>NC_064807.1:47464404-47588662 GCF_023721935.1 Panthera uncia
CCTTCTCCTCCTTTCTTCCTCCTCTTCCTCCTTCTCCTCCTCCTTCTTCTTCTTCCTTCTTTCTTCTTTCTTCTTTCTTCTTCTTTCTTCTTTCTTCTTCCTTCTCCTCAGATGCAGGGTCAAGGTTAGAGTTTATGGCTAGGGTTAGTTAGGATTAGAGTCAGGGTGAGGGTATTAGGGTCTGGTATCCTGCAGTGTAGAGAAATCTCCAGAGGGTTCAGTTTAGTGTTAGGGTTTAGGGTTTAATGTTAGGGTTACAAGGTTAGGGTGTTAGCATGTTTGTATTAATGAGACAAGATGTTACTTGAACGACAGTTTGTACACAGTGTTGTGTCCATAACTGAAGCATAAACTGTGTCCCATGTGCTTTTGCACATACATTACAAATCCTTGTATCTTCATGACAGGAGATATTGCCTGAAAGAACGTTTATACACAGTGTACTTCCACGAGTGAAGCATACAGCTGTTTGCATTTGCTTCTACACACATTTACAAATGCTTATCTTAATGAACATACATGTCAACTGACAGACGGATTATATGTAGTGTAGTTTCAAAGAGTCAAGCATGTGGCTCTTCTGCTGTACTTCCACACAGAACTGTAAAAACACTTAGATCTTAATGAAAGGAGATTTTACTTGAACCACAGTTTATACACATTGTAGTGTCCCTGACTGAAACACACAATGTGTCCCATACTCTTCTTCACATACTTTTACAAACACTTGTATTTTTGTGACAGGAGATGTTCCTTGAAAGAAAGTTTATACTCAATGTACTCTCTTTTTTTTTTCCTTTTTAACGTTTTGATTAAATTCCAGTTAGTTAACATACAGTGTAATGTTAATTTCAGGTGTAGAATTTAGTGACTTATCACTTCCATACAACACCCGATGCTCATCACAAATGTCCTCCTTAATACCCAACACCCATTTAACCCATCCCCCCATCCATCTCCTCTCTGGGAACCATCAATGTGTTCTCTATCACTAGCTGGAATTTAAATAAAAAATTAAAAAATAATCAAAGGAAACCTGAAGTAGAGAAATATCAGGCATCAAGCCTAGTGTCACATATCTATGAATAATAAAGCTAGAAGACACAATGGTTTCATTGTGGTACCAGGAAACAGTTTATTTATTATATCTGGAACTAGAGCAAGCCCCCCTCCCTCAATTTGTTATCAAATTATTCTTATTCCTATAGATAAATTTTAAAGTCACTTGAAATATATATATTAAATTCTAAATTTAGTGGAGATTTACCACTCTTTAGGGACTATAAATTTACTTTATTCAGTTACTATTAACATTTTATAATCAAAATATTACAGAAATAAAATATTATTTGCCAGATATCCACTGTGCATTTTTATATTAAAAGCAGTAACAGTGAAAAGATACCTGTGTTCCTATTTGGGAAATCATTAGTGGAAGTGTTGTCTCAGTGTTGTCAAATGGTAGTAACACAGTTGCCTTCTGTCAACTTGAACTATGTGAGGTTGCCAAATTTGACCAGTTTTGACCAAAAACAATGGCACTTTCTTATGTTTTAACCAAATGCTGTGAATAGGGATTATGCAAGCTACGGAAGAAGGACCCAGAGATATAAACGCAGGACTTGCACCACTATCCAAAACGGAGATGCACTATGCAGTATTGTAAACTCACCAAGTCTCTTTACAAGTGGATTAAACTCAGTATGTATAAGCTACAATGCTTTTAGCCAATGAATGCTTTGAAATTTACGGAATGTATATTGCTGGGAGTACAAAATATATAACCATCTGCATTTTGCAGTATATAAAAAGAAGCTCAATCAATTTGTGTGAACTTCACAAACCACGAAGAGTAAGGTTTCATAAAGGTGTTCAGAGATAGGATGTATGCAAGAATTTGCACAATGCCCAATGATGGATGGCTCCCACAGATTTCTTAAAAGTATACTGTATAACTTAGTAAATGTTTCTTTTTGAAAAAAAAAGAAGGTATTGAGTTAAAAAAAAACGGAGGCTATTAAGAAGAGTAACAGTGGCAGTTAATATTTCACATAGCTTCCATAACCATCCAACACACAACATACAGTTCTTTTAATTAAAACATGGTAGAATGTAGGAATGTGGTAATCTGCCTCATAATGCTCATAAGCTTAGTAGCAATAAACTTTGCTAAATACAAAGTTTGAGAAAATGCTGTGCAGGCAGATGGTGACTATGAGCCTCAAGTCTCTCCCAGAGCTGCAAACAGTACCATCTGCCACTCTGCAGATTTCTTTTTTGTTCATTGGTATCAAATTTAATGGGGGATCACAGTTTACATTCTAATTTCACACTCTGGCCACAATGGTGGGCGCTCTTATGTCCCTCAATGTAAACTTGTTCGAGTTAATAAGGAATTTTGTTCTTCCTCATGAAAAAAAAAAAAAAAACAACAGTTAGAGATTTCTACTCTTCCATTCATGATGGAATAATAGGAACCAGATTTATCCTTCTGTCTGAAAAAAACTAAAACACCACATCAAATATATGAGCAACACTTTTCCAGACGCTGGACATTGAGCAATAAAGGACAGATCCCTAAGAGATGGGAAGTAAATGAGACCTAAAATTAGCCCAGCTTCCTGCTTTAACAAAGTTTTCAGGCCAAGGCACATTCAGGGAAAGCCTAGATGAAGCTGAGTAGACTTCCTAAGCTAAGGATGGACACATGGGAGTGTGGGAAAACAAGGGGGGTAGGCATCACAGGGAAGAGTACTAGAGAGGAAAGAAGAGTGAGTGTGTGTGTGTGTGTGTGTGTGTAGATAGCAGTTATTTGGTATCTGCAAATGGATCACCTCAAGTATTCCAAAAAATTTTTAATGTTTATTTTTGAGAGAGAGACAGAGCATGAGAGGGAAGGACAGAGAGAGAGAGAGAGAGAGAGAGAGAGAGAAAGAGAGAGAGAGGGAGAATCAGAAGCAGGCTCCAGGCTCTATTAGCACAGAGCCCCGTGCAGGGCTCAAACTGAAGAATGGTGAGATCATGACCTGAGCCAGAGTAAGTAACTTAACCAACTGAGACACCAGCTGCCCCAATCACCTCAAGTACTCAGAAGAGTACTGATTAGTAAACCTGTATGAGGAAACACCAGCAATGTAGGTGGAGGGAAAACATCAGCAAAGATTTAAGGTAACAGTGACTGACACATTGGAGTAGAAATAATTCCTATCTATTGTCATAGTAGACAGGAAAACCACGTGATATGGATGACTTTGGGTAGATTATATGGATATACATTAACAGTAAAAAGAAAAGGATCAAATTGTTCCCAATAGCTACTTTCCAGATCAAAGCTCAAGAATCTTCATGGGAATAAATATCCAGAACTCAAGTAGGCAAATTTTATAATGTCTGTTACATAAAGAAAAATTACCAGGAATACAAAGAAGCAGGAAAATAATGAGGAGGAAATCAAATCAGTTGAAGCTGGCACAGATATTAAAGTTTGTGGATAAGAATACTAAGACATTTACTGACCTGATCTTCCTCTGTTCAAAGGTTAATCAGAGGCTAGACTTTCAGAGAGCAAGTTTTTCCCAGTAGCAACTTTGAAACTCAACAAAATTGACAAAACTAATCACTTGCCAGCCACTAAAAAGCCAAATATGCAACACCATGAAAATTATTTGTATTTGTAAACCTGCCGACCTTAAGTAAAAACAGAATTTTTGACATTATTATCTGAAGCTGCACCCAAATTTTCCCCACTGTGGTAGGCAAGGAGGCTCACCACGCTAGGAAGGCTGTGAAGATTATCAGCCTCTCTGCAAAGATTGAAGGAGATTTACTAAATTTGGAGCAATAGCTAATACTTATGTTCAGTGGCATTGTCAATGGATCAATAGAAATTATGTAATTGGGTAACACATATTGAAATGGGTAAAATTTAAATAGCGATTCAGAAATCATCACAACACCATCCATGTATGCCAACGTATATGTAATTGGAGCTAAAAGGAGAGGAGCAAGAAAAAAGGCTAGAAAAAATATTTGAAGAAAAATTTCCAATTTGATGAAAAATATTCATCTACACATCCAAAAAGCTAAAAACAAAACAAAACAAAACTAGATGAGATACAAAGTTTCAAAGAAAAACGTTTGAAATCCTCAAGAGGGAAAGAAAAAAAGACTACGTTTAAAGAATCCATAATTAGATCAACATCCGATTTCTCATCAGAAACAAAAAACGGCCAGAAATGAGTTCAATGACTTATTGGAAGTAGTGTTAGGGGGAAAAAAAATCAACCAAGAATTCTATATCCAGCCAAACTACGCTTGAAAGATGAAAATGAAATAAAGGTATTCCCAAAACAACAAAGAATGAAAAATTCATTGCTGCTTTACAAGATCAGCAAGAACATTCAGACCTGCTTTACAAGAATTAGTAAAGAAAATCCTTCCAACAGAAGAAATGACAGCAGATGATTACTTGAATCTGCAGGAAAAAAAGATCACTGGAAATGCTACATATGTGGCATATTATAAAAGATGAATACATACATATTTTTTCTCAGTCTCCTCTTTAATACACATAACATTTTACAAAGCAATATTATAACACTTTGTTGTTTGGGTTATAAATATAAATTTCATTTATATGACAGTGATGGCATAAAAGATATGGGAGGAAATGTAGTTATACTTGAGGAAATTTTCTAAATTTTACCAGAAATAATGATTAATCTACAGTAGTTTGTGATAAGATGCACCTTATAATGTCATATCTAAAAAATATATTTAAGATGTAGCAAAAGTTAAATGGACAGATTAATTTGGTAAGCTAAAAATTTACTTTAAGATAAAATTTTATTAGAGACAAAAAGGAACATTTATATTGTTAAAGGGTCAGTACCTCAGAAAGATAAATGCATATTACTCTGAATTGAAAGCCTCAAAATACAAAAAAATTAAATTAAATTAAAAGTTAAGAATTAAAAATTAAAAAAAAGGAAAAAGGAAATTGTGTATACCTCATATGGGAATCTAGGAAAAACTGACATTGTACTTAGGGATGAAAGACTGAATTCCTTCTTCCTACGGTCAAGTACAAGGCAAGACAAGGATGACTGCCTTTACTACTACTGGTCAACATTTTACTGAATATCATGCTATTTCAATTAAAAAACAAAACTGAAAGACACCAATGTTGGAAAGGCAGAAAAAATTGTCTTTCTTTGCAGATGACATGATGTCTTATGTGGAAAAGCCTGAGAGATACACATAGAAAAAACTCCTAGAACTAATATACAACTTTAGCAAATTAAGAGGATACAATATCAGTATACAAAATCAATTAAATTTCTACGTGATGAAAAGAAACTAAAAGCATATTAAGAAATCATTTCATTTACAGTAGCGTAAAAATAAAGTGGTTAAGAACAAACTTAACAAAAAATATATGTACATTAAAAAATACACTGAGAGAAATTAAAGAAGATCTAAATTAACAGACACTTTATGTTCGAGAATTGGAAGAAACAATATTGTCAGGAAGGCATTTCATTCCTAACTGATTAATAAATTCAATGCATCCCTTTCAGAATCCTGAGAATTTTTGTAGAATTTGACAAGCTGATTCTAAAATGTATATGGAGATGCAACAGATCAAGACTTTACCAAAACTATTTTGAAAAAGAAGAATGAAGTTGGAATATTTGTACTACCTGATTTCAAAACTCATTATAAAGCTAAAGTAATAATTATACTGTGGCACTGGTACAAATATAGACATATAGGTCAAGGAAGCAGAATTCAGAGTTCAGAATAAATCTTCCCATTGTAATTGATTTATAATCAATTTTCAGTAAAAGTGCCAAGACAGCTTAATAGAAAAAAATCATCTTTTCACCATCTTCTTTTGGGGCAATTGCATATCCCCATGCATAAATAAATACACATTTTTGTACTTTAAGGGATCTTGGAGATAATTAGAGAAACTATAGTCTGAGAGAAAAAAATTACAAACCATAAATTTCATCAAAGACTTATAAACAAGACATTAAAAAAAAAAAAAAAACTTCTTACCAGGTTACGATAAGGCATCAATCCAATGTAAAAATAAAGGAAAGATGTGAACAGATACTACACTGAAGAAGATAAACAGGAAGCCCATAAAATGATAGCATTAATTATCATGAGGGAAATACAAATTAAAACCCTAATGAAATCAGTACATAGCCACCAGAATGGCTATAATCAAAAAATAAATACTGAGAGTTAAAGAGGATGTGGAGAAACTGGAACTCTCATGTGTTGCTGGTGGGAATGTAAACTGGTAAAACTATTTTGCGAAATAGATTGGCACTTTCTTATAACTTTAAACATATACATACTGTATAAGGTAGCTGTTCCACTACTAGGTATTACAGAGAAAATTAAGTATATGTGGATAGAAAAACTTGTACAGTTTTTACCTGTCAATATGTATACTATATAAACTCATACATAGAAGTTTCATTCTTAATATTCAAGAAATATAGACCACCGAAGCTTCCATCAATAGATGAATGTATAAATAAATTATGATGTATCCATACAATGGAATACTACTTGGTAATAAAAGTAAATGAATTATTGATACATATAATTACATGGATATATTTAGAAATAATTATGGTAAGTGTAAAAAGCTAGTCACTAAAGAGTACATACTGTATGACTCGATTTGTCATAAAATTCTAGAAAATGCAAACCAACCTGTAGTGACAGTGGGTACCTGTGGATACCTAAGGACCAGAGGGGAGTGTGGGGATTGGGACAGTAAGGAGGGATTACAGTGACCACAAGGAAAATTTGGGGATTGATGTACATGTTCATTATATTGATTAATGGTTTCATAGATACATACATATTTTATAAATGTATACATACGTAGATATATACATATGTCAAAATTTATCATTGACTGCACTTTAAATATTTAGTTTATTCTGTGCCAGCTATTTCTCAATAAAGTTGTTAAAGTAGAAAGTCCAGCTGTAGTTGGACACTGTACCCTGAAGGACTTCAAAAAGATGAGATATTTGGTTTTATTCATAACTTACTTTTCAACTGCTGCACGTGCATACTTAAGGGATTTCCTTTGCTTGAGCAGAGACATACTAATCAAGGATCAATCTTCTCAGATAAAATTGAGAAATGTCTTCTTTTAAAGCCTATTCCAACCTTTGTAGAAAATACAAAGTTTTTCATGACTGGAAGCATGATAAAAAGGACAAACTGTCTTTACTTTCCTGCCAACATTTTACACATTTCTTGGCAAAATCAAAAGAAGGCCTGATATTCAATGTGTAGTTTGAGGGATGAGAAAACAATCTGGGGATATGTTTATTTGAATTAAGAATTTTTAAGGAGACCATTTTCAAGTGGTATTAAATTTGGTGCGAAATGACAAAAAGAAAATGTGTTGTGGAGAATATTTTCCTAAGCAATTAGAAGTCACTGGGGTCTCCTTGGAGCTCTGCTGATAACTATCTTTCTTTGAGGGAAACCACTTCACTTCTCTAATTTTTTTTCTCAAACATAAAATGAGAAATTTTATCAGATAATGGCTAGAAATATTGTCCGTCTGTAAAATACCATGTCTCCAGAAGGTATGTTGGATATGAATGTTGCATTTCTATATTCTTTGTCAATGAACAATTTTTATATGATTAAGGCTTTATTTTTCAACTTTTATTAAAGAACTTCTCTGGTGTTTGTTTAAGCAAGCATTCCATATAGTAGTCCTAATTTTTGGATGAATGAAGAATCAGGGTATAAAATAGTTGTCAACAAGCCATTTTTTAAACAAACAGAAAGCATTTAAGAATATGAAAGACAGTATAGAACTTTAATGTGTTAATTGTCAAGGACAAAAAAAAAGACACAGTGTCACCACCTGGACAAAGTGATCTTGTTTTTAAAATGAATAAAATAACTCCCCAAAAGAACAGTTTTGTTGTTTTAATTATATTTAACATTAAATTATATAGACTGTAGTGATAAGATTTCGGTTATAAATATTTTAATGAATATTATTAGGAAAAAGTCTTTATGGAATTTACATTATTTAGATTTGTTGTGATCTAGTTTGTCTAAAGATACCTATAATATATTAAATAAATATTTTTAGGTTCACAACTGCTTTTTTTCCTACTACCATGGCAAAATAATTTTAAGCAGGTCTTTCTTTGGTGTTCCTCCTTCAACACAATCCCAGCTTCACTGGGTGTCCAGGGTCAGAATCCTGACTGTTGCTCTGATTTGAAGTATTACGATAGGAAACTAGACCAGTATGGCTTTGGGGTGGTTTATTATTTTCCCATCATCCTACATAAGCTAGCCTGATTCCAACACAGTTTGAGCTATCACAATATAATTTTTGATTTTGTTGAGATGTTAAGTGCATTTCCTATAACATGATACTTAATGTCCATTACTTAAATAAGAGAAACAATGTCTTCTCAAGATTTTCTGTTCAAGCTCTTCCATTTCTTGGAACTGTTTTCTAAACCCTGCCAGGCAATATGTTTCTGAGAGATTATAGTTTGAACTTTAATAGTGTGTTGTTATTCTAACACGGTGTAGTTTTTTTCACCCCTGCAAGAGCAAACATGTTTAATTGATGCAAAATACTGAGTCGCGTGCAGTTACATTTTTCCTAAAATTATTACCACAATAGATGTTTTATATAGGATATTTTAAAGGTAAAGACAATAAAGGCACACATAACAGTTCACTCCTTGCCAGCAACTAAAATAAAATAAGATCATGATATTTAAAGACAGCTATGACATTTTGGGGGCCTATTTTATTTCATATTTAATTGAGCACAGAGAAAGTTTTTTAATGCATTTTTAAAAAAACACATTACTACACTCTGGATATTTTTATTGTTCAGCTGCCTTATATAAAAGAGACATTAGTCTTTTATGATATCTGGGCCACTGTGTAGCCAAAGTATTTGTCTTAGCCAGTGTGATACATGGTCCTAGAAAGTATTCCAACTTCTTAGGTTAGTATATTTCAATTTCTTTGATCATTTTTAATTTTCTCTGCATTTGAGAATATCATTTCAGGAAAAAAAAAAGAAATTGGCATCTCATAAATGATATTTTGATGGCTGGTACCTCTTACCCAGTTGTGGTAGACAACTTTCGTATATTTGTCCATTCCAAGAAACCCTCTCAATTTCATAATTGTCACTCATTCTCAAAATATGTGTTTCTCTACTAAATTTGATATGCCTATCCCAACTCCACAGACTGCAGAGTTTGGCTGAGGATAGTTGAGCCAATCAGACACTCCCCGAAAGAAACTTGAAGTTGGTTTGGAAATGCTAGATAAAAAGTCATGTAAACCTTAGTATAGAAAAGCAGCTGTGAGAATATAGAAAATAAGATAACCTGTCTATAAATAAATCAGACATGAGAGAATGATGTGACATCTGAGAGAGACCTTGTCTTAGTCCCCAGCAATTTTTAGCCTCACTCATTTTGGGTCTCGACTCTACTCTTTGGAGTTAGTTTAATGAACTAAACTTGTAGCTTCATAAAGTAAGGTATTACAAGGTGTTAAGCTAGTTTAAGTAAAAATAGAAATAAGAAAAAAGATGCACCAGGCACTGTCCTGAGAATTTTATGCATACAAATGCACTTAAGTTTTGTAACCCCTACAAGGTAGATGTTGCTACTCTTATAAATGTTATCTACATTTATAGATAAGGATACTGAGGCATAGAGACATTATATCATTTACCCATAACTTATGCCTTTTTTTATGTAAAGCAGTTGAACAAAAAATTATCAGAAGTATAATAAAGTATTTAAACTTTAAAAATATTTCTCCATGTTCAGTTAAACATAGACTTGCTAGACTTGCAACTAGAAAACTAAAATAGGTTTCTTGATACTAAATAAATTTAACTCAGCAAAATTAAACAAACAAGCAAAAAAAACATTTTAAGTAAGAAACCTAGTGAAATAAGTTCTATGAAACTAATAGCACTTTTTTTCTGTCCAAAGGACAAAACGAACATACAAATCTTTCTTTGTAAATCTATCACTTGAAACCTTGAATTCTCAAAGCAGGGATGGGTGGTGGAAGGGTGGGGGGGGGGGGGGGGGGAGTAGGGTGGGGTGGTATTGACCCCAGTCAGGAAGAAAATTGGTTTCTGGGATGAAAAAATATACTTTTATGTTTAAATCACAAATATGCATACAGTACATAATCATGTACCTTGTGTTTATGTTATCAAAATTGCATGTGAGAGGCAATTAGGAAAAAAAATGTCTGAAAAGGCTATTTAAGGAGATGATAATAAAAAGGAACCAAAAAAAAAAAAAGATTAAGAAACATAGTTTCAAATCAACTAAGGTTTTTCCTGTGTGCGTTGACCACAGCTTCAACCATGGTACAAACTATATATTTGTATATAAATCTCTAAGAATTGATAGTTCTAGGATTTGGGAACAGCTTTATATCTATTCTTCTCAAGTTCAAAAACATTATGCAAGCTGTTTTCTGAATTAAAGAGCCGCAAAAAAATATTTATGTTTCCTGTCATTAAAAAGCATTTTAAAAACAGCACTTTTTTTTGCACTTTCATTTGACCAAAAATAGCTTTTGTTTTAAATGATGAAACTTGTCACTGGCTCATTCTTCCATGGGAACAGCTGCTCGTTGCATGTTTGAACATATTTGCTTAAGAAATACAAAATTATTAACATTCTAATCCTCTAACCTTTTAAGGAAAGCCAGCTGTGATTATTCACAGCTAGATCATAGCCTCTGGTTTCAGCTTTGTGGAAATTTCTTCCCTTGATTTCTCAGAGAATATTTTCTGAACAACTTGATTTTCTGAGTAAGAACTATACTATAAACAAAGCATCTTCAACTATTGGCCCAAGAACTACAGAAAATATTTTTAAAATTATTAACCTGGTTTTGCTAATAATAAGGATTTTTATGGCTTTTATTTTACTAAAAGGCTTACAGTGCTTACTATGTGCTAAGTTCTAGGTACTATTTTAAAAACTTTAAAATATTATCTTTATCTTAATGAAGTAAGTACCATCATTAGCCTTGCTATTTTTACAGTTTAAAAAACTGAGCCCTTGCGATTAAGCATACTGCCAAGGGCCACATATCTGGCAAATGGCAAAGCCAAGACTGAAACAGAGGTCATCTGGCTCCAAACCTTCATTGTCATTAAACTCCAGTATTCCAAGCACCCAAATAATTATGTTCCTTATGCTTTCTTATTTATCCTCACAGAGACCCAAAGAGGTAAAATGGTTATCATCTCCAATTTGATAGAGGGAGACTATGAAGAAGAGAGAGGTTGAGCACCTGGCCCAACGTCTTAATATTAAGAGAGGGGCATCAGATCTGAGCCCAGATCCTTTTTGACTCCACAGCCACTATGCAGGACTGCCACAGGAGTTCACACCATTTCCTTCCCGACATCTCCAGGTAATATGTATCGTTCAAGGAGAATCACCACCCTGGCTTCTATCACCTTATAGTTTGGCCTAAATTAATCTGGAAGTCACTGAGTGAGGGTTTCTTTCCCACCTATAGTATCATTTTCTCCCAAGGGAATAACTGCTCTATCAAACTAAGTGAGGCTATAACCAAAGAACCACTGTTTTTGCTCACAGGAACTGAAGATACCTGGGAGACAGTCTGTTTATAGTTTTGAACTCTTCCTGAAATAGCCTTATAATTTTGACCTTGTAGATTCCAATCCAAATGATCACCCGTGTCTAGGTTCTGGGTATAATGTGGTCTAATGTAGCATGTTTAACATGTGTTGAGTCAGATGGGAAGAAGGCCACCATCTGTAAATACATGTACTACCTGGTTACCAAAAACGTGACATCCCAATCCGAAGTGACAACCATTCACACACTAATAAAAACTTATGTGATACTATGCTTTGTGTTAAATCAAGTAGCTTGCTTGAAACCTCATATTACATTCTAATTATGTTGGCAGGGCAGATATTTTATTACCATCTTCTAGGTGATAAAAACAATGGCCAGATGATGTCTAATAAAGTTCAAGTAGAGACTTGTTATCAATTATGTACATTCTAATAAATACATATTTGGTGAAAGGGCCAAGGCAAAGATGCTGCTTTCCATTGAGAAGGTGGGCAAGCTATTGCTTTTCTGTTATTCAGTGTAGACTCAGATAGCATCTATGTTTCCAATACAACTGTGAAAAACATTTAAAAACTGAAAAGTGAATTGGTCTGTTGTTTTATCACCAGATCAGTGGGCTCCAAGTACTTAATGTACTCCACTTGTATCCTTTATACTCATCTCTGGCCTACCATTGGCATTACTCATTCTCAGGGTTTTGGTCACTAGAATAGCTGTATGCCTCTACGTATACATATGAGGACCTAAGGAAGTTTTAATTTACCAGGCTTCAAGTATCACCTAACATGCTCTGTCATTCAACTCACCTATGCTCAGTTATAGAGATACATATGTTCTGCAGATATCTCTATTTACTTTCTAAGACAGAGGAAATAAAAAAGACACACAGAAAGGAGTTGCCATAGAGAAATAAAACTACAAGATATTTCACAGAACCAGAGTATTTGACTTTAATGATATCAATGAATTAATTATAAAGTCTTGTCATTAACTCCTTTCTGTTCCTTTTATCCTCATAGAATGTTAAAATGGAGTGTCTATACCTTCAACACAGTAAATACCTTCTTTTCTGGAAGGTCATTGAGATGTACCTGGGACCATACAAGACAGTAACAAGGAGATAGCTTCTCAGGCCTGGATCCAGTCTCACCTTTAAGGTAGGACTGAAAATAATTTTTAACTGTTGTAGCCAAATATAATCATTTGGAACTGACTTTTGGAGTGCTCCGTTGCCACATCCTAAGCTCATCAAGAAATAATAGTATTAATGAATACTAATCTGTCTCATAGTTATGTATGAGGAGAGACATAACCCTCATTCTAAAAAAGTATCAGCTGTACTTTAAGGGAATGAGTTTCAAGTAGATCCCTGAGAATTCCATATGTGTCTACTTAGCTTACCTGAGTAATACAGACAGCACAGTGGTCTACATGCATTGAGTGTGCATTTGAGTGGAACATCCATTTCTTCTAGCAATGATTATATAACACTCATGTACTTAAGGATTACCTTGGATATTTAGAAAATGCAAATTCCTTAGCCATACCCTTAGAGTTTATGACTCAGTGGCAGGGAACTATTGGGATCCAATGACAGAACATCCAGAACAATGTTTCTAGGGAATCTAAGAATGGTGGTGATTATTTGAATTGACAACAAAATTTGGTTCATATAAATTGTGCCAAATACATTTCTTCCTAAAAAGAATAATTGCTTCAGAGCAAGAAAAAAAAAATGGAGAATAAATTTCAAATATTTATGCACATATTTAACTAAAATAATGTATTTTATCATGTTTTCATGTTAGTGTTTTAATTAATAATTAAAAGAACACTCATTAACCCAATACACAGCCCAAGAAACAGAATCTCATTCATAACTTGGATCTGTTCACATGCTATTGTCCTGTGCTGTTTATTTTCACTCCAGAGGGAACAAGTACATTGTATTTTGTGTTTGTACTTCCTTTTCTTCTATCCTTGTATATGTAAGCATAAACAATATATTGTAGGTTGTTTTTCCTGTTTGAGAGCTTTATAAAAATGGCATCCCTTATATACATTCATCTGGCACTTGCACCTCCCTTAATACTATGTTCAAAGGTTTATTTGCTTTGTTGCATGTAGCTGGAATTCAGCCATTTTCAATCTTGTGCAGTGGCCCATTTTGACACGTTATTATTCCTTTGACCATTCTCTTCTGGATGGATATTAAGATGTTTTCTAGTTTTGCTTGGTTTTTTAATTTGTAGTGCTGCTATAAATATTTTATATTCATCTTTTTTGTATGCATGTAGAATTGCTGGGTCAATGGGTATGTGAATATTCAATATTATAAGGTAATACTAACTTTTTTCCAAAGAAATTATCCAATTCACCCCTTCATCACTAAATTCTTATTGATGGCCCTTCTTTCAATATTGGTATTTTTAGATTTACAAGTTATGGCCACTTTAGTAAGTAACACTATATTTATTTCATGTATATTTCGAAAAAAAAATAGTTTTATTAGGTACAAAGTTCTAGGTTGACATTTACTTTTCACAGTAACATGGTAATATTACTTTTCTTCTAGTATCCTTTGTTAATGCTGAAAAATCTTGTCTTTCTAATTGTTCCTTTATAAATAATCTGGATTGTCTCTGTGTTGATTTTTAAGGGTCTTTTGCTTTGTGTTCTGAAAGCTTCAGTATAATAAATTTGAGTCTGACTAATTTTCTACTTGGTCTACTTAGAATACAGATTTATAAATTGTTTACTGCTATTACCATTTTTGTCAAGACTGGAAAATTTGTAGCAGTTTTCCTTCAATTCACTTTTTAAAAATTTGTCTCTCTATAACACCAATTAAATATATGTTATACATTTTCATTCTGTCCTTTATATCCCCTATTTTTTCCCTAATTTTCATCTTCTTGTCTGGGAGATGCTTAAATGTGGGTAGTTTCTTCAGCTACATCTTCCAACTTTCTAATTCTCTCTTCCGGCTTTTATTATATCAAGGTTAATACACTCACCACATTTTTTTCAAGCATTTTATTTTACATCTAGAAAATCTTCATAAATGTTAGTTTATAGTTTGTTTTCAAATTTTCCTATTCAAATCTCCTGCCCTTCTGTTGCAATTTCTCTAATTGCATCATTTTTCTCTAAATATTTCTTACAGAGTTGTTATATATTATATATTTAATTACTCCATTATCTGTAGTCCCTCAAGGTCACAATGAGTAACTTGCTTTTCATGCTGCATCTCATACAGAATTTTTGTCTACTGGTGTGTTTGTTGGCCCTTTGTTGTGAACTGATTGCTTGAGCTTAATCTTTATGAAGGCGGGGGGATTAAATTATAGGGATCCTTTTGCCAGAGGACTTGATTTTATTTCTTGTCAATATTCCGTGTCCATTCCTGGACCAAAATCACTTCTGAACCCTTTAAAATTCATCGGTAACTGTTGGGTCCACAGTCATACTTTCTGCTTTTCAGCTCATCCGTGACTCCATATCTTAATACACTTTTTTTAAGTTCATTTATTTTTGACAGAGACAGAGACAATGTGAGTGGGGAGAGGCAGAAAGAGAGGGAGAGAGAGAATCCCAAGCAGGCTCTGCACTGTCAGCACAGTTACTGATGTGGGGCTTGAACTCACAAAACCATGAGATCATTACCTGAGTTAATACCAAGAGTCTGATGTCTAACCAACTGAGCCACCCAGGTGCTCCTCCTAATGCAATTCTTCTGTTAGTATTTTCTTCTAAGGAAAACCTAGCCTTGTTGGCAACCAATTCTCTGCCAGCAGAAAACTTGCCTGGAAGTCTGAAAGGAAGAAGATTCTCTTCGGAAACTTTTCCTTCTACTTAAGAGACCGCAATGCTTTACTGTGCATGTTGTACCCGTGTTACTTTCTGTAGGGTTGTTCAAAGAGCACAACTTAACCAGAAGCCTGGAAGAGAAGTTTAAAATAAATGGCATTGCCAACATCAGAAAATACTACAAATTTCAGTGTTTTAAAATTTATAATTAAGGCATAGAACTTGAATCATTAACCCTTCTACAGAAAGACAAAAGTCTTTCTGAATTAGATTTGTGGTTTATAGAAATTGACATTTATATTGCTATGTATAGAAAAAAAGTGATCTAATTCATCCCCCTTTTCCATCCTACTGGCTGTTTGTAGAGGGAATTCATTAAAAGAATATAAATATTTGAGAATGAAGGTGAATAGACAAAGGTGGATCAGACAGGATGGCACAAAGGCTAATGAGATAAAAAAAACTGTGCAAATAAAGCCTTGGTTGAATTTGCATGACAGTTTCTTCGTGGTGACATACACACACTGTAAATTCAATATTTAAGGGAAACAATCAAATTGCCAATCAATTATACTAGATTTGATAAGAATCCCAGATGGCATGCTGAAGTGTGAGAGGTTAAAACTGACTGAAGGGATGAGCTAATAGCCATTTTTTCATCTTTATCTACTTACCTTTAGTAGATCTTATTTTCCTCCTAATTTTGTTTTCCAACTAAAGGGCTGAGAAAATATTGTCAATGTCCCTTCAGGGAAGCAGAATCATGTTGAGTTGTCAGATAAAGGGTTTATTATAGGAATTGAGCTTTACAAAAATATACAAACAAAACTGATAAGGTAAAACCTTCAGCAGAACGAAGGAGACCAAAGGAGCCATCGTCCATTGAATATGAGGGGCCAAGTTAAGTGTGTGTGTGTGTGTGTGTGTGTATCCATCAGACAGAGACAAAGAGTGACTTCACAAAATGTCCTGAGCCTGTGTATAACAGAATCATGAATTGTTTATTATCAGTGTTAATTTTTTTTTCCATCCACCAATAATTTTTTCCATGTAGCAAATAGCACAAGAACTTTCTTGATAGTTTTATAACATCTTATTATCACATAGTATCTGTTCCTTCTCTGAAGATATGTAGTATGTTCCATTAAGTGTAAACATTTTAAAAACTTTATAGAAGATTTCAACTTAATATTCTCTTAAAATGCACCAAGACAAAACAGACAGTAACCTTGCACTCAGTCTTGTTTCTTTGAGCTTTGTTCCCTTCATTCCAATATGAGAACTTACTTAACATGTATTGTCTCTGCCCCTTGGAAATATGTGCACATTTCGTAGTGATATAATCTGATGATGTTTAAAACATGGTGTAATAAATAAATTAGGATTTAAGCAAATTAAGAGAGATAAATTTGTATTTAAAGTAAGATAAATTTATACTTCATAAGTTTAATGAAGTGAGTTTATACTTACGTAAATTTCTGGTTTACATTTTTGACATATTCAAACTGTGATATTTGGAAGAATTTTAAATAATGATTAATCAATAAACATGCAACCCTCTTCATGTTATTTTCTCAACATGTGTTTTAATGGCTCTGCATCTGCCTTACGGTAACAGTCTCTAGCCTTAGCTTCACATGCTTGGTAATCGGGCTCACCTGGATTTTTAACCTTCTCATAGGTACACTGTCTCCAGTATCCTAAAATATATGTGGTTCTCTGAATGACAGGTCCCCATCTGCCTGGTTTACTGTCACTCATACTTGCATAGTCAATTCTTGCACATTCTGAGAATTCTGTGAGTGGCAAGGTAGTCTAGTGGTTTAAACCAAGGAAGCTGGCATCTTCTTGAGGCAAGAATTGCACCATTATCTGTGACTTTGAGCAGATTTCTTATCCTCTCTTGTTCTTTTTCTTTACTTATAAAGTCGGAATACCAACAGTGACTCCATTATGAAACGATAGGGATTAATCACTAGCTGTGTGTCATAGGCCAAGCACAGTGTGGTATATAGTGAACAGTGAATTTGATCTACCATTTATTTTTATCATTCTTATCATCATTTTATTATTATTTAGTCTCCTCTCATAGAGAGTTAACCATTCCTTACAATGATGCCATAGCTTTTTGTTTAACTTATTCATTCACTTTTTAAAATTCAGCACATTTATTGAGGGTATTCTATGTGTCAGATGCCATTTGATACATTGGAGATTCAGCAATGAAATAAAATGGAAATAGTTCTGATTTTGTGAAGGTTACATTCTAAGAGTGGATATACCTGACAAATAAATTAATGCACATTCCTTTTTTTTCACATTTCTTGAAGTTATTTTTTTAACATTAATATCCCTGGCAAATATGTGGTTCTTACAAGGTAGGAGAAATTTTATTCCTCTTTCTCCTCAGTGCTTTTCATAATACCTGGCCCATAGGAAGCATTCGATAAGTAGCTGTTGCACAAACATTAGTGAATGACTTATAGCTAAATAATTATAAACGTTTCCCCAATTTTAACACATAATATATCCCCAAGTATATATTAGCTAATCTCTCAACTGCATACAAGACATATTTATTTTACAATAAGTTTGCCTGTCCAGGATGATGGAAGGGTTACAAATGCTACACTTCAGTGTAAATTATCAAACAAAAACATCAATTATATTAAAATAGGTATTTCCAAACCTGCACATCTATATATATTTCTATCTATGTGTGTGGGAACCCATAACCCTAGCAACATTTAAACCTTTATGAAATAAAAATAAATATTTCCAACAGTTTATGCAGATGAGAAAAGCTAAGGGTTGAAATATATGGAGGTAAATGGGCACATGATGGTCATTGATTCTCATAAATATTATCTTTTATCGTATGCAAGTTTGATTTTCCCCTCACTTTATGGTTTTGAATAGTTGAGTATTAAATGCTGTAACCTTACTTTGTTAAAGGGATCAGAAAATAATTGCCCTTAGGGGCATCTGGTTGGCTCAGTCAGTGGAGTTTTGACTCTTGATTTCAGCTCAGGTCACGATCTCACAGTTCATGGGTTTGAGCTCCACATCAGGCTCTGTGCTGACAGGGCAGAGCCTGCTTGAAATTCTTTCTATGCCCCTCACCCCTCTTTCTCTCTCTCAAAATAAATAAATAAACATTTTTTAAGTATACTTATATTAAGGGATTTTTTTTTTATTATCCTATGCCAGAAAAGAAGACAACACATTTAGTAAAGATTCTATTGTAAGCAAACAAGTGGTTGTACTACATGACTGAGGTGTTGCCACCATGAATTTCTAAACAATTGCAGCTTGTTTCGGGCAGGATGAGCTTCTGTTTATTTACCTCTCTTGTCAATGCTCAATTTACACTCACGTCAGTTGTGTTTTTCTCTGCTATTTATTTTAAGCAGATCTCTAGAAACCACTTTCTCACCACTTGCCATGGCAGTGTGAATCTTGAAAACCTGGTGTTCGAAGAATGACTTTAGCTATTCAGGAATCCTGGGTATACTGGATATCCTCTCTGTCTAGGTCTCACCGGGATGACCTGTCTACATATGTAGAACCCCTTACCTTATGGCTCTTCCTTTATTTCAGCAAGTGAACAACAACAGAAGTGTTCTAATGAGGGTGAAGAGGGATGCCTTGAAATTAATTTTTCTCCTGGCCAGTGCTGTTTGCCAGGGTGTGAAACTTGTGTAGTCGCCCAGGGCTCCACACTCAGAAGAGCTCCATGTTTGGCTTACTGTTCTGGAGTCAATGTCATGAAATTCTTAATAATAATTTTTAACAAGGGATCCCTCATTTTCACTCCTTACTTTGCCCTGCAAATCATGTATCTTGCTGTCAGTTCCCTCCCTGTAGGATTGCCTTAGGCCGACTAGGTCCTTTGCTGGAAGTGTGCTCCTTTCTGTTTGCCTTCTCTCCTTTAGACCTTTCTATCTATAGATGTGGAATGATTCCCCTTCTTCTCTTTCTGGCTAAAGATGGTAGCAGGGTTCTATTGTTACTAGCCCTTGGGGACTACACCCTTACTAGTGCTTTTGTTCTTCCTACTCACATCTTTAAAAACTGTGCTTAACTTCTTCTGTTAAATGTTAACGTACTTTAATTCACTCTCATTTAAGCATGGCATCTCTTTAGAGCTAGGACACTAAATGCTACTAATGGTAAGAACAGCTTAGCTCTGGAGTACATAATAAAATAGAACTCTGCAAAAGACAAATGTGGGGAAGAGTAAAGAGGTCAACCAAAATTTTCCTTAGAAATTCTGAAGTATGTATGTTAAGGTAGAAATCTTTCTAAGGGTTGACACACATTTTCTAGAATATAGAAATTCTTCTTTTTCCCCATTGCCAATGATTTGAACATAGAAGGAGCTCTTAAAAGAGCATAAAGAACACTGTGCTTTCCTTTATTCTGAAGTGCTAAATGGGTACATGAATAATCTTCTTCTAACAAAGAAAATCACCCATAGAAGATGCAATTAACCTTACCCATTTAATCAAGGAGTAGCATCCACCCTTTGTGGACTCAAAACCCTTGGCAAATGATACATTATAAAACCATAGGAAATTGGACATGTGTAAAAATCATCAAAGGCAAAAGAAGACCCACAAAATAGAAAAAAAAATATGGAACTTCAAGTAGTTTGAAAGAATGTAAAATGATAGACTTCCTAATGTGTCCACTACTCTGAAGAGTAACTTAGATTTTTGAGTACTGTATGCATAAAGCTAAGCATAAGAAAGCTACAGGCCTAGACATAGATAGTGATAGGGTGATAGATTTCAAATCTTATGAATATACATCTCAAAAAAGAATAGTTCACTAAGCATGTGAAGGGAGCATTATTGTGGCAACACATCACGTTTGTATTAACTTATGAAAGTTCTAATATGTGAACTTTACCATATCTTTTACATATGATAAAAATACTGTGTGAAATTAAATATATTACATTAAATGCTCTTTAATATATCTTTAAAAATAGATTGAGAGGATACTGTGTACCAAGTGTTACTCTGAATGTTTTATGTTTTATACCTACTTACTTGCTTATCTTCACAATAATCATAAGAGTTAATTATTACATTATCCCTATTTAACATATGAAAATTTAAGGAATGAGATGTGTAGCTACATTGTCAAGGTCAAACACTACTGCATGCTTTCTTATGCTTATAAAACATTAGAAGATTGTAGAAAACTAAGTGTATGTAGTTTCAAGGGTCAATTTTATTCCAGGCTTGTTTTCATTCTTTACTTACTTAGAATATGACCCCCAATAAGGTAAACATATCCAAAAACACATAACAACTGGTAAGTCATTGGCTTTATCATTAAAGTATTTGTAATCTTTGCTTAGAAATAATTTCAACCCAAACTATCTTCAACAGAAAGTAGCAGAGCCCAGGACGGAGTTTTGAGAACATGTCTAAAGCTAATGTGGAAGTATAACAAAAAAGCTCAAAGCAACACAGATGGTATTAGAACATGAAGATGAACAGAGAGGAGAAAGTAAGGTCCACAAGTTAGCCTGTCAGTTGATAAACCCATGTATGTCATATTTTGTGGTCAAGTTGAGAAAGACAATCTGGAGAACAAGTGCCATGCCCCAAAACTTCTATAAAATGCTATCATTCAGTAATGATGTCACACAAAATCTTTAGTGCTGCATGGGAGGATGATGTGTAGGAAAAATGTATGATGTTTGAGAAGACAAATTTTATCTATCATCTATCTATCTATCTATCTATCTATCGAGGCTCTGAGTCTCTTAAATTAAAAAAGACACCAGCAGGGGTGCCTGGGTAGCTCAGTCGGTTGAGTGTCTGACTTCAGCTCAGGTCATGATCTCACGGTTCATGAGTTCGATGCCCGTGTCGGGCTCTGTGGGGACAGCTCGGAGCCTGGAGCCTGCTTCGGATTCTGTGTCTCCCTCTCTCAAAAATAAATAAACATTACAAAAAAAAATTTTTTTTTAAAGACACCAGAAAGAAAATGTGACTCTGTAAGGGATCAAGTTAAAATTAAGATGATTCTAGGGTCACCTGGGTGGCTCAGTCACAAAAGCATCTGACTTCGACTCAGGTCATGATCTCATGATTCACGAGTTCGAGCCACACGTCAGGCTCTATGCTGACAGCTCAGAGCCTGGAGCCTGCTTCACATTCTATGTCTCCCTCTCTCTATGCCCATATCTCTCTCAAAAATAAATAAATGTTAAATTTTTTTTAAAAACTTAAGATGATTCTAAGTGTTCCCAATGGAATTCAGTTATTTCAGCCTTAGCAATGGGGAATTATTTTTCCTCTTCAGCTACTGGCTACTCCATCTGAACCTTGTGAAACTTAATTTCCCTTCCACAACTCTATGAAAACTATTCTTTGGGCATGGTTAATAATGTTTTCTAAGTCTTCACATTTTTCAACCTGGTAAAGCAATGATATGATCAACCAATTTCTGCTTTAAATTAACTACTTCTTAGGTTTTATGGAAATTTTGACTCCTTTTCTTATCTTTCAGCGATTTGGTTTTTTTCTCCAACTGCTCCAATATGAATTCTACTCAAAACACTGCCATTATTCATTCATTCATTCATTCATTCATTCAATTATATATTTATTCAAACTACGTTATCTCTGTTGACTGGATGGGAGTATTAAGAATTGGACATTGATTCAAAAAATAACTTTGGATAGAGAAAGGACACTATATTTTCAAGCAAATGCAAGCAGCTCTATTTCCAATTTTGTTTCACTGAAGGGTAGAATAAAGCTTACTGGAAATAAGAGTTATGAATTTGTGTAACATCAAGCATTTAAAAAAAAAGCGTATCTGACAAGGACAAATAGCTTCTAGAAATTTGATAGCTCATTGGGGGTGCCTCATTGCTAAAAGGCAGCAAAGTGACTTGTGTTAGAATAGTGA
Source organism: Panthera uncia (assembly GCF_023721935.1). NCBI lineage: Eukaryota > Metazoa > Chordata > Mammalia > Carnivora > Felidae > Panthera > Panthera uncia. The sequence continues at coordinate 47,486,838 of NC_064807.1, forward strand.
AAGTTGTATAGAGTGTTTGAGGTATTGTATTACCTTAGAGACTAAACTATAATTATTGCTGCTGTTTTAATGGTGTTTTGAATATGTACCACAGATCCAAAGAAGTAACAAACTTCTGGTCTGGAGTATATTAACTGTGGTTGAAAATGACTGTAATTTATTCCTCAATATTGGACTACAGTCAAGATCTAGAGTCTTTCTGACTATACTTAGGAGTCTGGAGTCCACCTTGTCAGCATGGAGAAGACACAGACAATTTTTAGTCAAAGGAGAGAACTGGATCAATTTTTATTGTGGGAAAAATAATTCTAATAGATACATGAAGAATAAAATACTAATTCCAGAGACTTGGAATTTCAGATCTGTGACAGTTTCTATGCCAAATAATGGTGAAACAGAGTCTAAACTTTTCATGTAACTTGAAAAGGAAGGAAGGAAGGAAGGAAGGAAGGAAGGAAGGAAGGAAAGAGAGAGAAAGAAAGAAAGAAAGAAAGAAAGAAAGAAAAGAGAACGAAAAGAAAAAAAGAAATCATTAGATGCATGAATGCAAGTATTGGCTGGTGTGAACACATTGTTTTACAATGACAAGTTTACTCCAACTTTTATTCTCTACTTGGAGAAGAAATGTGTATTTGCAATATTTGCAATTTCTCCTTTTTATTCACAACATAACATTATAATCTCCCCCCTCTGTCTATATGTAAATAAATATGACATTTATATAAATATATATAAATATTTTGTATATTCTAAATATTTACATAGTATATTTTATATATTCATATACTCTATATTTATTTATACTATATATTTATAAATATAAGTCAAATATAACTCAAAAGCTAGCCTAGAAAGTGTTTCCAAATGAATGTTATCAGGAATAGGATCTCAAATCGATAAAGTTCTTCACATCCTAGTCCGTCTTCAATTTTTACCTGAACATGCAATTGTTACTTCATTTTGGAAGCACTCTTCCTAAATGCACATGTCTCAGAGTGGCAGCTTTTCCCTTCAAGTAGTTCAAATTCAACCTCGATGTTATTTCATTGACAAAGTACCTCGCTAACTACTGTTTTTCCTCTGATTCCTAGTACATAGAGTCACCCTCTTTCTATCTGTGTCCAGTGAATGGATTCTTCTCTTAACTGTCATAGGATGGTTGACCCAATATTAACTAGAAAAGAGTAAAGCAGTCCTCACTTTAGTTTCTACATTTGAGATTGTTTTTGAAAGTATATTTGGTATAGTCTCTGTAAATTTCAGAATACAGCTCTGTGTTTTTATTTTCTTGTCAATGAAATCATTCACATTGCTATTATTTCCCAGCTTCTACCACACTTCCACTAGATACTTATTTTTGCATAAAAATAACAATAAACAAGGAGATATCCACCCTCTTAAATAATATCTAATTATATGCAGGTTATGTCTAAGTCTTATAGGCATATTTATGCAAATGATGTGAAAAAAATCTGAAAGTACAGTAGTACAATGCAGTACCCTTTACGTGAAAGAATTAAACATATAAAAAGTGACAATAGAGAAAAGGATCTTTGTAGGGAAAAAAATATCAGCCAAAATGCTTGATTTATTCAGGCAAGCATTGTTTTTTCTCTACTGGTGTTACCATGATTCAGAGAGTCTGGAGAATTTGTTCGTAACAGCATTGATTATATGTATTTTGTCTTTCTTAAAGACTACCAGTCGAAAACATAATAATAAGGAACGACAAGCCTCTTATAAGGACTTTATTGTGATGTACACTTTTTAGAGTTGATATTTATTTGTGTTTCAGCAGAGAACACAAGAGCACTATAAGGAATAAATTATGTTTTCTTCTCAGGAGCAACTGCTTAAATTAATAATCACATCTTTTTAAAATAGCCTATTAGACCTATAATAAAGACAGCATGACCTTTCTTTTCAAAGTGTGGTCAACTTTGAGTACCTAATATTTGTAAAGTAGAAAGAGGAAAATAAATCTATTCGTAAGGAAAGACAGGCTTTCTGGGTAGCAGTGAAATTCTTCTCAGGTGTGTTCTCCTTTAAAGAACTTTACTGAAGTAAATAATTTCCCAACAAGCAAATAATTAAGACTATTTTGCCTTCGCTTTTGAAAGATATTTTCTCAAGAATACAATTATAAGCTGATGGATTTTTTTCCCCCCCAGTGCTTTGAGGATGTTTCTGGTCTGCCTTCTGGCTTTTGTTGTTTCAAACAAGAAGTCACCTATCATTTTTATCTCTGTTCTTCCAAGTAAAATGTTTCTTTCACTCTGAATCTCTTTAAGATTTATCTCTGCTTTTAAGCAATTTGATTATGATGTTTCTTGTTATAAGTTTTATCTTGTTTCTTCCACTTGGGGTTGGTTGCACTTCAATCTATAAATTTATCATTTCCAACACATTTGGAAAATTTTAGTTATTCTTTCTTCAATGTTTTGTTCGTTTATTTGTTTTCTGCTTCTGTCCTTCTCTAGGAACTACAATTACAGGCATATTAGGGACCATCAGGATATTCTGTAGTATTCTGATGGCTTGATGATATTTTTCAGGTTTTTTCTTCTCTCTTTCAATTGTATTTATTGTATTTGATTGTGTTTATTCATTGTATTTATTGCTGTGTCCTCCATTTCATGTATATATCTTTAGTGTTTCTCTTGCTGTTTATCTTACCCATTTTACTTTTTATCCCTGACATTATAATCTTCATCACTAGAATTTTCAATAATTCTTATTAATATCTGTCATGTCTCTCCTTAAAAGACTTATGTTTTTCTCTAACTTAAAATATGGAATACATGTATTATAACTATTTTAATATCCTCATCTACTAATTTTGTCATCTGTGTCAATTCTTCATTGGTTTCAATTGATTGATTGATTTCTCTCATTTTTATCAGTTGTATTTTCCTGCTTCTATGGATTCCTGGTATTCTTTGCTTGGATGCTAGACATGGTGAATCTACTTTGTTGATCTCTGTATTCTTGTTATTACTGTAAATGTTACTGAGTTTTGCCTTGTGACAGATTTAAATTAATTGTAAACAGCTTTTTTTAAAACTTTGTTTTAAACTCTGTTTTTCAGCTGAGGTCATCATCTCACAGTTTGTGAGATCAAGTCCTGTGTCAGGCTCTACTCTAACAACACAGAGCCTGCTTGGGATTCTCCCTCCCTCCCTCTCTCTCTCTCTCTACACTTCCCACTGCTTGCGCTCTCTCTCTCTCTCTCTCAATAAATAAACATTTTATATAAGTAAGTAAGTAAGTAAATAAATAAATAACCATTAGCTGGTACCAGAGCAACCTCTACTACTTTGGTGCCCCCAGCTGAGGCAGTATACTTCCAAGTACTCTCCCCAATAACCTCTGTATTCTGAGGTTTCTTTTACTCCAGCAGTTGGAAAAGGGAACTATATCCAGCCTTATGTAGGCTGCACATAGTTGTCTCACATACATGCACTTATCCGTATTTGGCTGATAAGAAGAATGCTCTGAAGATTTCTGGGTCTGTCACTCTAAGCTGCACGCTCTTCTCAATGTGCTGCCCTGTGAATTCCAGCCACTTTGGTCTTCCCAAATCCTCAGCTCAGTCTTGTTAACATAGGTTGCCCAACAAGCTCTGGGCTGTCTCTCACTTCACTCTTACCTGGAGACTCTGTACAGACTACAAGCTGAGGCAAACGTCACAATCATTAGGTTATTTCCCTGTCTCAGAGGTCACTGCCCTGGACTGCTTGATAGTCAATGTCTGAGCTACCATTGTTTCCTATATTTTCTGGTTTTTATTTACTTAAGATAGTGCTCTAAGTCCAATCTCTCTTTTTTTTTTTTAATTGTTTTTTTTTAATGTTTATTTATTTTTGAGAGAGACAGAGACAGCATGTGAGTGGGTTAGGGGCAGAGAGAGAGAGAGATGCAGAAGTAGAAGCAGGCTCCAGGCTCTGAGCTGTCAGCACAGAGCCCGACGTGGGGCTCAAACTCACGAGCTGTGAGATTATGACCTGAGTCGAAGTCTGACGCTCAACCGACTGAGCCACCCAGGAGCCCCAGTCCAATCTCTTTTATCCCAACTTGTTTAAATGCAGAAGTCTGCATTCTTTTATTGTTTTTTGATATTAACCTCTTATGTCAAGCTAGTAAAAATTTGAAATATCATTATTGTATCAGCTGATATTTACTGAACTTACATATAATACCTAATCTATATGTCAGGAAGTTCTTAGAATATGTCTTGGTGTATATAAGCTATGAGTAGGTCTAGATAAAATTGAATTCAGCAACTAGGCCTTAAATAATTTGTAAGTTTTTTAAATGTTCAGAGTGTTTCCTTATGCATTTGTTTTTTCTATCTTCTTTTCTTGAGTGAAAGTGAACTCACATGTGTTTAAGGAAAAAGTTGGAATTCTGTGATTTCCCATCTCCAAACAGGCTTACTTTTTAATTTCCAAATCTCTGCAGTCCTGATTATAAATGTAATTTATAATTGGATATAATATATAAGTGGATCATGATAATTCCATAATATTATAAAGCAAAATTGCAGTTAAGAATCCAAAATAACTGCTTGGTTGTCCGAACAAGAATAAAGCAAATTTTTTAAGGGACAAGGATTATGCAATAATATATATTATAATAGTGTATATAATATGAAAAATAAAATATTAATGATATGGGGGGAAAGTCAAGGAGAAACCACATGTAAATACTGTTATCATTCCTGGATGGGAGAATTTGAGGAAAATTGTTTTTGTTTTGTTTTATGTCAGGGTGTACTGCTAAATTTTGAACACTGATTTTTATTATTATTGTTGTAAAATGTGTTACTTTAAAGCAATTACATAGACAAGCATGTGGACTGGGTTTTTACTGGGACCATGTGTTCATTGGGATTGGTGGGGGAAGGGGTGAAATGGAGTTAGTACACCTACTGCATATGTATTTCTCTCAAACCCACTTTTGAAAACCCGGGCCATTGGTCATGTAATTCAAGGGGCGTCAGATGTAGTTTCAAGTCCAGGACTGTTGATTTTGAAATGTAAAGAGGAGCAAAAGGAAGAGGGTCAGAGGTATCTAGCCAGCCAGAACAACAGATGGTTATACGGAAAAAGACACAAAGGATTTGCTTCCTCATCAGATTTCCACCCAAGATTTTAGAACAAGATAATTGGGTTATATTCCAAGATTCATGCTAAAAATAGGGCCTCCGTGAGAACTTCTATTGCTGGGATATTACTAGAGAAACTAGCTTTGGCAGCACTAGGGCAAGAAGGGACTCCATGTTTCCTCGGGGCCTGTGTATCAGGATTGCTTTTTTCTGTAGTCTGTTGAGCAGTGGACATGACTCCAGTGCATTCTGGACTTGGTCCCTGGAAGAATGCCAAGTATGTTAACTAAGCTTCACGGGGTGGGGAAGCATCTAAGATCCAGTGATCATAACATCATTAGATTTAAAATGCTTGTGAGGCTAACTTCTAAAGAAAGCAACAAGAAGATTATCAGAGTTTTAGAAACACCAACTGTGAGAGAGGACAGTGTTTTAAAGAACGCTTATCAGAAGCATGCTCCATGCAGGGACCATCACAAGAGAAAACAAAGTAGGAAAAACTTATCACACAACTAACAAGAAAAAAAGAAAGAATGTGAGTTAATGTATTTTATTATAGTCTATCTGTATTAAAAAGAAAAAAAAAAGTCCGGTGAGGTTTTAGGGACCAAATTAAAAATGAAGAATTGTTGAAATCTGCAGAGAATAACAAGGAATTCAGGTAAGCAGCTCATTGAAGTTGAAAAGATTAGCTAATATCCACCAGTTAAGAACTGAAAAGTGTGGCTTAAACTCTCCCTCTATTACTTCTTTTCTGATTGAGTTTTAAGGAAATCTGTTTTTGTGGATAAAGTCTGATCAGGGTCAGCCCAGGTGGTAGCCCACTTAAGAATGATTGGATTAACCTCATTTCCTACAATGCCAACAAGGACAAATCCCATGAGACTTCCTTGTAATCCTCCTTTGAAAAATACTAACATAACTTGGAGAGTTAACTTCTTAATTCCACCTCTGTTCATTCGTAATTAAGATGAATAGATTTATATTTAGATAGTTTTTCCTTGTTGCTAAAGGAAATTAGCTTTCAAAAGGTAAAGCAAGAGGGGTGTTGATTAAGTTGAGGTACAAACCAGTCACTTGTTTTTCAGTACACAAAAATGACCAGACAGATTAAGTCTTTGTAGGAGAGAAAAAATAGAAGCTATCAGCAAAACAAAGAGCAAACAAACAAACAAAGCACAAGAATTCAAGAACAAAAACATGCAACCTAGGGCTCTGAGGTTCCCGAGTGATTGAAGATCTCTGACTGAAAGGTTGTGGCCCAGGAAGGGCTTGATGGAAGAACAGAGTACAGGAAAGAACATAGGGAAGGCAATGCTTATTTACACCATTTCTCCTAGTAAAATCAATTGCTGTTTCCCTGGGAAGAGATGCAAAAGAAATGTGGAGGCAGTATGGAGATTTAGCGCTTTGCTATTCAAAACATAGTCTGCGAACGAACAGCGTGGTCATCATTTGTGAGCTTGATAGAAATAGAAAATTCTATGTCATATTGTAGACCTACCAAATAAAATCAATAAGATCCCGTATGATTTGTGGGCATATTTATATTAGAAGAATGCCGATTTTAAGCATAGACTGAAAAACAAAAACAAAAATAAAAACACCTTGGTTTGATTTCCAGTTCTGTCACTTAAATACTATGTGACCTTGGACAAGGTCTATAAACTCTCTAGTAACTATTTTCTGCATGAGAAATGGGGAGAATACTAGTACCTAATCATGAGTTTGTTGGTTTAGATGAAAAATCACATGAAAATCACTTACCACAATGCCTGGCACATCAAACAAACTCAGTACAAGTTGAAAAGCATTACGACTGACCTGGATTAAATAACCAGAACAAAGTAGGAAAATATGCAAGGGATAAAATTAACTCTCTTCATCTCTGTGTTCCCTGTACTGATCCTATATCTGGTGTTGATAGGGATTTTTGAAGTGAACCCTTAAGTGGTAACTAGCTCATTCTGTGTTCATGCCATGGCTATAAAGAGCCATTTATTTAAAACAAAGTAATATTTGGCCATTTTATCATCAAGTGAGATCAGCTGCACAATATAACCAAATAATTGGGCAAATATCGATCATTAAAATAACTGAAATAGTAACAATAAAGAGAGCTGATGATGTCAACAGCTCTCTTTATTGTTTGGAAAGCAGTAAAAAATGGGAAAAAATCATTTATTTTTAAAAATATATTTTAGGGGTGCCTGGGTGGCTTGGTTGAGCGTCCGACCCATGATCTCACAGTTTGTGAGTTCGAGCCCCGCATCAGGCTCTGTGCTGACAGCTCAGAGCCTGGAGCCTGCTTCCGATTCTGTGTCTCCCTCTCTCTCTGCCCCTCCCCCACTCACGTTTTGTCTCTGTTTCTCTCAAAAATAAATATTTAGAAAAATATATATATACACATACATATTTTTTTTTAATTTTGAAAAGCATATATTTGATAATTGCTAGGGAACATAATCAACTGCTTTGAAAAGACTATTAAACCAAAAATCACTGTGGTTACTTAGGGTTTTTACCTAACAATAAGTATATTTCAGACTAATATTGCATGTGATTATTCGATACCAGAATTCTAAAAATGTAAGAAATGGAAATCACAATGCAGACACAGACACCAACCAGGCACTGGTTGTTTTTCTCCTCTACTTTCAGTACCGTGCAGGAGTGGTGAGAGATACCATATTTCCAAGTCAACTTAGCTAAATCCATATACATACAACTAAATCTGAGGTTCACTCATGTCTAATAATCCAAATTCCAAATTTCATTGGTCAGAGCAAGTTAGATGCTTAAATCTGAGTCAATGGGGCAGAGAACTATGACCTTTCCTTAAGACAGGCACTAAATAATTTGAGATCTATCACTAAGTAGCTTACAGTAGTTCAGTCTCATAATTATAAATACGTTGCAGAGCACTGTAGATGGAGATGTTTGGGTTGTTATTTACTAAATTGAGTATAGCAAACCAAGTTGAAGTCACTCTTCTGCTGGATTTCTGCAGTATGATTTTAATCCTATCATTACCCTCTTAAGGATTCCAGTCCATTGTTTTAGTCGGAAAACAAGGAGTGTGCTTAGGTGCTAGCCCATAATACTAAATCCTAAGTGTACCCACCCCCCTTTTTGTAAATTTCAAATCTGCCCAGGGATGCCATTGAATCCTGTGAAGGCACACAAAAGGAGTAATAACAGACCTGCAATGGATGCTTAGCAAAAACAAGAATAAACATTTGTTTTTCTAAACCTTTAAGATGTTGGAGTTTTGCTTTAATCACAGCAAAAGCTAGTCTTTTCTGATTAAAACGCTGTGTTTTTCAAAATGAATACAACCAGGAGAATGAATTTATGAAATTTTTAAAAAGTAAAAAGGATTTCCAAAACATGTTTGTATTTTTTTTGGTTCACTTCCAGCCAAGCAGGAAACACAAAATATTAATTCAGTAGACACTTAACAAGACTTATTTAGTTGTAAGTGTCACAACATTACAAATGTTACACCTTAGAGTGGTTAACCTGGGATTTGAAAAGTTAAGGTAAAAAGTATTAACTTACTTATTGGACATCCCTTCTAAAAACAAAAAAAGGCTTTTGATTTGCCAGGACTCTGATTTTCTGGTAAATTTTATCTCCGGCTACTTCCTTCTTTGTTTTTGCAAAATCAGTAGCATAATTTTGGTATTTCTTTTGAAAGTATCAGGGAAAACCGTTTCATTGGTCCATAGCTTCAAGATCATTCTGATTACAGTAGGTCTCACCCAGGGTGGCAATTGCTACTGCATCTTGGCCAGTCCTTCCTAGCTATGGAGAGCGTTAGCGGATAGCATATACCTGCATTTAGAAATCTTTGTCCTAAGAACGAAGTTCATCCAAAAAAAAAAAAAAGATAATCCCCTTTAACTAAATTTAAAGCTTGCAGAGAGTTGCAATACAGAGAGGCAAGTGTGATACTTCTCTTAAAGGAATTGAAACACATTGGTGATCATCTTGGCAATAGATATTATAGCAAAATATTACTAAATCTCTTGCATCTCTACTTATCTGGAAAATAAAGATTGGTCATTGTAGATAAGAGAGTTGTTCTCAGTCTTAAATAAACTAAATGTGGAGTATCTGTCAAGCACTTAGTAAAGAAAGTGAGAGTCCAATGAGTATTAGTTTTCTTCTATCCTTAGTCAAGCAGACTTTCATATGGGCAGGCTGTATAACATGCATTGTATTTTGCCTTTTGATCTGGAACTATGAAGTAAAGTATACTTTACAGCACAAGCCTTATGACATGCCCAAATGAGACAGGTAGCACTTTCCACTGTCACATCTGTTTCTGCTTTAATTCCTTAAACGCCTATTTTACTCCATCTCATAAATGAACATTCATGGCCAGAAATCTTCTTGCACAATTTTTATTCTTATTTAAATCCAAGTTAGTTAACATATAGTGTAATGATGATTTCAGGAGTAAAATTGAGTGATCCATCACCTAGATAAAATACCCAGTGCTCATCCCAAGTGACCTCCCTGATGCCCATCACCCATTTATCCCATCCTCCCATTCCATATCCCTCCAGCAACCCTCAGTTTGTTCTCTGTATTTAAGAGTCTCTCATGGTTCTGGCACAGTTTGTAAACTAAATCAACTCATTGATTTTTTTAATTTTAAACTAAATTTCAAAGGAAATCCCTTAAGTTTCTCCTATCTGTGGATCATGATGAGACTCACTGATGGAAACCACCGACTTCGACTTCTTATTGCCTGTTCCAGCTACGCAGAGTTTTTGGCTACCTTCAAAAATTGGAGTGCTTAAGAGCAAACAGAAAATTCAGGGAGACTTATTCCACACAAAGATGGTGAACATATGGAATAAATTGCTAACTTAGACCATTGGAGCAGATAATATAATTTAGTTTAGCAGCAGAAAATTTATTTCTAAAGAAGGGTAAAGATGGCAGTAAGGAACTGGAGAGAATTAATGCCAGTGGCTTGGAGAATGTCAGATAAACCCAGATGAAGAAGGTTTTTAATGCTCACATGGCCTCTCCCCCACCTCTGTCTTGGTATTCTTTATGTCCTTAGGATCTTTTAATTTTGTGAAAATGAATATAACTGTGACTAGCTTAGCAAAAAATGCTGCTCTATACCATAATGCATGCTATAAACCATGCGGGGATCTTAAAGTGCATAATCGGGCTGCAGATGGCACTGTTAATTTCTATTACAGACTCTAAAACCACAAGGGAGATAGTGTGTGCCTCACTGCCTCCCTGTTCTACAAGAATGATTTTTGATAGTTTCCTTTACTGCACAGCTTTTCTGCAAAGTGTTTGTCTTTTAGAAAGGCCAAAAGGAACTTACTGGCTTTTTAAAAATCTGTGCAAAATTGCCAAGCTGCTATGGGCCCTGCCCCCTGCAGTCCCCAGTTTGCTAGCCTTATTTAAGAAGGTACAGGTATCTGTTCACTCGGAATGAAATGAGCCGTCTTCTGGGTTTTGGGAATATGTGAAAACACAAACTATCTGCTTTATACCAAATGCAGAGCGTAGTATGAAATTCTATCCATGAAGATCCTTTTAAGGATGGTAAAGTTAAAAAAGACAGTAAATATTAGAATATATATATATATATATATATATACATTTATACACATACACACATATGCATATAAAAACAAACTTTGCTGTGTTCTGCAACACAATTATATATTCTTTAATGGAATTTTACCTGAAATTATGCCCATCATCTGGTTTCACCCAATGGACTGTGCATTATTTAATTGTGTTTTTATTTTTGGATTTCTGGGAGTGTGAAACCTCCGAAGGCCTGTCAAATTCAAGAAATCCTTCTAGCCACCTTCTCAAATGAATCATTGGCAGGACATGCACTTTGGAATCAGAAAACCTGCCTTTCCTTCTTAGAGGTATTAGTCAGCAAGTTATAGGATATAGAGACCCTTAACCTTTCTGTCTTTGTTCTCTTATCTAAAATATCTGAGTATAATCATGGGGATTAAGCAAAAGAATGAATGTAAAGTGCTAACCACAATGCACACAATGACTTTGACTAAGAGTCTGATTTTTTAAGTTTCTTTCACAAGAACGTGGCCACTGACTTCCAAAGAGGTTTAGACAACCTACAAAAGTTGGCTTGCCTAAAATCAATGTTCTAAGATCGAGTCTTCTTATATCATAAGCTCAGTGCAGCTAAACTATTTTAAGTAGGGTTTCATTAATTACCAATAAAATATCACTACTTCAGTACCTCAATCTTGGCAATTTTACCCTTTATGATACATCAGTAGATGATATTAGCTAAGGTTATGAGCATAACTTTTTAAATTGTTCTGTTTTCCCATAAAATAATATTGAGTAGACATATAAAATGCCTCTTTTCTCTCAGTTTTCCATGCTTAAGTTCAAGCAGTCATTATATTAAAAAGCCATTGCTTTTTCTGCCTTCTTGATAACTAGATTCATAATTACAACTTTCAATGAATAAGTCACCTTGCAGTACAATAGAGAGTATGAATTCAGTATATTTCACACTTAACCTAGTAATAAGTCTCTACTAAGACCTAGTCTACCCCCTAACTTATCTATTGGCTAATGATATATATTATATCATTATAATATATATATCATTATATCATTATATATATATTTATTTATTTATTTATTTATTTAAGTTTATTCATTTATTTTGAGATAGAAGATGCACACAAGCATGCTTCCAAGTGGGGAAGAGCAGAGAGAGAGGGAGAGAGAGAATCCCAAGCAGACTCCTCACTGTCAGTGCAGAGCCCCATATGGGTCTTGAACTCATGAACTGTAACATCATGATGCAAACTGAAATCAAGAGTTGAATGCCTAACTGATTGAGCTACCCAGGATCCCCAAACGTTTGCTTGTTTGTTTTTTTTGTTTGTTTGTTTTGAAAAAGAGAGAGTGAGCAGGGGAGGAGCAGAGAGAGAGAGAAAAGAGAGAGAGAGAGAGAGAGAGAGAGACAGAGAGACAGAGAGAGAGAGAGAGAGAAAGAGAGAGAGAATACCAAGCATGCTCCATGCTGTCAGCACAGAGTCTGACTCAGGGCTTGATCCCATGAACCACAAGATCATGACCTGAGCCCAAACCAGAGTCAGATGCTTAACCAACTGAGCTATCCAGTTGCTTGGCTAATGACATATTTTCAAATGGATTCATCCAAACAAATTCATAAAGCACGTAATATATGCCAAACATGTATTGAATTTTAGAGACATAAAAATGAACAGGATAGAAATTGTCTCTGTTCTCAAAGACCTTACATTCTAAAAGGAAAGACAAGTATTAAAAAAATGCAACTCAGAATAATGAATAATCCAACCAAAGCAAGATATTTCTGACAGCTTAATTGAAATATAATTAATACACCATAAAGTTCACCTGTATAAAGTGTGCAATTCACTAGTGTTTAGTATATTCATAGAATAGTGTGAACATGAACACGATTTTAGAACATTTGTATCACTCCCCTTTGACTACCCCTCTCTGTCCTAGACAACCACTAATCTTTCTGGCTTCATATATGCTCCTGTTCTATACATTTCATATAAAACTGATAATAAAGTATGTGGTCTTTCAGGACTGGTTTTTATCATGCAGCATGTTTTCAAGGTTCATTCATGTTATAGCGTGTATCATTACTCCATTTGTTTGAGTATCAAATAATCTTCCATTAAATGATATATAAAACATTTGATGCAGCAATTTTGAATTTCCTGAATTAACCCAAACAGTTAAAAGTATAGGTGCTTTTGATAGTGTATATGCACTGTCTTTTATTGTCCAATAAAGTCTCTTCCTTAAAGTTCAAGATACTCCAATCTCCTTAAATATTTACCTTTTAAAATTTTTAACGTTTATTTATTTTTGAGAGAGAGAGAGAGAGCAAGCACAAACAGGGGAGGGGCAGAAAATGGGGGAGACACAGAATCCAAAGCAGGCTCCAGGCTCTGAGCTGTCAGCACAGAGCCTGAGACGGGTCTGTAACCCACGAACCACGAGATCATGACCTGAGCCAAAGTCAGACGCTTAACCGACTGAGCCACCCAGGCGCCTCGCTCATCAAATATTCAAAAGATTGAAAAAACCCATCGCTATTGGGAATATTACTCAATACATGATTTTTGGAGGCAATTTACAGTATGAACTGCATTGTTAAGTGTTTTTAATCATTTAATATACCTTGAAAATTATTTGAAGTGTATAAAGTGAAAAGTACAAAAATATTTCTGTGGTGCTACTTGAAAGGTTTTAATATTGAAAGTCAACTCCCAACAAAATCAGATTGCTTACAAAAGCAGAAATGTACAATCAAATGAATGAATATACCTCACTGATGAAAACTGCACTGTAGATCTCTATTTGCTGTCATGGAAAGAATCAGACAGTATGATATCAGAAGGAAAAGCATGTGGATTATGTGCACAGTAAAAACATGTTAAAGATAGATGACAAATCAGATGATAGATAGATAGATAGATAGATAATCTTTAGCTACCTAGTTAACTAGCTTTGTTCTTACTTATAAATGGAAGGTTAATGGGTATATGTAGGGTTGGGGTGGTAATTTGTAGAGGGGAGTAGAGCAGTAAGATTGGCTCTTGTAGTGTTAACTAGTAAGTTTAGTTTGTCATAGACATACAGGGTGAAAGATAGGGTCTTTGGTCTATAGTGGTGAAGTTTGGATATTGTAACTTAAGCACATTCCCCCTACCCCTCCTACACACATGATACAGATGGAAGTTTGCCAGAGAGCATAGAGCTTTACAAAGGTACAGCAGAGGAGGACAAATAAATACTTCAGTCTGTGAACTTGTAGTTGACCAGGACAATAAAGGCTAGGAAGCAAGTGCCAAGGATAGTTGAGTCCTTATGCACTGTTTGGCTAGAGTATTGACTCAGATGGTCAGGAACAAGAATGCTTACAGACAGCGAGCACAGCATCACCCTGAGACTCTGGTAATCCTTTCTACCAGAGACGCAAAAACACAGCAGGAGCAAAGCCATAGCAATCCGTGGTGTATATAGAAGCAAAGCCCTCTCAAAAGGAGGCTCGTGCAGCAAAAGAGGCAATCCTGCCTCTGTCAGCCAGGGCACAAGACAAATACAAGCACCTTTAAGACTGGGAAGTTTGAGAAGCAAACGTCCCCATAAAAAGGCCCAGAGGGGACTTTCAAGTAGATATGGCCACTGCCTCAAGAATGCAAATTGGTTTTGCTCGAAAAGGTGAAGATCATCTCTAATAGGAGGATAAATTGCAGGTTTGAAGATCACACCTGGCTCAAATTTGAGTCTGGCCATGACCAATTCAGAAGGCAGGTAAGGGGAGAAGCTTCAGAGAGCAGTTAGACAAATGGGCTTCCTGACAGTTGTCTGCTCTTGCAGAGTCAAACTTTGATCTCAGACCAGGGTGGGAGGCATGTAAAACAGGGAGCTGAAGAGTACCACTTATGTTTTTTTTAAGTTTATTTGTTTTTGAGAGAGAGAGCACTTGCAGAGGAGGGGCAAAGAGAGAGGGGGACAGAGCCCTCTTCAGAGCACTAAAGAGGGCTCTGTGCTGAGAGCCCGAGAGCCTGATGCAGGGGCTCAAACTCCCAAACCCTGAGATCATGACCTGAGCCAAAGTCGGATACTTAACTGACTAAGCCACCCAGGCACCCCAAGATTTTGAATGTGAGAGAGATGTTAGAGGCGTTCCATTTTAAGAAGTTACTGTATGTGGGCCGCCTGACCGGCTCAGTCAGTAGAGCATATGACTTTTGATCTGGAGGTTGTGAGTTTCAGCCCCACATTGAGTGTAGAGATTACTTAAAAATTAAAAATCTTAAAAAAATGGCTACTATATATTAGGCAAAATTCTAAGTACTTCGTGTATATTTACACATGTAATCCTACAAAATAGGTATTACCATGATTTCCATTTTATAGATGATGGCTAAGTATGGTGAGGTAAGGTGATATGTCCAAGGTCACAAAGCAGGGGCTGAACAGGATTCAGAGTGCAATTCTCCGCTGAGCTTGACAAACAAAACAAAGAGATGACTGGTCTTAAACTGATTTTTTTTTTTAATTGTGTGTGTTCAACTTACCTATAGTAAGTGAATCCATCCTTTTTTTACCATCATTTTTCCTTGGTTGTGTAAATCTGTTTTAAAATATTTAAGGCAAATTTAGCGTTAATGCACTTCCAAGGTTAGTTAAATGTACACACAATATTTCTACTTGGAAAATGGTAAACAGATTCTTTTTGAAACATATTCTTGACACTGAGATGTATGTAGTGGGTGATGCCAATAACCATAATTTCTGATGATTGACTGGCACTCATTTATTCATTAAGAAAGTTTATTAGATAGTTATTATGTGTCACAGACTTTTCTAGCTAGCATACTCAATATGAAAATATATAAGGCATGAAATATTTTAATGGATTAAAAGCAGGGGGAATTTATATAGTAGAGGGTAGCACCTATGAAAATATATATGTCGAATGTAATTATTATTTAGAAATGCAGTAATATACTGGAGAGATTGAAATCAGCTTCAGAGATAAACTGAAATATAAAAGATATATTTAAGTTTTCTAGAAAGAGAAGTAGGGTAAAAATGCTTCGTATAGTACATGTTGATAAAGGAGAGAAAGAGAAAAGAAAGGAGGGGAAAAAAGGAAGGAAGGTAAGAAAGAGAATAAAGAGCAAGGGAGGAAGAAAGACAAGAAGGAAAAGGAAGGGAAAATGAAGTCATGGATGGGGTGCTATAAATTGAGCAGTGACCAATGTTGAAAATAATTTTCTCAGCCTTCTACTTAAATTGCACCCCTATCCTGCTGTTCACTATGTTTTAGTTTAGTGTAGAACCAAGAATTAAAGTGGCACTTCTGAACGTTTAAGCTGTTCCAGTCCACTCATAGTCAAAGGAAACTCTGAGGTTACTGGGACATCTTCTCAAGCAATTCCTACAATTTTCCCTTCCAATTTACCACTCCAGTCATGAGCATCCCGTGATTTGAGGCACATGGCTTTGCATCTTGACTTGTCCTTTTACAAGGCCTGCTTAGGACTTTGTCAAGTAGTGGCATTCTTCCTAGCCCACCCACTATAATTCCCACAGCTCCTTTTACATGCAGATCAGTCTTCCCAGCAATAACATCTGCATTATAATGTCTCCATACAAACCTTCCCAGTGTTTCCAAATACACCATCTCTCCTTCCTTCCTTTCTTCCTTTCTTCCTCCCTCCCTCCCTCCCTCCCTTCTTCCCTCCCTTCCTGTCTTTCTTCCTGCCTTGCTCCCTTCCTTTCTTCCTTCTTTCCAGTCTTTCTTCCTCCTTTGCTCCTTTGCTCTCTCTTTTCTTACCTTCCCTCCTTCCTTCCCTCCCTCCTTTTCTCTTTCTCTCCCTTATCAACATATAACATTCTATATTACAGTTACCAGTTCTTTTGCTAAGCATTTTTACTACTTCCATTTCTAGAAAACATACATACATTTTTTATGTCTCAGTTGATCTCTGAAACTGATTTTAACCTCTCCAATATTTTATTATATTTCTAAATAATAATTAGACTTGACATAAATATTTTCATAGGTGCTACCCTCCACTATATAAATTTCCCTTGCTTTTACTCCATATCTTAGGCATTTTCATATTGAGCATGCTAGGTAGAAAAGTCTGTGACACATAATAACTATCTAATAAACTTTCTTAATGAATAAATGAGTGTCAATCATCAGAAATTATGGTTATTGGCATCACCCCAAATGCAGGCCCAAACATGATATCTTTTTTTATATCTAGATAATGTCTCAATATCTAAATAATATTTCAATAATATTGGCTTAAATATTCACATAGCATAACTCTAGGGAAGGACTCATATCTGCAATCCAAAGAGCATAGCCAAAGAGTGTATGATTGAATCCTTAAGGATATACAAAAAGGTGAATGTGACCAAAAAAAAAAAAAAAAAAAAAAAAAGGAACACTCTTTATCAAGTTGCCATTATGCAAGATATTATGAATTAGAACTCTAGAGGAGTAACATATTTCCTACATAAATGACAAAATGTTATGGTTGATTTCAATCCCCAAATGAGATATATGGAGTATACTGTTAAAAATTATAACTTTTAATTTCACAATTATATGTGTAGCAATTATGCTTTGTACACATAATACTTGATGAGCAATTTATATTTCTCTGAGTGTTTTTCATAGATGGTCTTAAATAAGATGGTCTTTCTGAGGAAGATAAACAGTAACCAACAACTGGTCCTAATTAGGATAATAACAAGAACAAGTACAAAAATCATGCTGGCCAGGGCTTTTAACAGCACCCTGAAGTCCACGGGTTGCTGAAATGTTTGCTTCTGATAGGAACGGAAGCATATTTAATCACTGCACTCAATAATTTATTAGGGCCATATGATCTTCACCATTATGCATGTGGAAAAAACAAAGGGCACTAGCCTCGCTGGCTCCCTTCCTGCAAAGGGAAACTAGAGAAGCTGTAAATGCAAGCATGAGCCCGAATTTGCGCAAAGAACATAAAATATAAAAAGCGGCTGGGAAGATCAAAGGCCGTTAGGAGCTGATGTTGGTGGCACTGATTGCGTGAGAGGTAGGGAGTGTGTAAGTATGGTTCACCTTATGGTTCATGTGGCAATAACAAAAGAGCACAGACTAAGTGGCTTAAGAGACAGAAATACATTTCTCGAAGTTTCAGATGCTAAGAAGTCCCATATCCAGGTTCCAGTCAAGGTGCCAAGAGTCCAAAGATCGTGGTGACAGCTATCTTCTGGCTGTGTGCTCACATGGACTCCTCTTTGTGAATGTACAAAGAGAGAGAGGTCAAGCTTTCTGGATTCTGTCCTTATAAAGACAGTAATCAAATTGGATAGAGACCCTACTGCTATGGCCTTTTTTTTTTTTTTTTAACATGAATTAGTTTCTTAAAGTCCCTGTCTCCAAGTGCATGAGGGTTAGGGTTTCAACATATGAATCCTGTTCATCAAGAGGCACAAACATTCAGTCCGTAACAGGAAAGAACTTCTAAGTTCTGTTCTTATCTCGCTCCATGTTGTGTTGGAAAGGTTGAACCCTGCCCCCTTGCAGCAGAAACAGGCAGAAGTTCAAGTTGGAGTAAATTTAAGTTCATTTTTTTCAAGGCTCTGTGCACAGTATCGGTATAGGTGTTACGGTGATATGTATAGGTGATGCAGGTGGGCTTTCTCTTCTAATATATCAGGAGGCATAAAAGGATGTGGTTTTCCTAATTTTAGTGAGATTAAGATTGATCGGTGCTTTGGATATTGTCAGGGTTGACAGAGGTTCAGATTACTCTAACTTCTAAAAGAAATAGCTGTGAAGCCAAAAACAACATAGCTCAAATTAAAAAGACAGTAGTCTTAGAAATATAGAAGAAAACACTGAGATACTAGTGAATTGGCATCCACCCTTCAGATGTGCTAAAAAAAAAAAAAGATTTATTTATTTAGTTTGAAAGAGAGAGAGAGAGAGAGAGAGAGAGGGAAAGTGTGCGGGGAGGGTCACAGAGATAGAAGAGAGGGAATCCCAAGTAGGCTCTGTCCTATAGAGCCAGAAACAGGGCTCAATCTCACAAACTGGGAGATCGTGACCTAAACTGAAATCAAGAGTCAGATACTTAACCAACTGAGCCACCCCAGTGGCCCACTTCGGATGTGCTTTTAAAGCAAAATGATCCCCCTGTATGTCAAAACAAGGGTCACCATTGTTATTAAACATTTCAATTCTCTCCTATGTTAACTATGAGTTATTAATCAACGTGAGATTATGAATATCTTTCCCTGCATTAGATTATGCTTACATTTTTACATGAGGATACACTTATAACCATGAGATTAGAAAGCTGTTTTCATTTTGAGATAGGGCATCCACAAACAAAATTTCTACATACATAAAAGCATGCATAGGATCCTAACTTAAGTTATAGAACCTGTGCCTTACTTTTTAGTACTCAGGTTGCTTTTACATCTTCACTACTATAATATCCCTTTGCATTTATGTGAATTTGGGATCATATTGTTAGGATAGATTCCCATTTAAAAACTGAATATGTATTGTCAAATTGCTTTTCAGAAAGTTTGTTCTAATTTGAACACCAACTCTAATGTATGAGAGCAAGATTATGTAATTTACCAGATTATATTTCTTCTCTTTGGTCTTTGATTATTTTGTTGGTATAAAAAAAGAAACATATCAAAATGTTATCTTTGTTAAATTTCAATATAGTTCACATTATGTTGCATTAGTTTCAGATGCACAGTTGAGTGATTTGTTAAGTTTATACATCCTGTGCTATGTTGACAAGTGTAGCTACCAGCTATCCTGTTACATTACTGTTGCAATATCATTGACTGACTATTCCTTTTATTCCCCTTAGTCATTCCGTGACGAAGCATGTACCTCCCTCTCCCCTTCACCCATTTTGCCCCAACCACCTCCCAGCCTCCCCTCTGGCAACTAGCACTCTATTCTTTGTATTTACAGGTCTGAAGCTGTGTTTTGTTTGTTTATTCATTTTTTAAATTTATTTGTCTTTTTTAGATTCCACTTATGAATGGAATCATATGGTATTTGTCTTTCTCAGTCTGACTTGTTTCACTTAGCACAGTAGCCTCTAGGTCTATCCATGCTGTTGCAAATGACACAACCTCATCCTTTTCTGTGGTCATATAATATTCCATATGTCCATATGTATAGATAGATATTCTATATACAATCTATACATTCCATATGTATAGATAGATATCTATATATCTATATCTATCTACTTATATCTACATAGAAAGATATAGATAGAGAGTTACCTATATCTATACATATATCTCATACATTTTCCTTATTCATTTGTCTATTGATGGATACTTAGTCTGCTTCCATCTCTTGGCTATTGTAAATAATTCTACAATAAATACAGGAGTGTATATATCTTTTTGAATTAGTGTTTTTATTTTCTTTGGGTAAATATCCAACAGTATATTTATCGATCATATGGTATTTCTATTTTTAATTTTTTTAAAACATTTATTTATTTTTGAGACAGAGAGAGACAGAGCATGAATGGGAGAGGGTCAGAGAGAGAGGGAGGCACAGAATCTGAAACAGGCTTCAGGCTCTGAGCTGTCAGCACAGAGCCCGACGCAGGGCTCAAACTCACAGACCGTGAGATCATGACCTGAGCTGAAGTCAGCTGCTTAACCAACTGAGCCACCCAGGTGCCTCTCTATTTTTAATTTTTGAAGGAACCTCCATACTGTTTTCCAGAGTGGCTGCACCTGTTTCCATTCCCATCAACAGAGTAGTCCACATCCTCTCCAAACCTTGGTATTTCTTGTCTTTTTGATTTTAGCCATTCTCACTGGTGTAAGGTGACATCTCATTGTGGTTTTGACTTTCATTTCCCTGATGATGAATGATGTTGAACATCTTTTGGACATCTGTATATCTTCTTTGGAAAAAAAATATATATATAATTTATATTATACATTTATATTTATAAATATGTATTATATTTATAATAATATGTAAATGTATATATAGTTCCAAGGATATAAATATATATATATATATATATATATATATATGTGTGTGTGTGTGTGTGTATACAAATACACACACATATATATTTAGGTCCCCTGCCCATTTTGGGGGGTCAGATTGCTTTTTTGTTGGTGTTGAGTTGTATAAGTTCTTTATATATTTTATATATTAACCCCTATAAGATAGATTATTTGCAAATATTTTCTCCCGTTTAGTAGGTTGTCTTGTTCGTTGATTATTTCCTTCCCTGTGCGGAAGTTTTTTGGGTTTTTTTTGTTTTTTTTTTGGATGAAATCCCAATAGTGTATTTCTACTTTTGTTTCCCTTGCCTGAGAAGACATACTTAGGAAAATTTTGCTACAGCTATTGTTAAAAAAGTTACTATCTGTGTTCTCTTCTAGGATGTTTATGATTTCCTGTCTCACATTTAGGTCTTGAATCCATTTTGAGTTTATTTTAGTGCATAGTGTTAAAAAGTGGTCCGGGGCGCCTGGGTGGCGCAGTCGGTTAAGCGTCCGACTTCAGCCAGGTCACGATCTCGCGGTCTGTGAGTTCGAGCCCCGCGTCAGGCTCTGGGCTGATGGCTCGGAGCCTGGAGCCTGTTTCCGATTCTGTGTCTCCCTCTCTCTCTGCCCCTCCCCCGTTCATGCTCTGTCTCTCTCTGTCCCAAAAATAAATAAATAAACGTTGAAAAAAAAAAATTAAAAAAAAAAATAAATAAAAAAAAAAATAAAAAGTGGTCCAGTTTCATTCTTTTGCATGTAGCCAACCAGTTTTCCCAGCACTATTTATTGAAGAGACTTTTCTCCATTGTATATTCTTGCCTCCTTTATCATAAATTAATTGATCATATAATCATGAGTTCATTTCTGAGCTCTCTGTTGTGTTATGTTGATCTATATATCTTTTTTTGTGCTAATACTATATAGCTTTGTAGTAGATCTTGAAATCTGGTCGTGATACCTCCAGCTTCGTTCTTTCTCAGGTTTTTTTTGCTGTTCAGGGTCTTCTCTGGTTCCATGCAAATTTTAGAATTATTTTTTCCAGTTCTGTGAAAAATGCTGCTGGTATTTTGATAGGGATTGCTTTAAATCTGAAGATTGCTTTGGATAATGTGAACATTTTAACAGTATTAATTCTTCTAATTCATGAGCATGGAATATCTTTCCAATTGTTTATGTCATCTTCAATTTCTTTCATCAGTGTTTTATAGTTTTTGGAGTACAGGCCATTTACCTCTTCAGTTAAGTTTATTCCTAGGTATTTTGTTCTGTCTGGTGAAACTGTAAATGGTGCTGTTTTTAAATTTATATTTCTGTTACTTCATTATCAGTGTATAGAAATGTTGCTGATTTCCGGGTATTAAATTTGTATCGTGCCACTTTACTGAATTCATTTATTACATCTAATAGTGTTTTCATAGTCTTTAGAATATTTTATGTATACTATCATGTTGTTTGCAAATATGAATGCCTCTTATTTTCCTGGTCTAATTGCTATGGCTAGGACTTCCAGTCTTACGTTGAATGAAAGTGGTAAGAGTGGACATCCTTGTCTTTTTCCCAACCTTAGAAGGAAAGCTCTTGGTTTTTTGCCATTGAGTATGATGATTGCTTTGAGTTTTTCATATATGACCCTTATTACATTGAGGCATATTCTTCTAACAGCACTTTGTTGATTCTTTTTTATAATGAATGGAAGTTGAATGTCAAATGCTTTTGTTTTTTCATCTATTAACAAAATTGTTTTGATTTGTATTTCTTTCAGCACTTGCAAGACTGAATATTTACTTATATTTTATTTGTGTGAATTATACATTTAAATTTATAAAGAATGCTTTAATCTGTTTATGTATTTTATCTCATGAATATCAGAAAATTCTAAAAGGTAGCCAAAAGCAAATACAGGCTTTTTAAAATATAAATTATCTTGATAGTATCTGAGAGGATTTTTGTTTCTTATCTACTTCTTTAACTTTCTAGTTTCACCATCCTTGCTATATACACAGTCATTCTGAGAGCGATAATACTAAGAGAAAAAGTGACCCTCTCCTGTGTTGAATCAGAAATAAAGATGTAAGCAAGGGAAATCTAGTGTAGTAGGTTGAATCGCATCCCTCAAAAAGATATGTTACAAGTCCTATTCCTCTGTACTTGGAAATGTGATCGTAAGTGGAAGCAGGTCTTTGTAGATGTATGGATATGAGATGAACCCATACTGGATTAGGATGAGCCCTATAATATCCAGAACTATCAGAGAATACAATTTTTAAAGATTGTAGTTTTAAGTAATCTCTAGTCAACATGGGGCTTGAACTCATCACCCAGAGATCAAGAGTCACAAGGATGGAAGAATAAATTTTGATTGTTTTAAGCATGAGATACTTTGCTGCGGCAACCCTAGAAAACTAGAAAAGGTATATATTAAAGAACTCATAGAGTTGATCTTTGAATAGATAATGGAACAGGAGAAAATGAAGAAAGCAAACGAATATTCATTGAGGATGTAGCACAGCCTTTGCACTAACAACTTTTAAATCTATCTCATTAAGATTTATATGAATATAGTGAAATAGACATGATTCCCATTTTTAAAATATTATAATTAAGGCTTATAAAAGTTTAGTAATCTGCTGTCTTACCAGAACATATATAGTCTTTCTTAGATTATTCCAAAGTTTACACTGATATATATATTTTTTTAATACTGAGCATTAGACTTCTTTCAGGCACTGTTCTAGACACTGTAGATATAACAATTTTCAAAATACACAAAAATATCTTCCCTACAGGAGCTTCAATATACTGGAAGCAAAAAGACAATAAATAAGTGAAATGTATATATACATACACACACAATCACACACACACACACACACACACACACACACACACACACAGTAATGCGAATGATGGAGAAAATTGAAAAGGACAAAGATTTCCAGAAGTGAGGTTCAATTTTCAAGAAAAATTTTACTGAACAGGTGCTATTTGAATAAAGGCATAGCAGACAAGAGAGATGAAATTGTGTATTGAGCAAAGGCATTTCAGCAACTGGCTGAGTGGGAGATTGCATGGCATGTGCGAGTAATGGCCTAGACAGCATTTTAGCTGGAGAAGAGAGAGAAGAGAAGCCAGAAAAAATTAACAAGGCCTAGTTTGGGTATATACTTTTACATATAGGTAATTGTAAAGATGTCATGTTTACTAGGAATGAGTGGGATGCTTTTAGAGAATTTTAAGCACAGGAGGAATGTGGGAGTTATTTAGTGATAGATGACTTATCTAGAGTAGGTGTGGTTAATGAGGTATGTTCATTTTTCATCAACAAATCAAAGCTAGAGGTTTATTTCAGGTTTTCATTTTAATAATTGTAAAGAACCACCCCTGTTCTGGATTTCAAGTCACATACCACTATTACATTCTGCAGTAGAAGTGAACAATTGGGACTAAATCTTCGGAATTCATATCTATTATCAAGGGGAGAGAGAAATACATAAACAAGAAGTATACATATATCCTCTTACCATTTAAGCATTTAGATTGGAAAGAAATAGAATCTTGTGTCACATCCTAGGGAGATTGGTCTTGTTAGATTTTGTTTGTTTGTTTTTAACTGCTCAGCATTTATTTCACCTCTTCTTTTTCTTTTCCTACTAGTGGATACTGGGTGTGGTGGGAGTAATACACTTTTTCATTTAGACAATGAAGCACTCTATCCAGTTCTCTGGAAGAGGGATATATATTCCATAAGGGTCCAAGATTTAAAGCTGAATACAGTAATAGATTGATATGTCATTTTTTTTTTTATTGTTTGGAAAAGAGGTCATTGTATTTTCAGTGGTGTGTGGGCTACCTAATGTCTTTTAAAGATGTTTGTAAATAAACAATGTGTGTAAGAATGTCCTGCAGCCATCAGGCTGGATTACAATGGACCTCCTTTCTGCTACTCATAATATGTTATATTCACTCTTATTTTCACCACTGTAATCACCCTCTCTTTGCATTATCTCAGTCCATGTGCTTCTGACATGTACTCTAGAACTGATTAATTCTGAATGTAGATTTTCTCTACCTTCTATGGTTATTTTAGGGATACACACATCAACTATATCCATTCAGAATCAGTAAAAGATAAAGAGCCTTTTCTCTGGGATTGTTGGAAAGTGTTGCAGGCACTTTTTTTAAAATGGAAGAACGTGAAACTAGAACTTCTGGGACACACCATTGTGCAGAAGAAGGTAAAAAGACAAAGAAGGACCGTGGAGAGATAAGTGAACTCCTGGATAAGCCTGTTTTACGTTTGATCTATCCATAGATTTCTTAGTTGCCTGGCACATAAATTCATTTTCTATTTGTTGTGCTGCCCAATTTGAGTTTGATTTGAGTCACTTGCAGTTAGGATAAAAATATCTTAACTGATCCATTACATATTCAGAAAGACTGTTGTAAACCCAAATCAATGCAGTTACCCTGAATCCCCTTTATTTGATCATTATAACCTCTTATGCCCTTATGCACTAAACAATTAAATATCCTAAAGAGGTATACAGGATTTTTATAGAAAATGTATAGTAAATCATATCTAAAAAAAGTATTGCATGAGAATAATATCACAATCAATCCATCATCATACATATGGTATATATGTATACATATACATATATACATACACACACAAATATTTTTTTTATTTATATTCTTCTGCATCAATACTCATGCTTTGGTCTAAATTAACCATATGATTATTTCTGACATCCTCTGTAAATGTGAATGGATTGAGGAAAGCAAAAGAAAAAGTACATAATGATGATTTTATTTTTTTTTAACTTTGTTTTGAGAGAGAGAGGGAGAGACAGAGATAGCCTGGGAGGGCAGAGAGAAAAGGAGAGAGAGAATCCCAAGCTTTCCGTGCAGAGTCTGAACGTGGGGCTTGAACTCACGAACCGTGAGTTCATGGCCTGAGCTGAAATCAAGAGTTGGATGCTGAACCTACCGAGACACCCAGGTATCCCAATAATGTGTTTCTATCAGACACTTTTATTAGTTAAATTACTTGGCATGCATATGATCTTCCTGCTTCTTGCCCAAGAAAAGTAAAAGGACTGTGAGAATCAAAGGTCCACCTTAAGTCCATCTCCTTGAACCAATTCGGCCATTTAAATTCCTTCTGCTTTCTCCATTTCTCTTTCATGGTATGATATTTTTTCCTGTCATGTTGCTATTTGTTGTTCATAAATTCCAAGGCATAACCAGTGCATGCAAATCACAATGTTTTTATGAGAAGAGGAGTTTAGTGCCAGTACAAAGATTTATGACACCATATATTTTTTTACTTGCTATTAGTCACACAGGCATTTTAATGCAGAGATTAATTTTTAATAACTCTTCTATTTGCATCTCTGGACTTATTGATTTGAAACATGGTGGTAGCAGTGATCAGGATGTCTTTTTATAGTCAAAGGAACTTTAAATAAGCCTTTCCCATAAGTCTGCCCATTTCTTACAGTCATATTCAGTGAGCTGAAAAATGCTTTGTTGTTTGAAAATGATCATAGTGGACATATTATGTGACAGATCAAAACTCTATTTAATTTTGAAGAGACTACATAATATATTCATTTGAGATGGGGAAGCAAGAAATTCATTCTATATATTTTTTCTTTTTTAAAAACACATCCAAAATAAATGCAGAGGACTAGAGCTTAGTAAAACCTAATCTATTCAAGAGGGTGAAGATTCCATGGTGTACCTTCTTTCATTTTACTCAATCAAAAACATGGCTTCTATTGTTTTTTTTAAAGTTATCATCATAACATAAGGGTCAATAAAATAATCAAGACTCTATTGGCAATATATTATTAAATTTACTTCTCAGGAATTCAACAAGCAAAAGTCTTATTTAAACAAAGAAATAAAAATGAATCAATTAGAAATCAGCACAACGCACACACACACACACGCACAATTGTAACACTTTTGAAAAGCTCTGAATGTCTGAATATTTAATAACTGGGATTGATTGATGGTACACTCATGAAATGACATATTTTGTAGTTATTCCAATATAGATATAGGATAATATAGATTATAGGATAATATTAATGACATGAAAAAGAAATGCTGATATTTGAAGGCAGAAAGCATTCGTGATTAAAAACTCATATTTCAAAGGGGGAATGTGTATACAAATGTGCAGAAAATGCTATTATAATAAATTACAGTATGCTAATAATTGTTATTCCTTGGTATGACTGCAAATTTTTTTTCCATTTATTCATATTTTCCATCATCCTATTTATTATTTTAATGTTGGATAAATTACCTTACAAGATACATACATAAAGGCATCTTGAAGGATATACAAATAAGACAATCCATCCTTACACTGAAGAAGCGTGAAAAGAATGATGATCTCTATGAAGCTGTGCAGAAGTGGAATAAAGTCTCTTGAGGGTAGATTTGATTTTGTGGTAACAATAGTCCTGGTTATTTGGGCCAGCCTTCATGATCCATAAAGCATGATAACTAAGAACACTTAAGAAAATATGAACACACTTTCCTAGAAGCATAATAGTTGCAAGGTGGTAGGGATTAAATTTCCCCCGTAGAGTCCTCAATAGGATAGTATCTGGAGATGAGGCCTTTGAGAAATGATGAGGTTTATACAAAATCATAAGGCCAGAGGCCTCATGATGGGATTTTTAAGAAGACATGGGAGAGTGAGCTCTCTGCCTATGTGAGAATATAGGCAGTTGTCTAAAAACCAGGAAAAGGGCCCTTAGTAGACAATGATTCTGCCAGGAAGCTATCTTGGACTGTCCAAGCTCCAGAACTGGGAGAAACAAATTTCTGTGGTCTAAGCAACCTAGTCTCTGGAGTTTTGTTACAACAATTTGACCTACTAAGAAACTAGGAGATGTATGAATATTGTGCCATTACCTTGGAGAAGAAGGAAGTACAAAGAGTCATGACAGCCATTAAAATTATTAATGGGAAAGATTTTCTGATTAAAAAAAGAAAGTAGCAGGGCACCTGGGTGGCTCAGTCCGTTAAGCGTCCGACTTCAGCTCAGGTCATGTCTCATGGTTTGTGGGTTCAAGTCCTGCATCGAGCTCTGTGCTGACAGCTCAGAGCCTGAAGCCTTCTTCAGGTTCTGTGTCTCCCTCTCTCTCTCTCTCTGCCCCTCCCCTGCTCACGCTCTGTCTCTCTCTCTCTCTGTCTCAAAAATAAATAAACATTAAAAAAAATTTTTAAAAAAAAGTAGCTAAGAGACTGAGAAAGTCTCTAGGTGTCTTCTGAAAATTGTCCCAAGCTTATAAATGATGAGGACCCTAGTGTTGTAAAATTGAAAGGCTATAGAAGTTAATACCCATTGAAAATAAATCAACCCTTACATGAATTGTGACTGGTCTTTGATACATTTGGATGGCCTAGAATAATCTCAGGACTTGACATTTACATGATTCCAGATTGCTAATGCTCTTAGGTGTGTGTGTAGAATAAAACAAGACATGTATTTATATGAGGGGAAATAGCATCACCTTAGGCTTCCCATTACTTTTTTTAAAAATACATTTTCCTATAACTTCAAGTATATCTAGCCCTATGAAGAGATAAAATGATAGAAATGAGAACAGCACAGACAACAAATCACAGAAACAGGCCTTCATGTACTAGAAATGGTGAAATTACTATTAATGACAGTAAAGCAAATACAGTTAATATGCTTACAGAAATAATAGCTGATGTTCATTGAAAATTTTAGTGAAAAATTGGAAGTTATAAAAGGTATTATTAAGGAATTGAGGAAAATAATCTAGAAATTCTAAACATTTAAAGTATAATAATTCAGGGCACTTGGGTGGTTCAGTCGATTAAGCATCTGACTCTTGATTTCGGCTCAGATCATGATCTCATGCTTCATGAGATTGAGCCCCATGTGGGACTCCTCACTCTCAACACGGAGCATACTTGGGACACTCTCTCTCCCTCCCTCTCTCTCAAAATAAATAAATAAACTTGTTAAAAAAATGTAACAACCCCAACTTAGAACCCAATGAATAGATTTCACAGCAGATTAGACAAAAGAACCTATTCCATATATGAAGCCTGGGAAAATAATATAGAAGAGAGAATACACAAAATACATTAGTAAGGTGTAAAGGACAATGAGAGAGAATGGGAAAGAAGTTACATATAAAGAGACAAGAGATAAAAACATTGCAAAATGGATGGATACATTCACGGATTCAAAATGCTCAGTAATCTTCATGAAAGATACATAAGAAAAAATCCACACCTACAAACATTATAGTGAAAGTATTGTAATCTAGAGACATTGAGGGATGCAGCTGGATGGAGGGACCCTTCTAATCAGCCAGAATAAAATAGATTATTTTCAAGGATAATCAGGTTATTTTTATAAACTACTTTTCATTTGTAACCATCAAAGCCAAAGAAAATATTTGCCAACCTCGAATTACATACTAAGTGAAAATACCTTCCAAACATGAGAGTAAAATAAATATGTATTCAGTGGAACATAAAAATAAATACTTATAACTGAGCTTTAGTCTTAAGGAAAATGGATTCAAATGGAAAGCAGACACACGGAAGAAATAACTAGGAATGCAAAGGTCATTATGTACATAACTTTAAAAGAACATGGATTTTTAAAAATAATAGTCACAGCTTATATCTTCTAATAGTCATATTACATGTTTAATAAATTGTAAATGATTAAAGAAAATTAGAATTTTCTAAGGTCCCTGAATTTTCCTTTGGGAAGACGGCAAAATTATAAGTTAACACCAGAATTTGATAAATCAAGGATTTAAGTTTGTATCTCTAGAACTGAGTCTTCAACAAACTAACATAGGAATCTAAATAAATAAAAGATCGTCAGTCACAACCAGGAAAGGAAGAAAAAAGGAACATATAATAGGTGGAACAAAGAGAAGGGCTTTTAAGGTGAATGATTTAAACCACAAAATAACTGCAATTAAATAAAATGTAAATGGACTGAGGCTTCCCCTTAAAAAGTGACCTGATTCAGAATCAAAAGCTCACTTCATGATCTTACAACAAATACAACTAAAATAAAAGAATTAAAAAAATTAAAAGGCTAGAAGATAGTAAAATATAAGCCAGGTGAGCCCTTACCAAATCAAACTTACAGAATTATATTAATATCACACAAAATAGATGTTAAAGTAAAATTATAACTTAAATTCATCATGTTAAATGCCTCAGTTAATCAGGAAGATGTCTATTTTAAATATATATGTATTTATTAAAATCACCATAAAAATATAAATAAAATTGACACAGACAAAAGAGGAAATATATAATATAATCCAGAATTATAGTGGAAAAGTATCTTTAACAGTTCTTCTCAGTAATTTTAGAATCCATAGGCAAAAATCAGTAAGCATATAGAGGATTAAATGACATGGTTAACCAATGCCCTAATGGATGTATATAGACTATTATACAAAATCAACACAGAATACACATAAAAGCATACATAGAGTATTTATAACAACAAAAAAAGACTACTGTATACTAGATCATAAAGCCAACCTTTGAAAATTCCAAATGTTTGAAGTAGACTCTGTTTCTGATGACAGCACAACAGACATAGGAACCAATAGCATAAACAAACATATAAAATCTTCATATGTTTAGGAATTTAGAAACATTTTCCCAAAGCCCCAATTAATCAATGATTTTATGACAATAGGCATTTAAGAATAATTTGAAATTTAAAACAAAAATACAACATGTGAAACTTTGGGGTTTGCAGCTAACATGATATATATAAAGAAATTTATGGCATTACAGTTGAAGCAATGGAAAAAAGTTCTTCCTCTTTAAATATAGATATAGTTATATTAGGTTTACCTTGTTTAGATCTTGATTCCACTGCTTTTCATTATTTGTCTTACATGAAGCATTTTAAACTTTATTTTCAATAGGTTTTTCTTTTAAATATGCTTCAAAACATGTACTAACACATTTTTTCAATGAAAAATCTTGTTAGACTGTCTCTAATAGAAAACAAGTCTGAAATAACTGATGTTTTGACAACAGAATTGATTGTGCCAATTGGAAAAAATGAGCATAATCTTCAGCTCTAGGATTTAGAAAAACATTTTAAGTATAAGAGGAGTTAAAGCATTAAATAAAAAAATAATTTTATGGAAAAATGTATTTAAATTACTATTTTTAACCCTTTCTGAACAGTTCATGCATGAAAAAGATGCTCCTAATAACAGCAGGCTGATTAATCCTGTTTAGAATATTTCCACCAAATTAAGAGAGTGAATTTACTGGCTAATATATATTTGTGCATGCAAGGTGGTTTGCTTCAAGGAATTTCAAATTGTCTATTCATGTAGTCAGATGAAAGGTCATTAAAAATTATTTTTATGACATATTGTCTTATGTACTTCATATTGTATTCAAAATCAGAACGCCCTAGCAGTTATTTTAAAAAGTCTATCTCCATGTGCTTTGTATATTACTATCTAACTTTTTATGAAAATAATATCAATTAATGCTCTTATTAAAATGAGAAAGTGGAGGGGCGCCTGGGTGGCTCAGTCGGTTGAGAGTCTGACTTCAGCTCAGGTCTCAGATCTCACAGCTTGTGAGTTCAAGCCCCACATCAGGCTCTGTACTGACAGCTCAGAGCCTGGAGGCTGCTTCGGATTCTGTGCCTCTCTCTCTCTGCCCCAACCCACTCACATTCTGTCTCTGTCTGTCTCAAAAATAAATAAACATTAAAAAATAATTTTAAAAAATGAGGAAGTGGATGGGGCCTGGGTGGCTCAGTTGGTTAAGCAATTGACTCTTGATTTCAGTTCAGTTGATAATCTCGCAGAGTTAGTAAGATCAGGTCCCTCATCAGGCTCTATACTGACTGAGCGGAACCTGCTGGGGATTCCCTCTCCCTCTCTCTCTGCCCCTCCCCTGTAAGTGTGTGCACATTTTCTCTCTCTCTCAGAATAAATAAATAAACATTTAAAAAACAAATAAATAAAATGAGAAAGTGGAATAGAATTGATTCCACTCAAATCTGTTTCATTCTACCAGTAAATAACATTCATAAATTGACAATGAAGTTATATAAAATTCAGTATATCTCATGAAAAAGTCATTTTTCTCCAAGTTACCTTTTTATATTTAATAATTATCAAAATGTGTAATATATTCTTAGGATTCATTGATTATGCTTTTAAATGAAATTTAAGTTATAAGAATTTTAATAGTATCTTGCATCATAGGAAAATTTAAAAATAATTGTGTATATTATTTTAAATAATTAGGATTGGGTGATGGAGATTGTGGCAGAACCTTAATTAATTTTATCAGTGGAATCAGTATATCCAACATCTACGTCAGGAAAAAATTCTGTGTTAAGATAAAGCTTTGTCTTGCTTCTGTAAACATTCCCCAAGAGTAACTCATTCTTTGACAATATGTGATCTCAGCACTCAATTTATAATATACTCAAGGCCATTAAGAAACCATTAAAAGAGTCTTCCTAAACCAACATATATGTTTCAATGTATGCATGTTGGAATGGGGGGGGGTGCATCTTTAATTTGGACAATGTATGGATTCATGCTCTTTGAGGGGTTTTGTCTTTCTGTTTTAAAAAATGGGCAAAAGAATATTTGGAAAGAAAAAGAGGGATCATCTTGTGCCTGTTATCAGATCAAACTGAGAAAAGAACACTAGGAAAGCTGAGGATTTGAAAATTGATTCCCTAAATATTCCCATGGCAATATTCCCATGATACAATTGACCCGCTGTGAAGACTGGCTCTAAGAGTTAAAAAACACTCAGGGTTGTTCGTACCTGAAATTTTTGTTAAGAGGGACTGGGTAGCAATCATGCTTTAGGCCAGGGTTTTTCAAAGTATGGGTCTTTACTAGGTTATTACATGTTTTTAGTGCATCTCAGTAAGTATATTTTAATTAATTATGATAATTAAGATAGAAAACCTCAAAATATCAGAGCTTGTCATAGTTAGAGTGAGCAGAGTTTTGGGAAATTTGTTAATTTGTTACTAATTATATATATATGCATATACAGGAAGATATATAAATTTAAAGTTTATTTATTTTAAGAGAGAGAGAGATAGCATGAGTGGGAGAGGGACAGAGAGAGAGGGAGAGAGAGAATCCCAAGCAGTCTCTGTGCTGTCAGCACAGAGCCTGACACGGGGCTCGACTCACAAACCATGAGATCATGACCTGAGCCGAAATCAAGAGTCAGACACTTAACCAACTGAACCAACCAGGCATCCCAATAAACACTTATTTGTGTGTCCACACATATACATAGAGATGTATGCACGTTGGATTGTGTTGTGAAATGTATTTCTTGTTATGTATGATACTCAAAAACCTAGTGCCTAGGTGCCTAGTGCCTTTGATAATGGAACATAGACTAAATGTTCAGTTTTTATCATATGGCTGTGGAATACCCCTCAAAATATATTTCTTCTTTTTCTCCCTCTCTTTATACGTCAAATGCCACAAAATTAAGATTTGAATGAACTGACCTCATGCTAATATACAGAAAGGACTATCAGAATTTTATTTATCAAAACCCTGTGTATCTAGTTGATGCTTTTAAGGTTGATCTTAGTGGCAAGAAAAATGGATTGAGAAAATCAAATGAGGTACCTGAGTCAGGCTGAAATTGTACAAACTTCAGAGTAAGTTGAAGCAAACCTCATAATACGAGGTCACCAGGTTTTGTGTTGCATGCATTTAGACAACTCCTTCATATGTCTATAGATAGATATAGATATAGATATAGATATAGATATAGATATAATTTCAGGGCTTTTCAGTACTGACAGCTGACAAGGACTCATTTGCTTGCTTCTGTTGTCCACTTGCAGTACTCATACAAAACAAAAAGAGTCTTAAAAATTTAAATATCTTGGGAACTGGTGAAAAACCATACAATCCCAGAAAGAATTCTCACTATCCAAACAAAAGAAATCTGATGCCCTGAGGTGGAAGTAAAGGATAAGAAGGTTAAGTAACAAACTGCCCATTAGAGATCAGGTCTGTCTACCCACTATATCACATTGCTTCCTATAATTCCAGTATAACCATCAGATTTGTTTATTCCCTACACACAGCAATAGATATACATCTTCTGACTTGATATATACACACATATATCTGTAATTTTTTTGTAATATTTCAGTATATTGTTGTGGGTAATGGTTAAACAATTGCGAATATGTATGTATGTATATATATGTATATACACTTCAAATTATTATATTATATTATATTATATTTTATATTGTATTATATTATTTCTAAACCTCAATATAGTTTTTTTATCTATCAAGACTATTTGCTAGTAAAATAAAATTAAGAAAAGGACCATAATATAATGGGAACACAAAAGGAGATATTCTATTGTTTGATAACCTAGACTTGTCAATGAACCAATCCTCTCTTTTCTCAGCTTAAAATATGGGGATCAAAAGTCATGGAGTATGTAAACATAACATGAAAATGTACAATGCATGCTTCATCCCGATACAGGTCTTCAGTATATAAAGACACTGTCTTTTAATAATCCTTTTCAACTGCTGATTCCTTGATAATTAGAAATACCTGTATAAGCACAAGGTCACACCCCAAAATAAATATAGTCTCCTAGAGAAGAATACCAACTGTTTTCTAATTAATCTTTATTAGAATTCAACTGAAAGCAATTTCTCGTGAACCACCTGTAGGGTTTTCTTCTTCAGCGTCTTTATATCCATAGGGCTAGTAAGCACATTGCATTGGCACATAATATCCATTAAAAATGTATTTGTTAAAAGTATGGAGAAATGAATGAACAAATGACTAGCTAGTTGGATGCTTGGCAATGTTTTAAAAAGATACATTCTTTTTTTTTTAATTTTTTTTAACATTTATTTATTTTTGAGACAGAGAGAGACAGAGCATGAACAGGGGAGGGTCAGAGAGAGAGGGAGACACAGAATCTGGAACAGGCTCCAGGCTCTGAGCTGTCAGCACAGAGCCCGACGCAGGGCTCAAACTCACGGACCGCGAGATCGTGACCTGAGCCGAAGTCTGCCGCTTAACCGACTGAGCCACCCAGGCGCCCCTAAAAAGATACATTCTTAAATAGCAGAATATGGAAATAACTTAGAAATGGGCTTCTAGAATAGGGACCATGAGGAGATACATGAAAAGAGTTGATCAAGAATGGCTATCTTGAATAAATAATTGCCTATTGTATTTAAGAAGAGAATAGTCATGGGACATCTGGGTGGCTCAGTTGGTTAATTGACTGGCTCAGGTCATGATCTCATGGTTTGTGAGTTCAAGCCCCATGTCGGACTCTGTGCTAACATTTCAAAGCCTGGAGCCTGCTTCAGATTCTGTGTCTCCCTCTCTTTCTCTGCCTGTCCCCCAGTCATGCTCTCTCTCTCTCTCTCAAAAATAGATAAACATTTAAACAAATGAAGAAAACAGTCATGATTAAAAAATCTTAGTCATTCACATCAAGAATTAGATTGTCGAAAGAGTTTCAGTGAAGGTATTTATAAAAGCCTGGAA
Source organism: Panthera uncia (assembly GCF_023721935.1). Taxonomy (NCBI): domain Eukaryota; kingdom Metazoa; phylum Chordata; class Mammalia; order Carnivora; family Felidae; genus Panthera; species Panthera uncia. The sequence continues at coordinate 47,522,178 of NC_064807.1, forward strand.
GTTTTTGCTGTATATTTGATTGCATGTTTTCATATGCCACACAAAAATACAGAAATAAATTTTTGGATAATATTCTTATTCATGAAGAATCATTATTTTCTCTCCAGAAATTCTGAGTATACTTAAATACGTTGGTTTCATATCTCATCGACTTTATAAATGCAATTCAATTTTTTAACTTATTTATTTTTTATGAACATTTACTTTTTCAGTCTTTGCTAAGGATAAAAATGAGCTAGTTTTATACTGTAACTTGCCTATGAGGCAATGTCAAAGGACAGTCCTATTTTATATAGCTAAGTGGATCATTAATATACACATAAACAGCAATCATTTTTCAGTGTCCATGGTCCTATTATAAATGCAATCATTCTTATTGCATTCTTAATGTATTAGACCATGTTGTCTAAATTTCTGTAACTTTTCTTTAAGGTTTTATTTTTTTTAAATAATCTCTATGCTCAAAGTAGGGCTCAAATTTACAACCCCGAGATTGAGAGTCACGTGCTGTACCAGCTGAGCTAGTCAGGTACCCCTGACTATATCTGTAACATTTTTAAAGTTTATAATTTATCCTTTTTTTCTATATTTTGGAGGAATCATAATAATTATGTTGCTACTTATAGTATTAAAATAAAAGCATCCTTAATTTGTATGAATATCAAATATATTTTTACATATTATTTCTGGGCATATTTCCAATATCTTATAGCTTTATTAAAAGTTAATTTCAGAATGTTCCCATGTATTTATATCCTTGAACTGCTTCTATCACATGGAAGGGTTATTTTTTCATTAAAATATTTTGCAAAAACAAGCAGATTATACCCCCCCCCACACACACACCACTGTTCAGTTTTATAAAGTAAGGCAAATAGTTGCCAGCAATTAGCTGGCCTTTGCGAAACATTAGCATTTAAACTGACATCAAAAACAATCAAAATACGGGCACCTGAGTGGCTCAGTGACTCTAGATTTCAGCTCAGGTTGTGATCTCATGGTTTGTGGATCAAGCCCTGCCTTGGCCTACACACTGACAGAGCAGAGCCTCCTTGGGATTCTCTCTCTCCCTCGCTCTCTGCCTCTCCCCCCTCATGTGCGCACTCTGTCGAGTGTGCTCTCTCTCTCTCTCTCAAAATAAATAAATACACATTTAAAAAAACAGTGAAAATAAAAGTGATCTTTGCATTTCATAAGAGAAAATGCATCCTACAAATCTCAGGTTTTAAATATATGTAAAACATAAAAGGAAATATACACATGCATTCTGACTACCAAGAAAGGGGTAGAGGTTAGAGGTAAGAAAAGGGTGAAGTCACAACAGATTTTAGAAGCATTCATCTCTGGCTGTCAGCCCTGTGGATATCTAATGCCCTACATGTACTTGGGATTCAGTCTAAATACATTTTTTTTTTAATGGAACATAGTAGTGAATGTAGCCTTATTGATTAGTGTATCTATAAGATCAAGTTCCAGGATGCTTTTTTCACCTCATTCTACCTTTTAAAATCACAAAATATAAGAGAATCAGAATTTCATAGATCTGAAAATATCAGCTGGAAAGAATTTTTACCCTTTTCAAAAATAGATATGCACACCAATATTCAACACCTTCATGAAAAAATGTATCCTATTTACAGCTCTAATAAACCCCCATTAAATCACAGTAATCATGTGCTAGAGAACAGGTGTTTTAAATCACTAAATTTGGAATGGAGTGAAGTTGAAGGAGCATGTTGGAAGCTTTTTATTGGCTGAGTGTGGCTGCAGTTTCCATGGCAATTCCACCCTGGTTCCCAAATCTTCCTCACTCTTTCAAAATGCAGTGGAAAATACTATTTAGTATGAGGACAAAAAATTGGGTCAAATTACCATCACTTATTTAGCTAGAAACAGCAGTAGGAATAGTGAGAAACATGTGTGGACTCTCCATTACAATTCACTCACATTTTATACCCTCTACGTTCATTTATGCATATTTTCTATGCCCTCTGCTGTTAATGAACATATGTTGCAAAATAAAAATACCCATAGGCCAACAGCTTGTTACATTAGTGATCATCTATGGAAAGAAAATGTCAGTCATCTATGGAAAGAAAATGTCAGTCATAGGAAACACTATCACACTTGGTGTTTATGTTTACAGTGTTACATGTTTGGATGCATTAAAATCATTATCAAGTAACATTAACTCAATACGCCAAGGCCCTATGACATTTCCAAACTGAGTTGTACATGGCCCCTGTTTTGTAGGGTTGGCATTACCTTTAGACTTAGAACCAGAGAGAGACAGAGACCAAGTGTTGTTACTTCAGTGAAGAAAGGAGGGGACAATATATAGGACATATACAAGGCATAGGAATCCTCTTAACCATAGTCTGCTCATGCACGTCAAGAAACAAGGTCCTAGACTTTTAACTTGGTAAGAATACACATGCATAGGGGCCATTCTGTAAAAGTTGAGTATGTCTGAAAAAAGGTTATGGCTTGATCTAACACAATTTAATCCCATAGTATTTTCTAATTATGACGTAAATTACAATTTCAGTTGCTAATGTAAGAAGAGAAATAGCCATGTTTGACTCTGAGGTTTCAGTGAATCTGTGGAGACAGAAGAGAGTAAAGACACTTAAGGAGCAGAAATAACAAAGGGCTAATGAACAAGATTAAGAGTTTCCACTTGTGATCACTTCACTGAGGGAGTTAGAAAAACGGCCCTCCTATGGAACATATGACTTTAAAATAAGAGTGCCTACAGAAGACAAGCCAGAATAATAATCCCTAACTTTAGACTATTGGTGCCTTAGAAGAGGCACCAAAGTGGAAATGAAACTACAAGGACCTGCCAAAAACAGGCAATAATGTAAATCAGGATAAATTAGGTAAAGTGAGACTCTGTGCTTCAGATTACACTTTTCAAGAGCTTGTACCTCAAAAATCTTTCCTACTAAAATGCTTAAATATTTTGAATATCTCAGAGAGCGGTGAAATAAATTCACAGTCTTTGAAGTCAGAATCCAGGTTTTGAATTTTGACCAAGTCAGCTAAACTAAGTTACTTCTATCTTATCTCTGAGTCTCAGTGTTCTCTTTTGCAACGTGGGATCAAGTATACAAATTTTGCATGTTTGCTGTGAACAGTCAAGACAATACTGGTATTGTCACTGTTACAAAGTAAATATGTTTCCCTCTATTTTATTCCTTTCCTCTGCTCCCTTATCTGATGCTATAGGAAATGAGAATAGTATAAGTGGAAAGAAAGAAAGCGCCATAAAGCACAATGGTGAATTACTTTGGAATATTGCTCTCCCCTTCCTAGTAGTAAATACTGCATTAAAAAAGGCAGGGGGAATTATCAAGGTGGAGCATTGGCTCATGCAGTCTTATATCTGGGACTGTTCTGCCAACCTTTCGTCAAGGTGGCTAACACCACTTCTTTATTTTCGGGAATAAACACCTAGGTCCTCAGGCTGAGAATACGTTCTGTGTCTTGGGAAGTCAAGTCTGGGAGTGCAGAGAACCCAAAGTTCTGATAGTTATCTCTTGCCACCTGAGAACTTTGTGGTCATGGCTCTAAAAGTAGTTAACTTCCCTCACTTCAGCCAAATAGCTTCCTCATCAAGCCCAATATCCACCCACCCTATGGTCTATGAAGCTAAATGAGCTATAGCAGCAAAATTTACATTTCATATTCCTGATTGAGTTATAATCCCAAATCTCTGTTAGCAATTCTATCCTTCATTATTCAAGCCTAGAACCATTTCACCTCTCTACATCCTTAGCACTCTGTTTTCCCTAGGCCATGTCCCTCTTTTGGTATTTTCCAGAACTTAAGCACTTAAAAGTCTATGTCTCACCAACTCCCAAGTCTTACCACCCTATGATAATTATTCCAGAAAGGGAAATGTATAAAAAAGTGCAGGAGGAAGAAGGTTTTTTTTAAAGGCTCCTTCTTCCCTGACACTGAAATGTTTTACACTCTAGCCCTAAGGGAGAGGATGTGTTATTCCCTATTTTAAGGAGGCCCCATTGTGTTCCCTCTAAAAAGAGAGTTGAGAAATTCTGGGAGGATGTTCATAACGAATGTGTCTGTGTTTTATAGCACCTCAATGCATGCTTTTGTTATCTTGTCCATGTTTCTATATTGAAGTTATCTTATTGCATATATTTCTTTTCCTTTCTTTACTGTAAAGTGCAGAAAAGTAAGACATTTGTTTATGTTTTTAATTTTTATTTCATTTTTTTCATTTTTTAAATGTTTATTTATTTTTGAGAGAGAAAGACCAGAATGTGAGTAGAGGAGGGGCAGAGAGAGAGACCCATAATCCAAAGCAGGCTCCAGGCTCTGAGCTGTTAGCACAGAGTCTGATGTGGGGCTCAAACTCACAGACTGTGAGATCATGACCTGAGCCAAAGTCAGAGGCTTAACCGACCAAGCCACCCAGGCACCTCTCTTTTTGTTTATTTTAAATTTTCAACCTGTGTTTTTATCCATTTCTTCAACATTCATTTAACAAGTTCTATAGGACAAATACTGAGCTAAAAAATAAATAAAGTGTGATCCCTTCCTTCTAGAATCTCATACTGGTGAGCCATTTTGAACCCTTACTATGTGCCAGAGGCATTATTGTTTTTCATTTAAACATTATCCTTAAGGAGAAAATAATTTATCCCATTTTACGTATACAGAACCAAGAATCAAAAGAATTCCAACCAAGGGCTTTCTGGAAGAAATCCCAGACAGTTGAGAATGAACTGCTTATAAAGAGAACTCTAAAATATATATAGGAAAGGAGAAAGTAAATTCAGAAAAGTTGAAAAATAGACCAAAAAAGAAGGAGGGGGGAATGAGCCTAAATGAGTTATCTAAAATTCTTGCTTTATTTAGTATGTTGTCAAGGTGGTAAGTTGGCAGATAGAAACCTTTTTAAGAGAAACACATGTTCAGAAATTAAGCAAGAACTTTGGTGTACAGATCAGAAATACAGTATAACCGACAGTTACAAAGTTGTGAGATGAAGGGAAAGATATTTCTCATACCTTTATGCTGGTCTTTAGACAGTGGTTTCACACCATGTAAATAGGTATCTGAAGGAGTATTTCCCTTGATTTCCTATATAACTAATTGATATGCATTTGAACAAAAGAAGTCTACTTATGTCACAACTTAGTAATAAGACAAGAAATTATAAATATCAAGTCACTTATTCTATTTCCACAATCATTATTCAGCTGATGACATCATACCAAAAATGTTCTTATTTTTCCATTTTCTAGATCTTCAAAACTTGAACTCTTTGCACTTAGTAGAGACTGCAGAGTAAAGACCATTTAAATGTCTCTTGAATTAAAAAGTCAATACTCCATTGTGTATATAAACCACAATTTCTTTATCCATTCATCAGTTGATGGACATTTAGGCTCTTTCCATGGCAATGAGAAAGAATGAAATATGGCCTTTTGTAGCAGCGTGGATGGAACTGGAGAGTGTTAGGCTAAGTGAAATAAGTCATACAGAGAAAGACAGATACCATATGTTTTCACTCTTATGTGGATCCTGAGAAACTTAGAAGACCATGGGGGAGGGGAAGAAAAGAAAAAAGGTTAGAGAGGGAGGAAGCCAAAACATAAGAGACTCTTAAAACTGAGAACAAACTGAAGGTTGATGGGGGGGTGGGAGGGAGGGGAGGGTGGGTGATGGGTATTGAGGAGGGCACCTGTTGGGTTGAGCACTGGGTGTTGTATGGAAACCAATTTGACAATAAATTTCATATTAAAAAAAAAAAAGGAAAAGTCAATACTAATGACACTGATTCATCCCAAACTATGAGGGATGGTATGACTATGATTTCTTTGTTGTTTCTGAACTGGTATCTCTTAAGTATAAGGATAATGCTTTTATGTATTTATATATATTTTAGTTTTACAGAACTGTGAAATGTTTGATTCTTTACAACTATCTGCTTCTTTCATTGATCTTTTTTTCCTGTCATTTTCCCTATAATTGCTCCCACTTATTTATATGCACTATATTGAAAGCACAAAGCTATGTTTACAAGTTTTACCTCCTCATACCATACATGAGAATGATTAACAAAGTGTCTCTGTCCATTATCAGGAAGACACTACCATGAAGTAAAAGAACACAGTCTTTGGGCTCAACTTATCTGAGTCCAAACCAATTTTGACATTTTTTTTAATCTGTTAGGCTTTGTGAAAATTATTTAAACTTATGAGCCTCAGATTTTTTAATAATGTCACTGTTCTCTGTTTTGTGAGAGATACATGAGATATGTCTGGAGATCCTAGCCTACTTTCAGTCCCAAGTAGTTGTTAAATGAATGCTAATTCCCCCCATTTCCCTCAGACCTCCCTTCTGAGCCACTGAATCTGCTTTTTAAAGAGCCTTGTATAGGAGAATGCATTCCTGCATTTGGAGAAACCAGAGGAATTATGGACCATTCAGGGATTTAGGACTTGTGCATTCAGCTTTTGCCTACTCTCTGCCCTTTTAAGTACAAAGGCACCTGAGGACCTGGCCCTGAATATTTATCAGCTGAATCTTAAATAACAACCACTAGATTCTAGAAAGAGGACTCTGTTAGCACTCTGACTTTAGGCAAGATGCACAGTTGATCTGTACAGTTTCCTAATAGGTAAAATGAGGTATTAGGTAATATCAAGCAGGGTATGTTAGAAGTCCAAGGCACTGCTCCTCTTTCCAGAGCATCTAACAGAAATATCTGATCCATTTCAAAGCTCCTTCCTTCTGGGATGTGAACTCAAAATTCTGTTCAACACTGCATTTGTGTTAGGGATGTAAGTTGATTGTTATTTGTCAGTACTTGGGTTATATATTTCTTTAGCTCCCTTCCAATTTTTAATCGCACATTCTATGATTATTATTATAATGAGACCCATTTGTTATACTGCATTAGAGTTACATCCTCAAGGGTCAGTCTAGTACATATGGCTTTTTGTCCCAGCCTACTGTGCTTTTTTATTCTTCTGTTTGCTCTATAAATATAAAGATTATTAGCCATAAAGCAGTCAAAATTTAGGGAACGGCTGCCAAAAATCATGATTAGTTTTATAATCAATGATCTATAGTCCTTCTTCTGGCAGTAATTAGACAAAATAATTCATGCCTGTGCAAATAATAAAACCATGTCTTATAAAGAGAAAAAAATGCGTATCTTTTTTCTCCATAGAAAAAGAGTGTTCAAGTAACTGAAACAGTGGTATTAAATCACTGTGATATAAAATTTAACAACGATGAGGACTTCTCAGAATTCATCCTTATTATATACCCACTATTGTTTATAATCTTATTATTTAAGCTATCATTCTGTAGAACCTTCTTAAGTTGTAGGTTTTGGATCAGAACCATCAGGAGGAGTCAATATTGGGTTCCCACAGTTTAGTTCTGCCTTGTTTCTATCCAGTGCACAGTTCTATGGATTCTAACAACATCTCATGTGTCTACCACGACAGTATCATTAAAAATACTCTCATTATCCTAAAAATTTTCCATATTTCAACTATTTATCCCCCAAATTCCTGGGCACCACTGACATTTTTACTGTCTTTCTAGTTTTGCTTTTCCAAAATGCTGACTATTTGGAATTACATTGTATATAGCCTTTTCAGACTTACCAATATGCGTTTAAAGTTCTTCTATATCTTTTTGTGACTTGATATATCGTTTTTTTTTATCAGAAAAGTATTCAACTGTATGGATGCACTATAATTTTTTTAATGCATTCACCTATTGAAAGACATCTTGGTTACTTCAATTTAAGTAATTATGATTAAATCTGCTATAAAAATGTAATCAGGTTTTTGTTTATGTATAATTTTTTAAGTAAATTGAATAAATACCTAAGATCACAACTTCTGGATCATAGGATAGTCTCGTTTTGTAAGAAACTGCCAAACTGTCTTCAAAGTAATGGTACCATTTTGCATTCCCATTAGCAACGAATGGAAGTTTCTGCTGCTTCACATCCTTGTCAGCATTTGGTATTGTCAGGTTTTAGTTTTTAGCCACTCTAATAGGTATGTAGTGGTATTTCATTTTCTTTCAATACTCAACTCTCTAATAACAAATGATGCTGAGCATTTTTCGTAAGCTTATTTGTTATCGATGTATCTTCTTTACTGAAGCATGTTCATACTTTTTGTTCTTTTTTTTAGTTGGATTGTAGATTCCCTTATTGTTGAGTTTTACGAGTTCTTTGTGTATATTACATACAAATTATCTATCAGATATATGTTGGCAAATATTTTCTCTAAGCTTGTGCCTGTCTTTTCATTGTCCTAACAGTGACTGTGAAGAGCAAATGGTTTCAATTTTAATGGAGTCCAACATACCATTTTCTTTTTCATGGATTTTACTTTTTATGTTGTATCTGATAAAAAAAAAAAATCATGTAATGGTGAAGGTTGCCTAGATATTCTCCCTTGTTATTTTCTGGAATTTATATTGTTTTGCATTTTAAAATTGGGAGAGGATTTATTTCTAGTTAACTTTTGTAAAAGGTATAAGATCTGTGCCTTGAGTCTTTTATTTTATTTTTATAACAATTTTTTATTGGCTAGTCAGGATAGAGTATGATAAAATTTATTGATCTTTCCAAAGAAATTGATTTTGATTTTATTGACTTTCTCTACTATTTTCATTTCATTTTTTCTCCTTTAGTTTGAATTATTTATTTTCTTCTGTTTGCTTTAAGCTTTTTTTCCCCCCTCTTGTGTTCTAAGATAGTAGCTTAATTTATTGGTTTCATAACTTTCATCTTTTTTATAAATGAATTTAATGCTATAAATTTCCCTCTAATAACTGTTTATGCTGTATTCTACAACTTTTGGTGCATTTTGTTTCCGTTTTCACTTAATTTGACTTAAAAAAATTACCTTGACACCTCTTTGACTCATGTTATTTTTAAGTATGTTGTTTAATCTCCAAACATCAGGATTTTTCTTACTATCTTCCCAGTTTTGATTTCTAGGTTAACTCCACTGTGCCTAGAGAAAATACTTTGTATGGTTTTTGTGTTCTTAAATTTGTTATGATGTGTTTTCTTGACCCAGAACATGGTTTGTCTTGGAGAATACGTCATGTGAACTTGAGAGGAATGTGTATTCCACTGTTGTTGGATTGGTATTCTATAAATATCAGTTAAATCAAGTTGATTGATAGTTATTTGCAGATAAAGTGTGTCCTTTGACATTTTCTGCTTGCTTCATCTATCCACTACTGAAAGGGATATGAAAGTATCTAACTATGATAGTACATTTGTCTGTTTGTCTTTATGACTTTATCAGATTTGTCTCTTGTAATTTGACACCCTGTTGTTAGGTGCATACATGTTAAAGATTCTTATGTCTTCATGAAGAATTGAGCCCTATATCATTATATAAATCCCTCTTATTTTCTGATAATTTTCCTTGTTCTAAAGTGTGCCTTGTCTGAAAATAATACAGCTTCCTCCAATCTCTTTTGATTGGTGTTAGCATGGATCTTTTCTTCTTTCTTTTACTTTAGACCTAAATATGTCTTTACATTTATTTTTTCACTTTGAAAAACTCTGTCTTTTAATTTGTGCACTCAGATTATTCACATTTAAAGTGATTATTTATATACCTGAATTAACATATATTTATATCATCTTCCTCATCATTGTGATTGTTTTTTGTTTATTTTTATATTTTTCTCTCTTCTTCAGCCTTTGCTCATTTTAATTGGGCATTTTTACGTAATTCCATTTTCTTTTCTCTCTTAGCATAATGATTATACTTCTTTAAAAAACATTTAGTGGTGTCCAGAGGGTTTGCAATATATATTTTCAACTAATCTAAGTCCACTTTCAGATAACATTATATAATATCATGAATAGTACATGTACTTACAATAGAGTATTATTCCCAATCCCTCCTTATGTCCCTTATAATAATGCTATAATTTATATCACTTATCCATGTACTAAAACCATGATACATTTTTGCTATTATTTGACAAAAAAATGACTTTGTAAAATTTCTTAGATGAATTAAGAATAAGAAAAATAAAAGATTTTATTTTAACCTTTATTTCTTCTCTGAACTCTTCCTTCTTTGATATAGATATGTTTCTTTAATTTTTAATATTTATTATTTATTTATTTATTTTTGAGAGAGACCATGAGTCGGGAAGGGGCAGACAGAGGGAGACAAAGAATCAGAAGCAGGCTCCAGGCTCTGAGCTGTCAGCACAGAGCCCGACATGGGGCTCGATCCCATGAACCGTGAGATCATGTCCTGAGCTGAAATCAGATACTTAACTGACGGAGTCATCCAGGCACCCCTAAATATACATTTCTGACTTATACCACTTCCTTCTTTAAAAACTTCTTTTAACATTTTTATAGATCCTGTGTGTTGAATTCCCTTAATTTTTGTTTGTTTGAGGATGGATTTATTCCTTTGTCACTTTTGAAGGATGATTTCACTGTATACAGAAATTGAAATGGTATTTGTTATTGTTGTCGTTTTTCCTCCTACACCTTAAATATTTCGCTCAAGCTTCTTGCTTTCATGGTTTTTCATCAGTCCACTATTATTTTCTTATTCCTCTATAAGTAAAGTGTTTTATTACTCTGGTTTCATTCAAGATTTTCTCTTTGTCTTTGGTTTTCTGTTGTTTGAATTTGATTTGCCTGAATGCAGTTTTTGGCATTTATTCCATTTCAATTTTATTTATAAAAACCAAACAAGATATGATTTATTGAGTAATAGGGTACATTGGGTAAAAATAGACCTGGAGTGTGAGATTGTATGTTAATCTGGCTAGAAGTTGAGGTTTGTTTCTCCTAAGAACTCTCTGGGCATATTTCAAATGGTTACTTTTCTCTTACCCTGTCAGAAATGCAAGTGGATTTTTCTTGACTCTTCACTGTGAGAACCTGCTAGAATTCCTTGATTTAAAGCCCATAGGGGCGCCTGGGTGGCTCAGTAGGTTGAGTGGCCGACTTCGGCTCGGGTCATGATCTCGCGGTCTGTGAGTTCAAGCCCCGCGTCGGGCTCTGTGCTGACAGCTCAGAGCATGGAGCCTGTTTCAGATTCTGTGTCTCCCTCTCTATGACCCTCCCCCATTCATGCTCTGTCTCTCTCTGTCTCAAAAATAAATAAACATTAAAAAAAATTTTTTTTAAAAAAGCCCATAAAAGTGGTCTTTCCTCTAAGATTAGGCCCCGGGAGTTTCTACCATCAAGCAAATTTATAGTCAACCTCCAGCAATTAGTGAAAATTACCATTTAAATATTTCAATCAGTTTATGTTCCCGGAGGTGTCTGCTTCAGGTGTGCTGACCTTGGCTGTGTTTCTCTGTATTTTCCTGTCTCTACAGATGTTTGGGTGACAGTTTGCCCTGTGCCCACAATTTCTGAACAATCTAAGAAAATCATTGATTTTCAGTTCAGCTTTTTTTCTTATGTTAAGGTTGGAAGTGGTGATTTTTAAGCTTTTTAAATGTCACAGTTGAAACCAGAAATTTGCTGGATTCATTTTTACCAGAATGTCTAGTATTTTGATGGCTGCTTCTATACTTTATGGACTCGTGTCCATCATTAGAAGTTTGGTTATAGTATGTATGTTACGTACATCCATTCCATGAAATACTACATGGTTATTTAAAAGAAAGAGTATATTTCTAATTACTGATATAGGACAAAGAAAAGAGATCTCCATGGTAAATTGTTTTCTGAAAAGTAATTTCCAGAAAATTATGTAGTAAGTAATCATTTATGTAAAATAAGGAGGAAATAATTCATTTTCATGTTTCCTTATATAAACATATAATCTTGAGATATCCAAATTGAAAATATTGAAAGTAGTTACTTGTAGGAAGTTATGATGAGGGAGACAGAATGAACAGGGAATGAGATGGAAATTAGATAATTCAGCGTTTTAAACAATATCTTTAATTTTGGACCTTGTGATTGTATTACATGCACATGCTCTTTCTCATTCTCTCTCTCTCTGTTTCTCTCTCTCTCACACACACACACACACCCACACACAACATTCTCTCAGATGTTTCTTTTTCATTTTCTTTCATAAACATTGGGAAAGTTAACACTGGTTTATAAAATGAATAATAACATGGATAGGGTCCTACCAAATATGAGGCTCTTGATAAGTCTCATCTCTGGTGCCTCATGTCCTAGAATCTACTTGGTCAGGCTTGAGTCAGAGACACAAAGTCTACTTGCCTGAATACTTTGGATTGTAAGGAGGTGAAGATACTTTTACTTTTATTATGGAAGAATTTGAGATAGCCACTTCCGGTTAGCATGCTGGATACAACCTCATTTTTCAGAGTTTCTTTGTTTCATCTTGTTTACCAAATACCAGTACTTTATAGGCCAGGATTTAGGATTGGAAGCTCCATATTTGCCATAACACTGTGAGAGTAGCTCCCTTTCATCTTAATTGCACTCTCTTGGTGGATAGTGAGAACACTCATCTCTTCCAGACAATCAAAACAAATGGCGTTGTAATGAGTGATCAAAACAATCTGAAAACCCATTTGTCTGTTTTACACTTCTCCAACTTTAAGCTTCTCAGTGCCAACCATGAATGGATTTGGTTCTGAATAGGTCAAAGGTGAAAAGGAGAAGGAAATGTTCACGTTTTGAATGGTCCACAGTAGTCATTGTGAGAATTTTTTTTTAAGCACAGAATTTCCTAAAACTGTTGATACAGTTTCAGATAAGAAAATGTTAGTGACACCTTGCAAGTGCTTCCATCACCAAATCCCCTGCCACCCAGAGCTTGCCAGATTGCCTGAAAGTATCTATTTACAACTTAAAGTGGGAATGGCAAGTAATTTCCATCTCATGTGTCAAGTTAGATCCATTGTTAGTGGCTACAACTAGCAGTGCTGAGAAAGATATTGGTACAACATCTTGACTTTAAGGTACATAGTCAAAGTCAAAGTGCTGAGATCCATCAGTTGATACCTGTTCTAGATGAGAGGAGACAGAATGGTGGAAGAAAAGCTAGGCATCTACCAGCTCCAATAGGGTTTGCAACTCTAGGAAGCCCAGCTTGGTCAGCTTTATAAATATTAGCAATTGTTGCTAAAATATAAACAATATAAAATGTGTAAAAACTAGCCATTACCTATTGAGCACTAACTGTGTTCCAGGTACTGTACTAAGGAATTAAAAAGCATTTACCTAATCTAATCATTACCAGAACCCTATGAGATATTGTCCCCATCTAGTTTATCCACAGTGAAAATTATTTAAATCTTAAAATGCCAGTCTCGGCAATCATTTGCATTTAAAGATTTTGTTTTTTCCAAGAAAGAAAAAACTATAACAGTGATAATCTTGTTTAAGATGTAATTGATTTTGAAATATATATAAAAACAACTACTCTAGGCTTCCGTAGTTTACCAAATGTGTTATATAATGTTTTCATAATATTTGCATTATCCAACCCACTTTTCAGAGTTTCAGAAATTTTCATGAATTTTATATATTCTAAAGCAGTATTGTACCAAAGCATATTTACACTATTTTCTGAGTAATTTTTAATAAGAAATTTGAACTTAAATCTTTTAACCACAATATTGATTTAAGTAACATTTGTTGTGATGAAAACAACAACAATACATTAAATAACTAAATAGAAGCGAAGAAAGAGAAAGGGGAGACAACAAGCGAAATATGCAAGAAAAGTATCTCAAAGTCTTCATTATAATATGCACATCTCCCCTTGGTCTTTTAAAAGAATTCCCACTATAACCTTTATTCCATTAAAAAGGGTAAGTATTATGACATAGGACAGGTGGTATGTTAACGTCTTTGATCATATAATAAACTAAATTTCCATTGCAGAAGAAACTATTGAAAATGTAATGAAAACATAATGAAGTCAACATCCTTGCTTACCAAGTGGGACTTTGCAATACAGTTAATTGAATGTCAGTGTAAAATGTTGACAGAGAACAGAATAGAACGAGAGAATTAAAGGGAAAACGATTTTATCTAAGCATGTATATTTTCAAAAGTAGCTTTCACCATCTGGATATTTGCAGTCATGCAGATAAAACATATAGTTGGATGAGCTTTTGGTTTTCATCTAGATTTTCCTGTACTTTCCACAGTGCTTAGGCAGAATTGGGCACTCAATAGACACTCAATAAACACTTACTGATTAATATTTCTATCCCGTGCAAAGAATCACAGGCTGTCTCTGAAATTGAATCTGTGAAGATTGGGACATACAATGCAGCCACCTTTCTCCTTTCCATTTCTGTCATGTGTTTGAAAATAGAGGGGTTCACCAGTTCTAAGTTTTATTTAGATAGAATTCACATGCATAAAATTCACCATTTTAAGTACACAACTAAACGTTTTCTTATTCTATTCATAACTATCCCTGCAATCATTAACTTTTGAATATTTTGTTTCCCTTGAAAGAAACTCCATACCCAGTAGCAGTCAATCCTGATTCCTCCCTATGTACTACCCTTCTGGTCCTAAGGCATCTACCAGTCTACTGTCTGTGTGTGTAAATTGACCTATTTTTGATATTTCATATAAATGGAATCATAAAGCCTGTGGCCGATGTGACTGCCTTCTTTCACTTAGCATAATATTTCAATGTTCATCCAAGTTATAGTTGGTATCGTGTCTTTGTATTGCCAAATAGTATCCCACTGTAAGGATATACCACATTTTATTTATCTGTTCATCAGCTGATAGACATTTTGGTTGTTTCCACTTTTTGGTTCTTATGAATGCTGCTATGAACTTTGGTGTACCAGTTTTTGTGTGAATGTATGGTTTTCACTTTTCGTGGGTATATACTCAGGAGTACAATTGCTGAGTCTTATGGTAACTATATTAAACCCCTTGAGAAACTACGATACTATTTTCCAAAGGGGTTACACTATTTTAAAGTTTCACCAGTGGTTTAGGATGGGTTCCAGTTTCTGCAATAGCATAGGTCTGCTGTGTCTGGAGACCTTTTTTTTCTACCAGTGGAGGCTGAGGGTGGGAAGAGGGACCCAGTCCTCTAGGTCTGCTCTGCTTGTCTTCTGTAAGATGGGAGTGGTGGTGCCTGAGAAAGGCCAGCTGCCTGCCCCTCCTGGGGTGAGGCCTTAGCCCTAGACTGGAAGCTGGGAGAAAGGGAACTCCTGTCTTCTTGACGATACATGTGGGAAGCAGAGCTTCTAGAATATGGGGGAATGAAGGGAAAGAGTGGCCCAAGTGCTGCAGACTCTCCATATTCTTACCCAGATTGAGTGGACTTTCTTGGATACATGTTTCCATGCTCGGTGTGTCTTTAGGACAATTTCTAGAGATTGGAATGATTGTTTTCTGCACGTGTAGTTTCAACGGTTAAATTATCCTATTGTGAAGAACGTCTGTGCAGGTCTTTACTCCTCTACTCTAGAACTTCTCCTCACCTTCATTCTTTTAAATCACTATCTCTTCTTTGGATACTTTTGACTGGAGCTAGTTTTTCCAAACCTGGTGCCAGGCACTTAGTTAGCTACCAAATATGCTGCTTATACCTCACTGACTTCTCAACAGAAAGAATAGAGGCTAGGAAACAGTCAATATAGCATTATACATCAAGTGGCAATATCCTTGATAAATAAATTTTCAGGAAAAAAAAGAAAAGTAAAAGTTTTGTGTGTGTGTGTGTGTTTTGTTTTGTTTTGTTTTGCCAGTATGCCTGAACTTCAATGAATGATACGTTTTTCAGGATGAAGGCAAAAAACACAGCAGATGGAAATTCAGATCTTTTGTAATGAATGGAGACCATTGTAAATAGGAACTACATGGCAAATGGTAAGAATATATCTTCATTTCTTTAAAATACATGTCACTGTTTTAAACCAAACTTACAGCATTATCTTGAGATACTTAGAATGTATGCAGATGTGACACATAGGACAATAGCAGGAAGTGTGGAGTTGAGGGTAAATGTACCTAAAGTATTGCAAGATTTTTACATTTTATGTGAGGTTCTATAATATTAGCTCTAAATCGACTTTGAGGAGTTAACAAGGCATAGTGCAATTCCTAGCACAAACTCTGAAATATTCATTCAAAGAAACGTAGCTAAAAAGCCAGTGGATAAATTACAAATCTAAAAACCTCAAAATAATAAAAAAATATATAAGAAAGAGGAAAGAGAAATAATAAAGGACACAAACAAAACAAAAAAGTTTATAAACCTAAATCAAATCATATGAATATTACATTGTATATTAATACAATAACCACACAAAAGAGAACCACATAATGGATAAAATACAAGTTCCAACTGTATACTGTTGAAAATAAATGGATGAAAAATGATAGTGTAGAAATTGTATAAACATAAGATTAGAATGGCTATATTAATATTAATTAAAATAGACTTCAAGACCCAATAGATTGTATGATTAAAGCAAAAAAGTGATGTTTCATAACAATTAAATGGTCAATTTGTCAGAAACACAAGGCTATATGTACCTGCCTAACAAGAGAATCTCAAAATGCATGAAAAAATGTTTGACAGAAATAAATGAATAATCATGCTAGGAAAATGCCTTCTTTCTGCAACTAAGAGAACTTCTAGATAGAAAGACCAGTAAAGATATAAAGGATCTAAACAACTCCATCAACCACCAGGAATTGATATTCAAAGAACACCATACTCAACAATTACATACTATACACTTTTTAAAAAAATGTTTATTTTTGACCAAGTGAGAGCGGGAGGTGGGGCAGACTGGGGGGACAGGCGATCCACAGCAGAGCTTGATGTGGGGCTTGAACTCAGGGACCACTACATCATGACCTGAGCTGAAACCGGAAGCTCAATGGACGGAGGCACCCAAGTGCCCGGCACATTATATACTTTATTAGGCATGCACGGCATATTCACGAGATGAACACTATATACTGAGCCACAAAACAAATCTAAAACAATTTAAAAGAATTGACATCAGTTTGTTTTTTAACCATAATACCATTAAATTTAAATTTAATAATGACATATTTATAAAACCCCAATTATTTGTAAATCAAACTATACACTTCTAAATAACCCACAGGTCAAAAACAATTCACACGAGAAATTTAAAAAGTATTTTTGACTGAATGAGAATGAAAATACAACATCAAAGATTACAGAATGCAGCTAAAAAAAATACTTAGCAGAAAATACATAGCTTTAAATCCTTACATGAAAAAAGAAGAAAGATTTATGTTCTAAGATTCCACTCTAAAAGCTAGGGGGAAAAAAGAGCAAAGAAATACAAAATGGTAAAATAAAATAAAAAAAGAAACCAATAAAATAGAGAATAATAGTAATGGTCCATATAATTTTATTACCATAAACCAACAAGGACATTTTTTAAAAAAAGAAAATTACAGATTTCTCATGCATATCAGACCACAATTCCTTAACAACATATTAGTAATAAAGGCATTAATATCACACCATAAAGGGAGATATGAATACCAAGAATACATGTGGTTAAGGAATAGATGGGGATTTAAAAATAACTCCATTGTCCTCCTATCTCCTGGATCTTAGGCCTGTGGAGAGTATTTCTGATAGGAAGTGTGATGAGGTCTTTTAAGCTGTTAAAATGGTTGTTGCGAAAAATAAAATATCGGATATATTATTAATGAAGGGCATTTAAAGCAAGAGACTGGAGACACCCTTCCAGAAAATTTGAGATTCTAGAGAAAAGCCTGGAGGAGAATCAGGGAAATGATGACAGGATTTGTCATGATTAAATTTTTACAAGTCTCTGAATTTTCTTCTCATGAGTATGGCCCAACTTACCTGAAGTCAGGTATTTAAGAAGCTAATCCTGAAGCTTTCTAGGGACAGGATACATGTTTTAACATGAACTCACAGACTCACATGAAGTAAACATTCAAATAGAGATGTGGGAAACAAACGAACATTAACAGACAGTAATAATTTATTAAATTTTTTCCCACATTATGACTTGCAGGGACCCAAACATGTCAAAGAAGGTAACATCAGCGTAGATACCCCAAAGTGTTCTGGCGAAATTTATCTGAAAAGCAGAAGAGTAAATGAATATGTGTAGGGAGTATGGAATTTTCCATTAAAGTCCTCATTTCTTTAAAATCTCTGGTTTTATTCAAAGAGATTTTACTTTCTAGACAGTATTTTCTATTAGTATATAAAGAGTAAAAATTTTGATTTTATTTACTAGTGAAATTATTTAATGCTCCCCTCACCATATCTACAAATCAAGTCCAATTTCAGGATTATGTGTCATTTTTCATCTGGTGACATTCCCCAGACACCTTCTGGTACTCTCCCACATGCTTCTAGGAGTGTTTAGAGATTGCCTGAAAAACCCCTGAAACAATGCCCAGATCTTTCAGGAAAGCAGAAAAGAGGGAAGACATCGTAAATTAGGGCTATGCAATGCTATAATGAGCTGCAATGAGAATAAAGAGCATGTGTTCTAGCATTTTTTTCATCCTCCGTGTCAGACAGACATCAATTCTCAATATGTACATTTAACAGTTTTTCTACCAACTCTTGTCTTGACATTTTGTGTCAAGGGCACTTTAAGGTTAAACTTCACCTTCTAGACTCACCTAGTGAGTCTAGAAAACATCCAGGAGGTACATATTTGGAAATGAAGCCTCTATTTACATCATGCACGTACGACATGCAGTATATCTGGCCTTAAGGCAGAGAACACTGATGCGATGCTTTACTGTACTTTTTATTTTGTATTATAGTGAAATGTATCGTTCTTAGAGTAAGTTATTGTGAAAACATAGATATTTCCATAACTCCACTGTAGTTTATTCATATTTACAATTACAATAAATCTTTCCAAACCCAGCTATAATAACCTGATTGAGGCAAAAAAGAATTGCAGAAGAATGGCATCTGTAGAGTTGCCACAATTTTATTGCAACATGTATAAGCAAAGTATAATTATGCAGTAAAAATAAACTTAAAGAATTATGAGCCAGGTTTACAGATTAAGACATTAATGCCTTCGATATATGAGCATTCTGGGGTAGTTTTCGTTATGTAAGGCAATTCCTCAGTTCCACAACAAGAATTGTAAGTTGTTGGTTAAGATGAATTTACTAAATAAAGCCCAAACATTTAGCTTTCATTAAAGCCTATCTAGTTGAAAGGAATGTCCTACCAATTACTGAATACACAACGGCAGGGCCCTTTTGTTAATAGACTGTATTTGCAATGGCTGGAAAGCTTGGGGTTATCACTGCAGAAAAACTTGTTTCAACCTCCTGATTTCAGTTGCTTCTCCTCCTTGCTCTCCCCGTGATTACCTTTATCACCGAGTTTATTCCCCTTGGTTATAATTTTCTTATCAGAAAGCCTGACTCCTCCACCAGCCTGAGTACAAATCTGCAGCGTTCTTTTCTGTGTCACTGACACAGTGCCAGCAAATTAGAAAATGTGGACAATGAGGACAGAGCAATGTCAATGTAGCAAATAGATATTAGTTCTAGATACATTACCAAGGATATTTGGGCATTTGTGGTGTTTTTAGTCAGTTTA
The DNA here is from genome assembly GCF_023721935.1 of Panthera uncia. Classification (NCBI taxonomy): domain Eukaryota; kingdom Metazoa; phylum Chordata; class Mammalia; order Carnivora; family Felidae; genus Panthera; species Panthera uncia. The sequence goes on from NC_064807.1 coordinate 47,541,764, forward strand.
CTTAGCCAGGGACCGTATCTCCCAGCTCCTTCTCCTGGTGCTGCTTTCTGTCCCCCAGACCCTATTCCCCACCCCACCCCTGGCTGAGGGAGTAAGCCCCTGGTAGCCGTAAATGTGAGCCTCACAGCTCCACCAACCCTAGCTGATGAAATGTCCACCACCTGATGGCTGACTCAAAGTGATCTGGTCATTCTCTTCTGGGAATTTGAAATGGAGACTTAGAACTAACTAGAGAGTATCTGTGTGTACCTGGAATTTTAATGTGTAAACTTGAAATTGCACCCTAGCAATATGCTGGAGAATACTGAGAATATGGAGAAGAGGAAAAGCCAGTGCCTAGAGTGAAGGAAGTGAGACAGGCAGAATGAGGAGGACAGAAAGGCAGGAATTATTTGTCAGATACTTAAAAATTTATTTTAGTCCTGTTTTTTGGAATTCTCCAGATAAATGGAATTAATAGGATACAATAAGATATATATATATATATATGTATGTATATGTGTATATATATATATATGTATGTATATGTGTATATATATGTATGTATGTGTGTGTATATGTATATGTATATACATATATTTTTTTTTTCAGTGTTTTTGTTTTTATTTTAAAAAAGTCCACACAGCTTCCCGACCTCTGTCCCGGCACTGGTTTGGTGATTCCATCCCTAATCCCATTAATGATAGTGACAGGCCAGAGGGAGCTGAGGAGGCCTCAGTTTGAGGGCTGACGCCCCCCCGCCCCCCTCCGCCACCTCCCGTCCCAGGGCCATGGTGGCTGCGATGAGGCAGCAGGACGGAATGTGGGCGGGTGGCCAAGGAGGCACCTCTACCCTTGTGGCACAAGTATGGAGCAGGGCACAGGTGGGGCACAGGCGGTGGCAGGGTGTCTACATGTCAAACACGCGTGATGGGGCTGACGAAGGCTGCATCTAACCCCAGGAGCAGTGGTCTCTGGGCCCTTCTATATTGTGCACAGGATGGGAGGGAGCTCCAATCCACCTCCCAGCCCCCAAAAATATATGTATATATGTGTATGGCGATATAGAATATAGAGGTATATACATATACATATACATATACACACACATACATACATATAGGATATACAATAGGATATACATAGATAGATAGATATAGATAGATACAGATATAGATATAGATATAGACATAGATATAGATAGATAGATATATCAATCCCGTGATTATGGAGTCTGAGAAGTCCTATGATCTGCCCTCTGTAAGCTGGAGATGCAGGAAAGCTGGTGGTATAGTTAAAAGTCCACATTCGGAGGGCTGATGGTATAAAGCCAAGTCCAAGGGCAGGAGAAGAGAAGATGAGATGTTCCAGTTGAAGCAGACAGGCAAGAAAGGGACAAATTCTTTCTTCCTCCACTTTTTGTTCTATTCAGTCCCTCAATGGATTAAGATGTTGCCTATGCACTTTGGGGAAGGCTGTCTTCTCTACTGCGTCTACCAATTGCTCATCACCGATCTCATCCAGAAATGGCTTACAGGTGCACCTTCAAGTAATATTCAATCTGGGCACTCTGTGACCCAGTATATTGACAAATAAAATAAACCCACACAATCCTACCTTGAGATGGTATGTGTTCCTGCTCTTGGGTTCAATGAAACATTCTCTCTTACACTGATTGGCTGCCGGGCTGAATCAGAATTGGTTGTGTTACCAGCAATGAAATGTTTTAACTAACATACCATCACTTACTACTTTTAGTTTGCTGTGTCGACAATTGGGGAGCTATAATTCTCCAACAAATTATTTCTCCTCATTATTCTGTTGTAATAGGTGATTTTAACATGGGCACTGTGATGGCACAGTTTAAATCCTAGCTGTGCAAAAGAAGGGGGAATGGAGGTATCTGTTTAGTATATTTCTTAATCTTTGTTATTTAAATAAAAATCACATTATTGGGGCATGTGGGTGGCTGAGTTGGTTAAGCGTTAGACTTTTGGTTTCAGGTCAGGTCATGATCTCACAGTTTCATGGGTTTGAGCCCCTCGTTGGGTTCTGTACTGGCAGTAGGGAGCCTGCTCAGGATTCTCTCTCACTCTCTCTCTCCCCTTTCCCTGCTCATGTTGTCTCTGTCTCTTTCAAAAACAAACAAACAAAAAAAACCCTTAAAATTGTTTTTTTAAAAAAATCACATTATTCGTTTAAAAAGCTGAACTTAACTACAACTGGTGAAACAGACACTTCTCAGAGTAGGGGCTTTAAAAAATTTTCTGCCTAGAGAGACAAGGAAATATCTTAATCACTGACCATGTTTCAATATTTATGGTGATTTCCTAAAAGGGACTCTTTTCATTGCTGACATCTGTGTAAGGGGAAACATCCAGTAAAAAGAAGCAAGTGGAAATATCAGAGGTTCTTAAAATAAATTGAGGATCACACATAAATACCCCTCACCAACTCCTACGCTTGCTGTGATACCTACGTCCCGGATATTTCTTTATAATTCATTTGTTGCTCATTCTGGTACTTATATGTCATGATGACCTTTGTAGTGTGGCTGGAAGGATATATTTAGATGCTTCTGTGATCACTTATAAAGAGCCTGGCATCATCAAAAACTTAATGAACTGACAGAACTGATGGTAGAGAGAAGGAATACGGGGTTTGTGTTTTTTCATGATTTCACAATGTATCCAGGATTCTTAAAGTTTTGGGGAACTTGGATATCATTTAGTACAATCAACTCAACTCATGTTATAGGTGAGGAAACTGAGGCCCAGAGATCAACCCAAGATTAAAAGTTAGTCAAAATCTGAGCAGGGTGTGGTGGTCCCGATTTCCTGGCTCATACTCCACTGTGGAGTATTTTAGGTATATCAATTGAGCAAAAACCCAATTTACTTATTAATAAGGAAAACTCATTTGTAGCAAATGGAAAATCTCCTTCCTAAGTCAACTTCGAAGTGACCCAAGGCATTTGAAAGAGCAAGCAGAGTGCAGTCCTTGACCCAAGGCATCTAATTGCAGGCAACACTGACACAAACTGTGACACTCCCAACTTGACTCCAATAGATGTTTACCCACCCACTCAGAGTAACGACAACCACAATAATAAAAGTTAAATACACTTACCAGTGCAAATAACCTGCCCTCAAGTGACATAAGATGCTTTTCTTTTTTAGCAAGTCTCTTCAAATTAATACCTATCAACCATAAATAAATAAGTCAAAGCACCAGTCTAAAAGTATGGGAATATTCCAAGGTCTTTACAAGCCAAATCCACTTATAATATTTAATGACCATCTTGTTTCGAGACTATTTTTGCCTGGAGTATTAAGTAAAGAGACTTCTGTTTGCACATACAAGACATGAAGAAAATGTCAATTGTCCATATGAGAGGATGTTGTTGTTTGGAGTGACTTTATGATGTGGACTAAAAGAATTTGAGTATGGGTGTGGCTGAAGCTTCCTGAACTTCCTCTTGTGTCCACTATATTACCTCTCCTTTACATCCATATGTATGCAGCTAAGGAATGTCATCTTTTATAACACATGCATATATACATCTTCTTCTAGACCTTGGCCCATTTAGGAGTCGGATGGGTATGTGAAGACAGTCCAAGATATGAAAGGCAGATGATCCAGATCAAGTTCTAGCTTTGCTATCTTATTGATGAGATGAACTTGAGCAAGAAGACTTTATAGCTTGACTAAGCCCCATAGAAAATTCAGACAGTTGTGAAAATCAAATGAAATGGTCATGAAAGCACTTTATAAGAAGTAAAAATCACTTAACAGATGTCAGTTATAGGCCCTAGGAAACTTAACTGAGATCAAAATGAGTAAATGTTCACCTACTCTCACAAAAACAAGAGGTCATCTAAGATACTTCTTTTAAGTTCTATTTAATAAGAAAAAAATGCCAAAGTGGGGGGGGGGAAGCGCATTTGGAGGGTCCGCTTAATAACCATGATTAATCACTTTAATAAATTAGTTGGTGTTGGCTGTGGTGCTGATCATCAAACCATTTCATTGATTCCATCAATGCAATAAAGATACGTATCTCATCCAAATTTTCTCAGCCAGTGCTTGTCTTAGATTCAAATATGGAAATTTCTGGTTGTGTTTTTTAAGTAAATTCTGTGTTGTGATAGTGAAAGAAGGAAAGATATTCTCAATTTAATTATAGGGATTTTCTAATGGTTCTCAGGAGCAGAATTTGTGTTCAAAGGAAATTTTACTAGAAAGCCCTGTGTGTAAAAGTATGATTGCTTTGGTTGATGTTGGAGAGCTTCTCAAAAACACCCACCCAAGTTCCCATTTGCCCTCTTTGCTCTAGAAACACCTGGGGAGATGGGGCACCTGGGTAGCTCAGTCAGTCAAACATCCCACTTCGGCTCAGGTCATGATTTTGCTGTTTTTAAGTTCCAGCCTTGCGTCGGGTTCTTTGCTGACATCTCAGAACCTGGAGCCTCCTTCTGATTCTGTGACTCCCTCTCTCTCTGACCCTCCCCACTCACATTCTGTCTCTCAAAAAATAAATAAACATTAAAAAAAAATTAGAAACACTTGAGGAGCAGCCACGGGTGGCCCTTAGGAGCACAATTTACAAGCCATTAGTTTATCAAAAACAAAGTGCTTTGAAGTCATTTGAAATACAGTTTAATCCTGTTGCAATTTCACAACATTCCCAAACATTGCCTTGGCACAGAAAGATATTGGATATATCTGTTGACTGATTAAGTTCAACGGGTCCATATGCACAAGCAATACAAATTACATTTTCTTTTCTCAAAATTCTCATTGATTTAACATTATCTTCTAAAAATTCTGACGTCAGTGATATCCAATGGTCTTTAGTGGTACTGGCCACTTCTCACAATATACTTAGAAATATTGTACTTATTATTTTGTTAAATAACAGCCTCAGTTTATAATCAGTTTTCATTTACTTTGATAATTTACTTAATGAAAATGCTGTACATTTTATAAAGGTCTATTCTCCCCATTTTATATACATACAAAATTATTGGTTTGAAATATACCCAACTGGTAATATAGAACAAAACTTTTTTGTATTTGAGCATATGTTTCAGAAACATTTTGACACTGTAGTTACATAAAACTGGGAAACATTCTTAGGATGCTGATTTGATCCAACAAAATTGAAACCAAAAGACTAAGGGGTAACCTATTTCCACAGACTTTCATGTTAAAAAAAAAAGTGAGAATTTTAAGTGAATTAAAACCACTTCCTATGAGAATTATGGAGGTGCCCGTAAAACTTTTCCTTGCCAACTGATTCCAAACAGATCCTGATCGAGGCATAAGAAGAAAGGAACGCTTTTTTCCTCAGATGACAGGATATCCTTCAGAATCCAGGTTTTTCAGTAAGCTTTGTGATCCCTATTCCCAGGTATTCAGCAAACCAAGAAAGAAGACAGAAAATCAGCAAGTGTTATCATGCAAGTTCCCTTATTTTTCCGTATCCATCTTAGCTTATTGGAACCTCTTAATTGATGAATGAGGACTTTATCAAGCCTGGCAGGAGTCGTTATGTCTCTGATTTTCCTTGAAATGTATCTGTCATGCAGCTCAAAATTGAATAGCCAGTTTGGGGCTTAACCAGAGACATGATACTGACTTAAGACACTCTGAAGGGGATGAATGATTAATGCAGTTTATAGACAGGATAGCGCTTCTTCTGTCTCATGTGCTTTTTGTATGTAATCTCCGGTGGTTCAAGTTCAGATGGATCTAATGAAAAAGGACTAGATGTTTTCCACCTTCCCTTCAGAGCATGCTGTACGATTTATCCACTGACAAAATGTGCTAATGAAATGTCACCTTGGACAGCTTGCTAAAGGATTGATGGGCTGAAAGTTTTGCACTTTATTTAACTTTTGCAGGAAAAATGAATAAGTCCTCCAAACTCTGTATGATATAGAGATCCATTATGGTTTTCTAACTCAGGAAGTAGCTATGCCACTGATGGAATAGAGGCTACAGAAAGGAGCTGATGGGGCACAGTTTATAAATAAACAAATTGAGGGTGCGTGGCTTTATTATGCCTCCATTCTAAATGATTGTCAAGTTACATGATTTTATGAAGGCACTTCCTTCTACATACTTTATGCAATTGTTTTCAATCTATTAGTCTATCAATGAGAAATAAACCCATCAGGCTTTGTAGCCAATTACCCTATTTCTTTATTTGTTCTTTGTCCCTTCATTACCAGAATCCCAACTATAAAACCCATCCTGAGAATGGTTTTAAGCCTTTTAATTCCTTCCACTCATAAAAACTTCATAATCTGTGAGCAATGGCCACTGGAGATCATTAAAGAGAATTGAAAATGGTAGACAAAGAATCAGGATGTGGAAGGAAATAAAACTGTACATAATCAGAGACTGTTGATAGAGGTGAAGGGGCAAAACATACAAAGTGGACTAACGGAAATAAAACCGAAGGACCAAGTGGGAAATAGGCAAAAATATTGGGATGCAGATAATAGCTCTCAATGTATGATTTGTGTACATCTATCCTGACCAAAATAAATGAACATAACCGCATACTGTAAGCATGCATACACACACACACACACACACACACACACACACACACAGAAGCGTAAAGTGATAAGACTGTAGACAGAGTGTCTCTAAGTTAACATCTCACTCTATCCAGAATGGTGAATGGAAGAGAAGAAAAAAGGGCATTTTCTTACTCCTTAGTCCAAGGAGAAAATCTGGTAGAATCTACCAGCAAGAAAATTATCTATGATCTGGCTTTCAATTTCCATAGCTGTTAAAATGAGAATAATTATATTGCTAGGGTAACACTAGCTGCTATAGGAATTAAGTCCCAAACTCTCAGAGGCTTATTAGAATAGAAATTGATTAGCAACTCCAAAATGGTGGGACTCTATCCTCTGCGAAGATGGAGGGATATTGATTCTTTCCGTCTTGGGGCTTTGCTATTTTTGATGCCTAGCTTCCAGGATTGTTTTGCTTAATTATATCAAGTAGGCCTAAGGAAAGAAACATGAAGGTCAGCATAAGACGTTCATACGAGCCAGATCTGATAGAGATCCACATTCCTTTTGCTTATTAGTAAGCTACGTGACTCATCCGTACTGCAATGGAGACTGCAAAATGTGCATTAGTTGAATGACTACAACTCTTGATTTCAGCTCGTCATGATCCCAGGGTTGTGAGATTGAGCCAGGTGTCCGGCTTCATGCTTAAGATTCTCTTTCCCTCTCTTTCTCTCTGCCCTTCTCCCTCTTTCTCTCTCTCTCAAATAAAAAAAAATTAATTAAAAATAAAAAGAAGAAACAAGATACAAAATCTGATAGTAGTTCCTTTCATTTTTTGGTGGAAAAATCAAATAATATAGTGTATATAATAAGGCCAGCATCTCATAAGCATTTCTTTCTTAAGCTATCCATCCCTATAATATTGGATGCCTCATAACGACAAAACTTTGTTATTATTATTATCTGGTTCTAATTAGGATAGCTATTTTGTAACCATTGGGAAGCAAAAAGTACAACAAAAAGACAGTTTACTAACTAAAATTGAAAAGCATTGATAATAACCTTTATATTATAAAATCACAGAAAAGAGAGGAGTTACAGTTCCAAACTTCCTGACCTTCACGGTCATTTTGGAACTGAAAGTGTGTTTGTCTTGACTTGTTAACATTCTGCCATATTTCATTCTCTTTTAACACATATTCTGTGTATTGCATCTCAGCATGATTTCTTAATTTTTTATTATGTACATACTTGGATGGCAACCGTGACATAAAAGCCGCTCAAAGGTATATTAAATATTTACACTTGTTTCACTTTTAAATCCAAAAAGATAATCTGCTTTAAATGCATTCATGTCACATTGTGGTTGCCAAGTTTTTTGAGGCATATTAAACTAAAATTCAAAAGTTACCAAATGGGTGATTAGAAATTCAGAGACCAGGATAATTTTTGCTTAATGTCTTTTGTTATATGTGCTAGGTATTTTCAGCTTTTGAAACCCATATGTCTTTGTGATCTAAACAATTAGGGCTGTCATTGTGGCCTGTGTAACATCACCCCTGTTACCTTTCCCTGTGATAGCAATGTGCTTAGACTACAGAAACTGGCTCAAATACTGATGCTTATTTATGTAAGATTTTGTGATTTTGTACATTTTCTTAAAATTACGATTGATGTGACCCTTAATTCAATGTGGGTGGAAATGAAGGTTAGGGAAAAGAGAACAAGGTTTGGAGTTACGGGACTTAAGTCTGAATCTTGTGCCACAACTTTCAGCTGTGTGCATTTGAGTATTTCTTAGACTGCGAGTCTTAATTGATCCATCTGAAAAAACTGGGAACAATAATACAACGTCTGCAAGATACAAAATAATTATACATTTTATAGGAGATACATTTTAATGAGCTTAGATGGTTTCCTGGTACATAGTTGATTCTCAATACATATTTTTGGAATGTACCAGAGTTAAATTCTACAACATCAGAAATCTGTTACTATAGTTGACGTAATAATTCTGACACTATGACACTAATTTATATAATAGGATAGAGTAAATGAATACTGTATGAGATATCTTTCATACTGGAATCTAAAAAAGCCAAACTCATAGAGACAGAGTAGAATGATGGTTATCAGGGCTGGGGGTTGGGGAATTGGGGAGATGTTTGTCAAAAGGTACAAAAACTTACAGTTAGAAGATGAAGAAGTTCTGGAGATCTAATGCATAGCATTGTCATTATAGTTGACGACACTGTATTAAATATTTCAAAGTTGCTAAGAGGGGCAGACCTTAAATGGTCTCACTAAGAAAAAAAAAGTGGGGGGAATGTTCTCTATGTCTCCTTCCTATATACTTTGTATCTACCTTTTTTTTTAATTAAAAGTGGAAGGTGAGGTTAAAAAAAAAAAAAGCATCCCTCCCCCGCCAAAAATAATCTATTTTTAAAAATAGGTTTCAGGTACAACATTCTGATATTGAGCATTTTTCTATTGTTTTCCCAGAATTATTGCTTTATTGTAAGACTTTGGTTGTTAAATTATGATGAAGTTACATGACCAAGGTATAGTTCCTACTACTAGTAAAATATCCCTTATGAACACCTACATGTTTCAGAATGTGTCTGGTACTTTACTTAATTATCTAATTTAAATTTATAATTATCTTATGAAGAAGGTAATAGACCACTTAAGATAAACAGCTAATTTTATAATGGGGAATTCTAAAAATACAGGTCCAGAGTAGGATATAAAAGAGGTGTTGAGTACAAAACAGCCAACACCTACCAGGTTAAAGGTATTTTAGGGTTTCCGTTCTAGAGTTTTCATCCACACTACATGGTTGGGAAAGGAAGCAGAAGTGCTGGTGAGATGCGAAGTGTAGGATAAAAACAAGGTTTGCTGTGAACCTTCCTGGATCACAACCATGGAAACCATATCCTGTGAGATCTAGTACACTTAGTGGAGATGAACCACATATTTTGCTCTGAGCTTTCTGAGAGCAAACATGAAAAAAAAAAAAAAGCATAACACAAACTCTAACATGATTTATTATAAATTCCATAAGACCATGGACTGAACCCCTGATAAAAATTTTAAAACAAACAAATATCAGAGACAGAAGTATAAATTAAAAATAATACATTCAAGGGGCGCCTGGGTGGCTCAGTCGGTTAAGCGTCGGACTTCAGCTCAGGTCACGATCTCACGGTCTGTGAGTTCAGGCCCCACGTCGGGCTCTGGGCTGATGGCTCAGAGCCTGGAGCCTGCTTCTGATTCTGTGTCTCCCTTCTCTCTGCTCCTCCCCTGTTCATGCTCTGTCTCTCTCTGTCTCAAAAATAAATAAAAAAACGTTAAAAAAATTTTTTTTAAAATAATACATTCGAAATGGTTTTTAGTAAATATTAACACAAATTCCAAGAATTGCTCCTAAACTAATATGAAGTCTATCGTGGGAAAGCACTAAGATGTTTTCATAATTTTTTAAAGGAAGATTTGAGTATCAGATGTTCAGATTTCCAGATTTGATGAAATGTTTTAGACAAAAGAAGGCCAGCCTTCTTTTAGCCATACTCAGCCTGATTTTTATTCTGTGTATTTTCATGTAAATATAAAGAATATTTAAAATTTGGAGGTGATGAAAACTTTCTGTATAATTTATTCAGTTCCCTCAGTTTTCTCTACCCTTACTTTACCTCCAGCTTATAGACCCTATCAAAATATTTTTCATTATATCTGTGCTTTATTTACCTGTGCTTTGAATCCTTGGATATACAAGGGTAGGCAGCAATGAGATGATTGCATGGAGAATCCAATTCAGCCTTGAAAATATTTGCAACAATTTAAAGAGTGAACCTCCCCTCCCCCTGTTTTACTCGGAATGAAGAAAAAGCTGGGAGTTCTGCCGAGTCACCGGTTATGGCAAAGAATGAAACACTCAACATAAGAGTTAGTACTAGCTTTAGAATTCTATTTAATATTCACTAGGGTATTCCAAAAATGTCAGGTCCTGCTCTTTAAACTTTTATTGTGCATCTGTGCATTTTCTGCCCTTTTAAAGCCCTGATTCACTAACTTTTTAAGCCGATGGTGAAAATATTTCTAGTTTCCACTGAGACATACTGGAGAGAAAAAGGTATTTAATTTAGTAATAATTGACTGGAGGATGTTTCACAGAATGAAAAGGAAATCTGGAGAACTTTTCTAAAGGGGTAGATACACAATGTGCCCTAAGAGCTGATTATCTGCATATAATAAGCTATGAGGGAAAAGAATACTCTAAATGGTGTAACCTTGTCATTCAAAAATTCTTGTTAGAAAAACCTTGCTACCTGACTCTTAAATACATACAAAAGTATTTGATGCTCTGAATAAACAACAAAACTAAGAAACATTGTTGCACATAGCACCTCTCTCCTTTATGTAAGTTTGTGTGAGTCACAAGTTTTCAATGGTCTTATGAAAGTGAATTCATTCACTCAATAGTCATTTGTCAAGCCTAACAACACAATTAGATACAGAGATCAGAGGCATGATGCTTTTTACTCAAGGAAACAAGGCCTTTGTGAAGAAATCAGACATATATAGAAATAATCACAATTGGTAGTCTGAAAGAGGAAACATAAATAGTGCTGCGTGAGAACTGACAAAGAAAAACTTAACCCGGTAATTTAATAGAAAATGTGACTCTTTACTCTCTTATTAAATGCTTATCTGAAAGAAATATCAGCAAAGATAATAAAGATTTTCAAGATGATAAGCACCTCATCTTGATATGACCTTGACATTTTACCTTCTAACCTTGAATAAAATTTGACCTCAATGAAGCCAGCCACCTCCTCGGACCTTAAAACTCATTTTGATTGAATTATAGTTTAATATATTTTTTTAATAGGAGGTATTTGATTTCTTTTTGGAGAATATACTTTTTAAAAAAGGATCACTTATATCTTCCTTGTCATTGGTTCACAACTATAGAAGAAAAGTGTGTCAGATTTACCTGTGTATTTTTTTTTCAAATTATATTCCTAGTCTCTCTGATACTAAGGTATTACATCTTGATGTTCTTTTGCCCAAAAAACCAGGAATCACTGCCCTGGTGGGTACGGTTATAGTAATAATGTTGTCATAGCTTCTAGGCGTATTGAGTTCATAAATATTGGGATTATTTTTTATAATTTAATAGCTGGGCTATTGAAATAACTAAATGAAAATACCTGGATATTTCTTTTCTTTAATCTATCTAACGAAGGTTTCATTTTTCCTTGCCTACCAGGAAGGTCAATGTTAATTATGTCAACCATCCCAGTTCACCTATTTGCTTCTTTTTCTATTCGGTTTATTTGCTCTTGGATATTCTACAAATCATTAGAATTGTTGTATGGCTGTTTGTTTCCTATTCCTCCTGAAACAAATTACCACAAACTTAGTAGTTTAAAACGCCAAAAACTTATCTCATAACTTTGGAGTTCTGTGTTCCACAGTGAGTCTCACTAAGTTAAAACCAAGGTGTGGCAGGACCCTGTTCCTTTCTGGAGGCTCTGGAGAGAATCCATTTTCTTGCTTTTCTAGGTTCTGGTGGTTGCTCACATTCTCAGCTCCTAACCTCTCCTATCTTCAAAGTCAGCAATAGCCCACAGAATCTTTCTCACAGTACCGTCTTTCTGGTTGTGACTCACCTGCCCTTTTCTTCCCCATTTAAGAATGCCTATAGGGGCACCTGGGTGGCTCAGTGGGTTAAGCGTCTGACTTCAGCTCAGGTCATCGCCTCACAGTTTGTGAGTTGGAGTCCTGCATCTGGCTCTTTGCTGACAGCTCGGATCCTGGAACCTGCTTCGGATTCTGTGCCTCCCTCTCTCTCTTTGCCCTTCCCCCGCCATACACTCGCTCGCTCTCTCTCTCTCAAAAATAAATAAGCATTAAAAAATTTTAAAAATGATTGTGATTGCATTGGACCCACCAAGAAAATTTAGCATCATCTTTTTACTTAAGATCAATCGATTAGCAACTTTAATTCCATTTGCAACTCAATTCCCCCTTGCTATGTAATATAATATTCACTGATTATGAGACTTAAGACAAGGGCATCTCAGGAGGGGCAGACAATATTCTGCCTACCACATAGGGCTTTTAAAAGTAAATCATGACAAGAGGTACATGATGATCTAGATCTCTAGAGAGCTCGTGATCAAATGTGAGCTATGCTAACTTCCTTTTCATAGATTTATTCATTAAACATATATCTACCAAATGTTTTCTCAATGCTTTGGTCCTGTTTTAGGCATTTTAGGTACAGATTTCCATGGGGAAACATGTAGAAAGAAGGAAAATTCCTTGGGGGAAAAGTAGGAACTAGACATTCCTAGAAACCTTGTTGTCCAGCCACTGCACAAATATTTGTTGAGATGCTAGTTTGTACTAGACATGATGCTTGGTGTTGGGTACAAATTGGTAAAAACAACAGTCTGACCCCTACTCTTGTAAAGATTATAGTCTAGTCCAGCAAATATTAGATTGACAAGTAACTCAGTAAATGTTTGTTAAATTACAAATGAATAAAGCGAAGGTTTCAAAAATAGCATAGTGTCCTGGACATGCAAGGTCAGAAAAATCAGAAAAGATTCCTGGAGAATATAGCGTCTAAGCCATGGTATGTAGAATGACCTAATGCCACCTAAAACATCTCTTTGTATCCTCCAGGAACATCTGCATCAGAAACACTAAGTGTTCTTGCTAAAATGTAAAATACTTTTACCTCTTCATAGACTTACTAAAATCAGAATCTCTGGTGCTGGGTCCAGGGAATCTAACGTTTAACAACACTGTCAAATGATCCTGGTCAGTTAAATGTCTGACTCTTGATTTTGGCTCGGGTCACGATATCAGGGTCGTGAGATCAAGTCTCACATTGGGCTCTGTGCTGGGTGTGCAGCCTACTTAAGATTCTTTCTCTTCCCCTCTCTCTGCCCCTCTCCCCCCACCTGTGCACTCTCTCTTTCTCTCTCAAAAAATAAAAACAAACAACAACACTGTTTAACTTCTGAACATTAAAATTTATAAATCTTACCATAGTATTTACTGTTAGAAGGATCAACCTTTTTTTTTATTATTTTGTTTTTGCTGCAATGTAAACAATAGTTTTTTTGTGTGTTGTAGAGCAGTCGTATATTAGAATCTGAATATTTTTCACATAGCCAGAAACTGTTGTCTCCAGGATGATGGCTCTTGAAGAACAGGAAAAAACTCCTGCGAAGGAAAAAGGAAATGTATTAGTCAGGGGTCTCCAAAGAAACTGAACCAGTAGGCTATATGTAGACATACATAGGAGGAGATTTAGCATAGCAGCTGAGTCAAGTACTTACATGGGCCAAGAAGTCCCAGGACCTGACATCTGCAAGCAAGAGGATGAGGAAAGCCAGTGGACCAAGTCTGAAGACCTGAGAGCTGAGCTCTGATGTCCAGGAACAGAAGAAGATGGAGGGACATTCCAGTTCAAGGAGAGAGAGAGGAAATTCCCTATTTTTTCCTCCTTCCTTCCTTGCTTCCTTCCTTCTTGTTCTCCTTAGGCCTTGAGTAGATTAGATGATGCTCACCCACAATGATGAGGGCAGATCTTCCTTACTCAGTCTACTGAATCAAATGCTACTTTCTTCTGGAAACACCCTCACAGACACACCCTAAAACAAAGTTTTATCAGCTGTATATAGGCATACCTTAGCCCAGTCTAGCTGACATAGAAAGTTGGCGGTCGCAGGTTATGTGTGGTTAACTGATGCCTTCGCTTTTCTGTGATCCATGGCAAAACTGGGGGAGCTGCACTGTTTTAGGCCAAGTTCTAGGTTTATTTTTCAGATCCACTTTTCTTTTTGACTAAAGTAAAAATCGCTACTGAGCTTTATAGACCTGAGTACACCTCTTCAACAATGGTTATGTCATAGTACAATAAGAAGTAATACAATTAAACATTTTAGAGCACTTTTCACAGTGATTTCTTTTGTTTCTGAGGCCTTTTGATCTGTGCTCCACTTCTTTCTATTTCTTTAAATGCCTCTTTTCAGTGATAATATAATTACTCTTATCCACTCAAAAAAAGAAAGAAAGAAAGAAAGAAAGAAAGAAAGAAAGAGAAAAGAAACCATAGTGAAAAGTAGAAACTATATTAGAATTAGAGGGGCACCGGGGTACCCAGGTGGCTCAGTCAGTTAAGCCTCTAACTCGGTTTCAGCTCAGGTCATGATCTTACAATTCATGAGTTCAAGCCCCACATAGGGCTCTGCATTGACACCTGGCTTCAGAGCCCGCTTGGGATTCTCTGTCTCCCTCTCTCTCTTTCTGCCTCTCCCCTGCTTGTTCTCTATCTCCCTCTCTGTCAAAATAAATAAATAAACCTTAAAAAAAAAGAATTAGAGGGGTGCCTGGGTGGCTCAGTCGGTTAAGCTTCTGACTTCGGCTCAGGTCATTATTCTCACATTTCGTGAGTTTGAGCCCTGTGTCAGGCTTTCTGCTGTCATCATGGAGCCTGCTTTGGATCCTCTGTCTCCCTCTCCCTCTGCCCCTCTTCTGCTTGTTCATTCTCTCTTTCTTTCTCTCTCTCAAAATAAATAAACATTAAAACAATAATTAGAAATAACAGGAAGGTTTATAAAGTATGAGCATGAGTACATATGTAATTGTTGGTTAAAGGCCTATTTTTTTTTTATCCAACTAATTATTGCGGTACATATCAAATGGATATTTAAAATAATCAATTTGGGGGGAAGAGCACATATTTAGTAAAAAGAATCAGTATAATCTTCCTGTGAGAAATCCTCTAGTAATACGATTTAAAACAAAACAAAACATAAAGCAAACCCAAAATTAAGATGAAAACTATAAGAAGGAGAAGAGAAGTGTCAAGACTGACAGAATGTTTTAATTCAGGAGTAGGTAAGCTATAGCTTCTGAGTCAAATCTGCCCCAACACCTATTTTTTGTACACCATTGAACTAAGAATGATTTTTACATTTTAATTTTTTTAATTTTTTTTAGTGTTTATTTATTTTTGAGAGAGAGAGAGACAGAGAGACAGAGCATGAGCAAGGGAGGGGTAGTGAGAGAGGGAGACACAGACTCCGAAGCAGGCTCCAGGCTCTGAGCTGTCAGCACAGAGCTCGACGCGGGGCTCGAACTCAGGAACAGCAAGATCATGACCTGAGCTAAAGTCGGACGCTTAACTGACTGAGCCACCCAGTATTTTGCTTTTTTAAATACCTGGAAAAATATAGAGAACTTAAATATTTTATGATGTGAATAGGAGATAAAATTTTAAATTTCAGTGTCCATAAATAAATTTTATTGGGACATAGCCTCAATGCATTCCTCTACATATGGTGTGTGGTTTCTAGGCTGTCACAGCAGCAGAGGTGAGACCTTATATCCCACAGAGAACACTTAGTATCTGTGCTTTTACAAAATGGGTTTCTCTACCCCTGTTTTAATCCATAGACTTGCTAATTATTACTTCTTTGAAGAATATTAATGGGTATTTGCTTATGTCACATTAGTAAAGCTATGTGAAAATATTTAATACCTATTACATATATGCCATATGCACGACATATAGTATGAACATGGGTACATATTTTTTGAGTCCTCACTAATTGTCATGTACTTTGCATGTGTTATGTGCATTATCCCATTAAGTTCTCCAATGTCATTTTTGCAATGTCAGAGTTATTTCACTTAATCCTGAAACAATCATGAAAGGAATGTGCTAGAATTAAACCCTTTAACAGATGCAAATACTGAAATTTACACAGATGTATGATTTCCAGAGTCACACATCTGGAACTCAAATCCAGTTTGGTTTAACTCCAAAGCTCATGTTCTTACCCATCGTCACTGCTTTGTACGTTTAGTTACATCTTTACACAAATAAAAGTTCATATACACTTAAACACTCATGAGACATCAAAATCTAAAGCAATTATGCAGCAGATTTATTTTAACTTCATTTTTAAATATATTCTTTTAAAAAATTTTTTTAACGTTTATTTATTTTTTAAGAGACAGAGCATGAACAGAGGAGGGACAGAGAGAGAGAGAGTCACAGAATCCAAAGCAGGCTCCAAGCTCTGAGCTGTCAGCACAGATCCTGACGGGGGGCTTGAACTCACGGAGTGTAAGATCATAACCTGAGCTGAAGTCAGATGTTTAACCGACTGAGCCACCCAAGGCACCCCAAATTTTTAAATATATTCTTTGTCATTTCAAGAAAATTATTCTTAAATGATAAGTAACGTACTTAATGTTGCCAGATAAAACCTACATATGCAAACAGCAGTTTTATAAAAGGCCAATAATATACCTTCAGATTTTTCTCCTCACATATTTTCTATCTAAACGGAGTGAGTAGCCACACTGAACAACACATGTTCTAAAAGCCCCCAGGGAATATTCCTAAAAACACCTGTGAGATAGTGCATGTAAGCTGAATAAGATAGTGCATGTAAGTAAGGGAACTGAGTGGTATTAAGTAGCAGAAAACTGGCTGACTGCTCACCAGCCTGAAACCTAGTTTCCTTCTGCTAAATTCACACAGATTAAGTAGAAATGATTAATTTGTGCCACGTGGAGATCCATACCTTCCTCATTCTTTGAATCAGGAATTAATTATTGGTGGGAACATTTGTCAAGACTGGCCTGACACTTAGACCCAAAAAAGGCTCTTCTCCAAGCCACTCTTTTAAATATATTACAATGAAAAACTTGTCCTCTTCTAGATCTTACATTGGAACTGACTCAGAAAAGAATTAGAACATCTACAGATATTCTAGTAAATAGTTTAACCTATAAGAACTATACACTGAAACTAAAAAAAAAATTGTGACGAATTTACTACTGTGAATTAGATTTTGAAAGAGAAAATGAAGGCATCAGTTAAAGGAAAAAAAATGGTGTCATATGTATACATTTAAGATGTAAAGTCTCCTTTTGTCCTTGATGAATGACATTTAACTCAGTAAAACAAACAAACAACCACAACAAAAACCTACCATTTAAGGAATTTCTCCATATGCCAGTGTCTGATTTGGGCGTTTCACATATACTATTTCATATAATTTCCACAGCAGCCCTGTGAAACATGCATTTTCCTTCCATTTAAAAACTGAATTTAAAAAGACAAAACAAAAATAGCTATTGTAGCTTAAGTCATGTTCATGTTCACTGTTCATTTCCTTTTTTCCTTTATCAGCAGTGAGTAGAGTATACTGCCTTTGGTCTTGCCTTTAAGTTTGACCATGTGACTTGCTTTGGCAAATGGCATATCCTAAATTGGTATAATGTGGATTGATGACAGCAGAGGCTTGAAATGTGCTTCAGTTTTGGCTTTCTCTTTTGTGTTTCTGCCATTGCCATGAGAAATTTTCTCTGGCACCTCAGTACCCTTCAGCTGAGCCCACAGCTAACTCAGGTTTACCCAAAGACCATGGGCAACAAAAATGTTTAATGTTGTATGCCACTGAGAATTTATGTTGGATTTTTCCATAGCAAAATCTGATTAATGGAAAATTGCTGATGGGGTGATACCATAAAACAAGATAAAACAAACAAATGGAAAAAGCTAAAATATATGCTATTTTCTTTGGAATTAGTTGGCAGGCAGCAAAGAGCTTCATGAGAAGCTGGAAGAATGATCCGTGTTATATAGTGGTGAAGCATTAGGTAAATTTTTAGTTTAGTTACTTAAAAAAGAAAAAAAATTGAGGCAAAATGTTGACTTTTTAAGTTGATATCTTAATAAGGTACCACAGGAGAGTGATGAGCTCCTTAAAGAACAAAAGAAAAGAAAAGCTGAACAGTTTGCAAGCAAAATTTAGAGAGAATAGAGAAACTTTAGAGATTGCATGGTTGGAAAACGGATCTGTTTATCTTCAAATCAATGAATGTATGGCAACCAATAGGGCTTTATAAAATGTTCCCCTCTATTTGACTAAACTTTGGACAGGTTTCTTCCTGACTATGCACACGTCCCTGGTCTTTTTTCTTAGGACATTTAGCTTAGAAAACTTCCTATTGTAAATTCTTTCTCTGCCCCTTTGAATTGTAAATGTTCTCCCAGCTTCCTGCCAGTTTTACAACCCAGAAATGTCTTTCTAAAGACCAGAGAGCAATCCCTTTAAAATATAATTATCATGGAAGATAGTGTTCCTATCTTTTAGTCTCTATGGAAGGGGAGGGCCTTAACTTCCTGAATAGACATCAATGAACAGACACAGATGGCCTAATCACAGAGAAATACATTTGTAAATTCAGGAACAACTCAATATGATTACGCATTCCATTGACCAATCTCCTTCTCTAATGTCCTCCTGTACTTTTCCACTGGTTCACTTACCCCACCACTTAAAAATATTCCCACCTTTTGTTTTAGCAGTGTTGAGTTTAATCTCCTTCCTCTGTTGGAATAATCCTAAATAAGGCCTTTCTTGTCTGTTTAACTTTGCCCAGTGCAATTTTTCTTTGACATTCCATTGAAAAGCAACCTCAGATAAAGGACCGTTACTCCAAGTGTTAGTAAAAAGTCATGACCTCAGAGCAAAGACCAAATCAAGACTGTGGCTATGACATTCTTTGCCAAAACCTCTGGAAGGTTTAAGATACATCTAGCAGATCTTTTAAGACCAACAAGGATCCTCGGAAACATAGGGGTATAAGCCCATAGAATCCTGATGTACCAAAACTGCTAGTATTTAAAAAGAGAGAGAGGTGCTTTTTGGAAGAATCTGGGAGGTGACTTTTGGCACATGGGTCGACTGCAAGCAAATATATGGAAACTTCCAATGTTTCAAGGGAATTTACTGGCAAAGGTGCCACCTGCCTACACAAAAAGAATATGAGAAATTTGAGAGTGAAAAGACATTCAGCAGGAAGCCAACCAAGAAATCTGCTCAATGTTCTTTTCAAAAAAGGCCAAGGAGAGTGATGCAAAGGAGAAATTCCCAGAGAATGGGGTCAACAGCGATATAAAGGACAGTGCAATGAACTGAAGTGAGGCCTAGTCAAGGAATATTTCCTATCCCTAGGGTATAGGATTCTGGCAATATTTGTTCAATAGGATCTCAGAATTGCTGTAGACTAGTAACTGCTCTCTGCCTCTTCTTCCCATTTTGAGAAGGAGTGTTTATTATGGTTATCTTGTCCCTATACCATTACTATATGCTGGATGTGTGGGAAAGGTGGGCTGCGGACAACTCATCTAGCCCTCCACATCCATAGGCACAACATCTGGACCTTATCAAGCCTGATGCCATGGAAACATGGGACTTGGGGTATGTTGTGGCAAGGAATTGAATATTTTTCACATGGAGAAATAGAGTGAATATTTTTGAGAAAAAAAAAAAAAGCCTGAGTATAGCAGCTATAAAGTTATCTCACTTCAGTCTCCTGACTGTAAGGAAGGTGAATATGATCCTGGATATATGCAGATGGCCTGTGAGATGATGACTGGTCTGTATGAAGGGTTGATCAACCTGAGATGACATCTGTCCCTGTTACAGTTACTCAGGGTTACTTTTGGTAGTCCCAATTCTATACATGTATCTCTTAAGAGCCTCTAAACTTTAAAAATTTTAACTTTTACCCACAAAGCAACAGAATCCCCAAGAGAAAGAAAGTAAATATTTTAATATCAATTATTAACATATAATTAAAGTGTTATTCTACTTGCATGATAACATATTTTAATTATGTCAAAATTGCATAATTATTTGTAGATCTAAATACAGCAGAGTCTCCTTGGAAATACACATTTAGTTTTATATAGTGTTTTAGTTAGATTTATCTTTCATGTTTACATGTTTGAAGACACTTGTATTAAAATATCATTTTAATATTATAGATCTGATCACCACAACTGGTTAATTCCTATAAGGAAAAGAGTACAGAATGTGGAATGAGATATTCTACTTAGCATTTCTGTGGCCTGTAACATGCATTTAACTTCCCTGAACATCAGTATCATTTTCTATAAAATGGGGCTGATATTAAATGTCTGGTAGAGTTAGTGTGAAATTAATTGCTATAGTATATGTAAAGTTTCTATTGAACAGTAAGCTCTCAGAAATTTAATTTCACACCTGTCCCCCTATGAACACCTACACACAATTTTTCCTCAGCGCATAATGAATTGTTTATCTGACATGAAATATAAAGTTGGAATTTTTTAAGTGAATCTGTGTGCTTAAGACATAAAATATTCAACTCCATTCACTGTTAATTTCCAGCCTGCCCTTTACATAGTGCTGGTCAGTTATATCAGGTATAGTTGTTCTATTTTATGTCTGCTTCTCTTGTTCACCATAGTAGCTTCGAAGACCTTGATCTTCCAAATTGTATTAGATTAAACGAAAAATAAATAGGCTTTAAATCCAGGAGAATTTAAGTCGTAGAGGATAGAGTAGGAGTTGGTTTGAGCTTCTTAAAACCTTATCTACTGGATAAGTCTTTAGATTTCTTTCCTTGAATTTTGTGTGGCCAGTTGCCACATAGTTGGAGATGAGGTAAGGAGGGCAGTTGTGATGCTGAGCTCATGCAATGATGTCTATAAAATGACCAATGGTGTGTCTGAAATGGGTTGAGAATCTTGAGGTGACATCTTTCTTTGTTGTTGGAAGGGCTCCAAGAATGTTATTAGTTCTACTTTTATATCACCTTTCCTATACAGGGATGCTCTGGTGACCTCTCCACTTGATTTGTTGCTCACCAAATCTGAGAATATCCCCTTGGAGTATGGGGGGGCGGGCAGAG
The DNA here is from genome assembly GCF_023721935.1 of Panthera uncia. Classification (NCBI taxonomy): domain Eukaryota; kingdom Metazoa; phylum Chordata; class Mammalia; order Carnivora; family Felidae; genus Panthera; species Panthera uncia. The sequence continues at coordinate 47,563,063 of NC_064807.1, forward strand.
AGGGATAAATAGACTTGGATTCAAATATCAGCTCCAGTATCTAAATAGTCTTATAATCTTATATAAATTTCCTAAAATCCTAGAAATTACTTTCCTTACCTGTAAAAGAAATTAAAAAAAAATCCAGCTCACGAAATCCATACCCCTTCCCAGATGAAATGAAACAACATATATCTGTAATGAAGAATGACCAACCTTTAGTATTCACTCAATGGAAAATAGCTAATATTAGCTTTGATAGTCTCCCCTATGAGCAAACAAACAAACAAAAAAACAAACAAAAGCAAAACATATTTCGGCGCCTGCGTGGCTCAGCTGGTTAAGCAGCTGAGTCTTGGTTTCTGCTCAGACCTGCGTTGGGCTCTATGCTAACAGGGCAGTGCCTGCTTGGGATTTTCTCTCTCTCTCTCTCTGCCCCTCTCCTGCTCATGCCCATGCGATCTCTCTCTCTCTCTCTCTCTCTCTCTCTCTGTCTCAAAATAAATAAATAAACTTAAAAAATATACTTAAAACATCAGGCAAGCATTATGTTGAAGCCCCAGATTTTATCAAATATCCTTTGGAAGTAGGAAATAGAAGGGAATCAGAAATTGACAAATCCCCTTCTGTTTATTATGAATGAAAATAGAACTAGATCAATTTCTTAGTGAAGAGAACATATAAAAGGGTCACTTCTAAGAGTGTGGTCCCCAAAAAAGAAAAGTGTGGCCCTCAGTATTGGTTATTTAGATGACAAAGTGTGTTGCCTTTCATAATTCTGCTTCAAAATCCCATTATATTTTGTTTGAAGGCGTTTTAAAAGCAACTGTTTCTGGTGACCTTCAAGCTAAAAACAAGATTCCTTTATAAAAAAAAAAAAGTGTTCTGTATTACAGAGCAAATGTATCAGAAGTAATCTTTTGAGTTAGGGCTACAAGAAGATACATAGATAGTTATCCTGACCGTCGCATTTAAAATGGTCCAGAATGTCTGGCAAGTAGAAGCTTCTAGTGAATATGTATGAGGAAAGAAATGTAAAGACTTGAATTTTTTCCCAGAGAACATATTGAGAGTATTTGAGGGGGTGGGGAGGAAGACCTTTCCTAAGCTTACAAAAAAATTTGTCATAAATACACATTTTGGTTGAGTGGCAACACAGATTGTACTTGTTTAGAAATCTATGAAGAAGGAATTTAATGGCAAGAGGAACCAAACCTGACTCACAAAAAATTTTGGTTGATTTCAGCACAGGATCAAACAGATGAAAGGATAAAGAACTAGGAAGACTCTCTAACACACGACAGACACATTTATGTGTGACTATGACAGTGGGGCTGCTCTTCAACTGTAAAGATGTCAGCCAGGATTGGACTGGGTGAAGAGAGAAAAAAAAAAAGAGTAACTTATTAGACCTTTTAGTACCAATCTGTTCCAAGGAACTGAAGTATCCATGATATAACAAGAAAAATTTTGAACTCAAATGTTTTAAAATCCCTGATTGTTTCAAAGATAACATTGGAATCCAGCCTATTAATTAATGTAAATTTATATTAGAGATTGAAGTGTGTCATCTGATGTGGAAAGGTGAAAGGAAGGGCAATAGACCATTAGTTTTCTAGCAGCCAGTGTCCTGGGTTTAATATAGATTGCTGAAGAAAATAAGCAGGAGCTTTGTGGGTTATTCAAAGGCCCAAACTTTGGAAGGAAAGTTTTTAAAAAGTTGTACACTGGAAAGTAGAAACAAGAAAATGGACATACTTAAATCCCCAAGGTCAGCAAGAGATCAATGGTAGACATTTTTCAATCTAACTAAGGGGTGTAATTCATAGGAATACTCTCACACTATGTCAACAATATAAATGAGAGAAAAATATGGTTAGAAGAATGTGATGAACAGATTTTACGACTCCAGCTGCTGGTGTACTTGCCCTTGTATTATCCTCTCCCGATTGTGAGGGAAACCTGTGACTTGCTTCTAACAATAGAATATGGCAAAGGTGATAAGATGTCACTCCTCTGATTAAGTCATGCTATATAAAACTTTGTCTTGCTAGCCAACTTTCTCTCCTTCCTGACTTTGAGGAAGCAAGCTTATATGAGTTGTATGGTCATAAGGAAATTAATTCTGCCAATGACCAGAGCGATCTTGGAAGTGCTTCTTTGCCCATCGATCGTCCAAATGAGAACCCAGTCTTGGCTGAAATCTTGATTGCACCCTTGCCGAGGACCCAACTAAGTTGTGTCCAGATTCCTGACCCAAAGAATCTCTGAAATAATAAATGTATACTACTGTTTTAACTCACCAAGTCTGTAATGATTTGTTACCCAGCACAGAGGACTAATACAAGTAAAACCATTAATCTTCACAGATTATGAATATGTTACTGAAGGTGGAGGTTTCTTTAGAATATTGATAGGCTTATGGATCATAAATACCTTTCTAGGTGGTTTAATAGCCCTGGGGTACACCTTACGCTGATGGGGCTTATTTAATGCCAAGTAACTATATGAAGTTAGGCTCAAGCTCCAAATCCAAAATAATGAAGAATAAAAGGGAAAAACTTATCCGACTGGTTATCCAAAAAAACTTAATGTTTTCACCATTTGATCTTCTGTTCTTTCTTTTATTTTTGTTTGTTTGTTTATGTTTGTTTGTTTATTTACTTATTATTTATTTTGAGGCAGGGCAGAGAGAAGGAGAAACAGAATCCCAAGCAGACTCCATGCTGTCAGCATAGAGCCCAACAGGGGCTCGAACTCATGAACCGTGAGATCATGACCTGAGCTGAGATCAAGAGTCAGAGGCTTAACCGACTGAGCCACACAGGTACCCCTAATTTATTTTTTTTTTAATTATGGCAAAATAAAATTCACCATAACAACTTTTAAGTATTCAGTTCAGTAGTGTAAAGTACACTCATATTGCTGTGCAACTGGTTTTCAAAACTTAAACTCTGTAATTAGTAGACAGTAGCTCCCCACTCTTCCTTCCTCTCAGACTCCAGTAATTACCATTCTACTTTCTGTCTGTAAATTTGACTACCCTAGGTACCATATGTAGGTGGAATCATACAGTATTTGTCTTTTTGTTATAAGCTTATTTCACTTAGCATAATGCCCTCAGGATTCTCATATGTTGTAGTATATGGCAGGATTTTTTTTTTTTTTCCTTTTTAAGGCTGGCAATATTCCATTGTTTGTATATGTCACATTTGTTGATCCATTTATCCTTTGATGGACATGGGAGTTGCTTCTACCTTTCTTAATGACTCATATTTCTTAAGAGTCATATTTCTTAATGACTCTTCTTTTAACACTTTTGTTTGTATACCCAGGAGTGGAATTGCTGAATCACATAGTAATTCTAGCTTTAACTCTTTGAGGAACTGCCATACTGTTATCCATAGCTGCTGTATTATTTGACATTTCTACTAACAGTCCATAAAGAAGGCTCCAATATTTGCACAACCTCACCAACACCTTTTTATTTTCTGTTTTTTGTTTTTTGGTTTTTTGCTTGTTTTTATGGTTACCATCATAATGGGTGTAAAATAGTATCTCATTATGGTTTGGATTTCTATTTTCCTAATGATCAGTGATACCGAGCATCTTTCCATTTGCTTGTTGGCCATTTGTGTATCTTCTTTGGAGAAATGTCTATTCAAGTCCTTTGCTGATTTTTAATTGAGTTGTTTGTTTCATTGTTGAATGGTAGGACTTTTTAAAATATTAACCCCTTATCAGATATATGATTTACAAATCATTTCTTCCATTCTGTAAGTTGCTTTTTCACTCCAATGATTGTGTCCTTTAACGCACAACAGTTTTTATATTTGATGTAGTCTAGTTTATCTATTTTTTCCTTCTGTTTCTTGCATTCTCCATTCTCTCTCTCTCTCTCTCTCTCTCTCTCTCTCTCTTTTAAAATCATGCTGGTATTCCTGAGTGCTGTAGTCCCAGATTCAAAGTGAAACTCAGTTTCATGCTAAGATAGATCTGTAATTTATGAAAAAAGAAATAATTTTGTTGCTGAGTTTAGGGAGAGAGAGAGAGAGACAGAGAGAGACAGAAGAAACCTAGGAGCCAAGATAGCAAGACCAAGAAAGAAAAAACATGTTTATGTCTCAAAAAAGAATAGCCAGGGGTGCCTGGGTGGCTCAGTAAGTTGAGCGGCCGACTTCAGCTCGGGTCATGATCTCGCGGTCCGTGAGTTCGAGCCCCACGTCGGGCTCTGTGCTGACAGCTGAGAGCCTGGAGCCTGTTTCGGATTCTGTGTCTCCCTCTCTCTGACCCTCCCCTGTTCATGCTCTGTCTCTCCCTGTCTCAAAAATAAATAAAACGTTAAAAAAAAAAAAAAAGAATAGCCATTCAATTCTCTTTCTAGGTTTGCTTATATATATGAATTCAAAATGTCTGTTGAAATACACACCTAAAGCCCTTTTACTTTCTCTATTTTATCAAGTGTAAAAGCCTGATTTTTCAGGACCATCCTCCTATCGTTTGTATTTAATGATCCATGGGTCATTAATTAAGCATGAGATAGAATCATAACTCCCACCCTATTCTGTTCAATTTTATGAGATAGTTGAGGCTTTCCAAGATGCAGTTTTATTGAGGGAGCAAATCTTGATACAGAATTTAACTAATTTCAATCTCCAAATTCTTCTTTCTATTCTGAGATATGGCTAGGCCTATCAGTTGTCAAGAACATGCACTCTCATTACTTTCTTAGTTGATTTAAAAGTGATTTCAGGTAGAGAAGCCAAATTATTCAGGAAAAAGAGTTATGGAGGTTGTCTGATCCATTTACCTGGCACCTTACAGGAGTCTCTCTACAGTCTTCATCATCCTCACTATTACCATCATGATTACACAATGGGATAGAATGGAATATGTTCTTCAGATGGAGGCACAAGCCCCATGCTTTCTGCCTTTCAGGGATAACTGTCTAACGTTTTTAGCCAATGCACTGCTTAAACCCTGTCAGAACTCAGTGAAGGAAGATGGGTCTGAATGCATAGTTCTTTGGAAGCAGAAGGCACCCCACCTCATTAATGGGCTCATCTGTAGCTGGGCTATGGGAGCATCTTTCCCCATCTTTGGAAACGCCATGCAAAACAAAACAAGACAAGACAAAACAAAACAAAACAAAACAAAACAAAACAAAACTTCCTAAATATAATGGACCATGTGGCCAGATTTCAGGACTGATATTGACTACTGCATAGAGAGGTATCATAAGTGATTTCACTGGTGAGAAGAAAAGTAACTGAGTGTTCAGCAAACAACTAACTAGAAAGTTTATCCTAGAATTGGTTTTATGTTTATCATACAGACCATAACTACTCTCTGTACAAGTTGCCCTATCAGGAATAGAGAGGAAGCCAATGTTACTCAGATACATTTGTGAATTAAAACCAGCACACTAGAATCTAAGATAACAAACCCTTGCTTGGCGACCTCGAGTAATTCTTTCCCTGGGTCTCTGTTCCCTCACCTGTAAAAATGATGCTACATAAGATGAGTTAATTTCCCCAGTTTTAATCTGTCCTTGAATTTCATTCAAAATCAATGAAGTATATGGGAAAAGCAGGTGAATGGGTGTGGACATGATTACATGACATTGTATACCTCAAAATGGGTTTTATCTTATTTATAATCCAAAGCAAAGTATAAGCAAAGGGGTTAATTACAGCATCTGACACAGTAAATGTGGTGTACTTAAATGTAGATGTGAGAGTACTGTGGAAGGTAAGCTCCTCATAGTGAATTTACCAAGCCCACATTTTATATATGGCAAATTTCTTGTGGATATTTAAGGTCTTAACATAAGAAACACTCATAGCAAAACTATTAATATTACAAGAACTCTTTCCTCTTGTGTAGTTTATTTTTGTTGTAATTAAATCTGCTACTCACTTATTACTTGTGATAAATGTATAGGCTCCACTTCTTTCAGAGTCTTTAACAACTGTCTTTACTATTGCAGCAAAATATTTGAATGAAAATGTGTGATTTGTGAGTGCTCGATTTAGGGATGTGGTGAGAGACAGATTGACGTAATGGACTATGTTGTTACAATAGACACTTGCCCTGGTTTAATGGATAATCATTTCTTGAGAAGAATTAAATAAACTCACGTAGGAGTCATAACTTTTGAAAGCCGGGAATACAGACCTACAGAGAAGTGAGTCCATGGGATCTCATTCTTCTATAGTCATACTGGCGAACAGCGTGTGGACCAAGCATGATAAGAGATGATGGTGAAATCTTCCCTTTCCGTCTACCTATTCTTATCCTCTGGCTTTTCTTTTCTCTTCTGTGGTGTGCCCAGCAATTCAACAAACAATTATGGATGACAAACTGTTACACTAGTTATGTCATGAGTAGCTAAGGAGTATGCTGGCAGAGACATTCAACACTCATAATTTTTCCCTCAATCTTCATGTGCAGTATTACATTAATGTATTTCAGAATTACAGAGACATTAATAAGGTACATAATTATGGTGGCAATTTTCTGCAATATTATAATGTCATATAAACGTTAGGATTGCTTTTCTAGAAGAGAAAAGATAAAAGTTTCTTTTATTCTGAACTTAATCATCAGTGAATGAGTTACCCTAGTTGCCTTCCTAAAAGACTACCTATGGAATTTAGCTAGAAAACACTCCTATAACAGCAAACGTTGCAACATAAAGTTATTTGGTTTTAAAATACCCTTCTTGAAAACAACAGGAATTATTCAAGAGATTTGCAGCAATTCTGGATGAAAACAGGAGAGAACATAAATCTGGATTTATTGTGCTTTGCTTTGTATTATAAACTTGTAAATGGAAGGTCAAGGATTTATTATTTTAAATGAATTCAAGTAGGGAGGGATATTATGGCCTTATTTATCTTTTAAGTCCGGATTACCATACGTTAAGTTTTATTAAAATAGAACATATCTGTATAAGATCTAAATGGAAAATTGAGATGAGTTTATGTTTAGCATTGATGAGTTATTTTATACCTATATATATATATATATATATATATATATATATATATAGGTATTTATACCTAGCATCTATTTTGTTCAAAATATAGTAGATCTTATTGCAGGAACAAATAACCACTATTCTATTGATGTCAAGCAAACAAACAAACAAAAATGGCTTATTCCCAGTACAAGTTACATGTTGGTAATAGGATGACTAGGACCTCTGTTCATTATCATATCAACTTACCACTGGGACCCAAGCTGATGAAACAGCTATACCGTGCCAGACACTGATGGAACAGAAAGACATTGTGTTGAGAGGTATGCTCTGTCTCTCAAAACTTCCACCCTAAAGTGACACACGTCACTGTGACACACATTTCATTGGTCAATGCAAATTACATGATATGAATTTGAGTTTGTTGATGAAAAATACAGTAAACCTAATTTGCTATCTACATGTTTAGGCATGCTTTCCCATCCCAAAGTTAAATAATATATAAAAAGAGCAGAAATCATTTTATTACTTATTCTAAAAAATACTTGTCCCTGAGAGATATGAGTACCAATCAAATAACAGAATTTCTTGATCAAAACTAACATCTGACCAGCAACACTGGCTTCATTCCCTTCATTTTGTTGTGTTCACCAATCCAAAGCTATTATGTCATATACTCTTCCTGACCTCAACTTCATTCCCATTTTGCAAGACCACTTTAAAATCACTCAGCTCAGGCCCCAGAATCCTATAAATACTCTCCACTGACTTCCCCCTTCTGACACAATATTAAGATTCTCAAAGCAGTGTTTTCCTTATACAGCCAGTTAAGGAAACTTTGCTTTGCTTGATCTTTTTGAAGAGTAAGCATTTTACATAAGCCTACCCTACACCTGGAAGGAGACAGGAAACCAAGTATTACTGAATAGCACTAAAGGCAATCACAGCATTTAAATGTCAGGTGGTGAGATAGGTATTTGAGATACAGAGTTGACTAAGGCCCAGGCTTCGTAACAATGTAGTTGCTTCATAATGTTTCCAGAATGAATGAATGGAGTATAGGAAGGGAGACAAGCATATGTTAATCTTTTCATACATTAGGAGTAAAATGATAATAAATAGAGTTAGAAAAATAGATAATAAAGGCATATAGAAACTCACTACTATGTAACTTACTGTTGCAACTGGGTTTAATTTTTTCTGACTTGCTTATTTCCCAGATATGGAATGGAGAGTACCCCACAGAGAGATTGACAGTTTCTCCTTGACATAGTCCCAAACAAATCACTTCATAAGAATTGAAGAATTTAGTAGGAAAACCTAGTCTAGAAGAGAATAATGTATTTGACAGTTTCTCAAATTTCAGTTTCTCCCATACTTATAAGCCCATTAAGACATGTTACCTTCAAACACTTGATACAGTATAGAAGTACAATAAAGATTTTTTAAATGAATGAATGATTGTCAACTCCATTCATTCTGGTGCCACACGTTGTGCTCACACTATATGCAAAACTGTGCTGGTGTTAGAGACCCAAAGGTGAATAGCATACAGGCATTCAGAGCATGTTTGTAAAAAGAGGAAAGTCTGAATCAGAGGAAAGACCACAATAGCCGGGTCTTCTCATAACCCTAAGAGACTCACTAAGCATATTCCCTAAGGAAATAATTCTATGACAAGCAACAAGATATAGTAGAAAGAGTTCTGAACTTAGAGTGTGTTTACAATGCCAGCTCTCACTCTGATCCTCTGTGAATTTTGGCAAGTCCCTATGCGCCTCAACCTTGGTTTCCTAGCCAACAAAATGAAAGATGCTGTATTTACGTTATAAATGTGGAATGAGAATACACATAGGTAATACTTGGAAAATAGCTTAGCCACATCTGCGTTTAAACTTGGAAAAGTGTTTTGTGCCCCCCTTTCCCACCTCTTCATCTCTTGTGGTCTTTTACTATCCTCTGGCATTTTCTATCCTGCAGTGAATTATAATCCTATATTGATTTGTTGTCTACTTCTCTTTGCAACTTCTCTGTGGTGAAGACCATTTTATTCATTGTCACTTGCCACATATTCACTACATAGCCTGGTATATAGTAGGTGGTCAATAAATGTTTGAAAAATGGAAGAATATATATAAGTATACAGATATGTTAATGAGCAAATTAATAAATGAATGAGCTGTGGAATTAATAATTGTCAACAAATTTTCCTGTTAAATCATTAAAGTAGGAGGGTCACTGGCTCCCCTCATCTGTGAAATTTTTTAGGAGGCAAAGATATAACTGATGTACAGCAAAGGATGAAAATCCACACTCTGTAGCTGTTTCCTTAATGATAAGAATTACTTGGGTGTTTGTTAAACATACGGTTTCCCAGATCTTTGCCTTGAAGGTTATCATTTTTCAGCCTGGAATATCATTAAAGAAGTCGTATATCTAACAGGCATTCCTAGGCAATGCGTAACTTCATGGACGTTTGGTAAATATTGATCTAGATGAAAGGTAGTAACAGTTATGGCAAAACTTATGTAGCACACAATAGGTTAAATTCATTTTCTCTGTGAATTTCCGTCATTAATTCATAGATATTGATTAATTTAATCAATGCTAACAAGACATTATTACTACTTCTAGTAGTAGTACAGATGAATAAAACTAGTGTACTGAGAGGTTCAGTAACTGACCCCAGTCACGGAGCTGTACATGGACTAACTGGAATGTGAAATTTGGCAATCTGAATTCTGAGTCTATCCTCTTAATTATTCTTGATTTTTTCCTCCCTAGCCATGAAAATCTCAATATACGCATTTTAAAATATGTTATTTTAACTACTGCTGAGAGCAAGTGATGCTCACAAAAATCCATTAAGAGAGTTTCCAGAGTAAGCACCACCTTAGGGTTTGGATTTTGTAGTGCAGATGGGAGGACACCATGTAGTTCCCAGACATTTGGGAAAGCTACTGTATTAGGGTTCTATCACTGCTGTAACAAATTGCCTCAAACTCAGTGGCTAAAAAGCACAGGAAAAGCTCTGACAGTTTTGGAGATCATAATTCCAAAATGAGTCTTACGACACTATAGTCAGGGTGGCCACAGGGCTAATTCCTTCTGGAGGCTGTAGGGGAGAACCCATTTCTTGCCTCTTCCAGTTTCTAGAGGCTGCTAGCATAACTTGTCTTGTAGCTGCTGCACTTAAATCCCTAATTCCTTTGTCATGTTGCTTTCTCCTCTTCTGTTCCTCCTCCTTCCCTCTTATAAGAACACTTGGGATTATGTTGGATCAATCTAGACAATCTAGGATGATCTCCTCCTTTCAAAATCCTTCTGAAATCACTTCTGCAAAGTCTCTTTTGCCAGGTTAGGTGACATATTCACAGGCTCTGGGACTTGAGTATCTTTGGTGGCCAGAGGCTACCACCAAAAGAAAGGAATGAAGGAAAGAAGGAAGGAAGGAAGGAAGGAAGGAAGGAAGGAAGAAAGAAAAAGAGAGAAAGAATGAAAAAGAAAGTTTCTCAATCTAGATGTCACTCAGCCTTCTGCTGCACTCAGCCAAAACAATGTGGTTGAGTGATATCCTTTCAAATGTTTTTGCTAGAATACATGAGGGAATAAAAAGCAGTTTTCTATCTGATCAAGGAACCCTGTAAATGCCCACAAAGAACATTAACACCCAACTAACACCAGTCAGCAATCCTTTTTTTCTTTCTTACACAGCAACGGTTCTCTTATCTCAAGATTAAATTATCTAGGAACTGGGTACTCAATGCTGAATCAAACTAATTTTGGAAGCCTAAATCAAACTACTCAAATGAAATTTCAGATCTAAATCAAACTAATTTTCATATTTCAGAAGAGTCCACTGGGATTTACCTACAAACTCAGAACAAATCACCCAAAATTTGAAGTCCTAAGAAATTTACTTAGAGAGGTTTTATAGGTGCAAACCAGGCCCAGTTGAAAGATCCTACCTTCTGAGACAGAAGTGTTTGTATAACAGAGAAAGTTCTGTAGAGGGCTGCCTGTGTCTTAATGATGAGTGTTCCTCTCCTGTGGAAAATTCTGCAACAAGTTTCAGGAAAAGACTGAATCATAAGGGAATTGCTGAAGGTCACAAAGGACTAACATCTGTAATAATTCGCAGGTCTCTCTGAGATAATAGGGAAAAAGATGTAGACTGAAACAGTCTCATTTCAAATGATCTCAGTGATATTGATCAAGTTGCGAGCATGCCAAAAAGAAACATGTTTTCTTATCAATTCCTAAATTGCTTCTCTCATTTTTGCAAATTTAAGTTAATGCATTAACAAAAAGAAAAAGTTTCCTTAAAGTAGAAATAGATATGAAGGGGCTAACCAGATGCAGACTGCTAAATAGCGTTCATCTTTGGACTCATTTTTCTAGGCTTTGTTCAGGTTTTATGCAGCCAAGAAGAAAGTGTTGAATTTTTCTATCACAAAGATCCATTAAGAGTATTTCCAGAATAAGCACCACTTTAGGTTTCGAATTTTGCAATGCATGGTGGGACAGCACTGAACATCCTCTGGATGACTTGTGAGCAGTGAAATTAAGTTGTTTGCAAAGATGTCTTTTGGATCAAGGCAAATGAAGTGATCTGAAACTAATGGAAGCTTGGCTTAGGTCCTGGAACATTACTCTGAATAGCTTAGAGGCATCACTTCAAGCAAATCACTTAATATTTTGTACTTGAATCTCTCCGTTTGTGTAAGACTGATACCATATACCTGCTATGTCTTCACTTTCCAAGAATACTTTAGAGACTTGTAAGATTTCTTCCAGTGTTTAAGGTATTCCAAAAGAAAATTGAGCATATAGGAAAAAAGTGTAATCTCTTCATGTCATATCTAATATAAATTAAAAATATTTTACCTTTATGTTGACTAACGTCTTTCTGAGGTATTTATATTAAAGAATTATCAGGAAGATAGAACATGCCATAGTCAAAATACAAAGATGTTCTTTTTGGTATTATATGTAATAAATACACAAAAGCAATCAAATTGTCCAACTATTGACATTTGATTAAACAAATAATAAAAATGTGTTTAATAGAAATTTCATTTGAAGGGCACCTGGGTGGCTCAGTCAGTGTGTTCCAGCCTCCCGTTGGGCTCTGTGCTGATAGCTTGGAGCCTGGAGCCTGCTTGGGATTGACTCTGTGTCTCCCTATCTCTGCCCCTCCCCCACTTGCGCTCTGTCTCTCTGTCTCTCAAAAATAAACATTTAAAAAATTGTTTTTAAAGAAACATCATTTGATGCCACGTTTATTATAAGTAATGATAATGAAATCTGTGTGGCATCCTCAAAATTACATAATATCACATGAAGTAAAAATGAACCCTTTTTACTAATATCCAAATTATGTTTTCCATATGGTTGAATACTGGATGAGAGATGTAGAATTCAAAATGAGTGATGTGCTTGGATAGAGATCTAAGTGGTATGTATTTATTCATCTGTTTATCACATTTCTTAAATATCCTTATAATGTTATCCTATAATGTTATTTAAATTAAGGTTTTGAAAGGAAAGAATTGAAGACTTATGGGGGAACATGCCGGGATGTTTCCCAAATTTTGGCTCTTGCTGTCCTGTTTTTTTCTCTTTTCCATTCCCTAGACTCAGCCAATACCACCGTCTGCACTGGAAACTTCTCTGTAGCTCACGGGACTGTTTAAGGTTTATCATTCACAGCATTCTGATAGTGAAACAACTCTATAGAGGCCTGCAGGCTCTGTCTAGCTGTCTCCTTTCCTGGCTGCCCTTGGGTCATCCACACCACTGGCTGTAAAATGCCAAAAAGAAAATTAATGGAGCATCCGCCTATATACCCTGATTCCTTCCTAAGGGAGCCTGCCTCTGGAGAGCCACTAAAAGGGCAGGAAATATGTATAGAAATCTCATGGGGATGGAAAGACATGAAGACAGCTGGTGGATTTGGCAAACCCACATCCCTGCAAAGGCCTGTCATTCAGAAATAACATGACCCTATTCTCTATGAATATGTATTTTATTAGACCCAAAGCGGAGGGACCCTCTCACTCTGTGAATGCAGCTATTAAAAAAAAAAAATGAATCAGACGTTATGCTCAGAACTATGTATGCATGATCTCATTGAAATCTCACGACTACCCAAGAGACAAAAAACATAATTCACATTTAGCTGGGAGGAAAATGGAGACCTAAAGGAGCTAATGATTTTCCCAGTAGCACAGTCTTATTTGAAAGTGTCTCAAGTGTCTACAATTTCAATCAGTCTCAGAAGACAGTATAACCAGAGAATGCAGAGAATACAACAAAACAAAACAAAGCAAGTTTTCCTCCATATCAGGAGATCCATCCACATCGCACCACTGGAACAATAATGGAAGTGAATCAGTGGTCCAGGACCTTCACAGTGGCTCTTTCTGTCTGTCCATTTGATATCCTTCAAGAATCCACATTTTCCTGACTAGCGAATGTTGACCTCTCATTTTGCTTCTTCAGACACCTCAAATGACATTGCTGAGGTGAGAGAAAGCATATGACGTGTAAGACCTCACCTCTGGATACTTTAGTATCCAGTGTTTAGTGTGATATTGTGTCTTGGAATATGTGTGAGCAGTAAATGTTCACAATGGTGAGTTTAGTCTGTAACCTAGGATCCTATATGTAGTCTTGGTTTTCACGTGCCTTCTCAAGGGCACATGTAGTTCATTCTTGTTTCACATTCTGGATATTCGTTTTCTTTGAACATCTCTTATCATGTAGGCCAGACTACTCTGGTGAGGTGGGAGAGTTTAGGTAGCAGCTAAATACACCAGGCATGGTTCTGGACACATTTTTTTCCATCTTTACAACTTGCCTTCCAGATGGATAATGTTATTCCCATTTGTACCTTTGAGAAGACTCAGATTTAGTAATTTTCCCAACAAGATCATGTTATTAGTAAATTGGTAGAGGCAGGATTTTGCAGTAGAGATCTAAATTCTTTTACAAATGCACCAGTATTCCTCATATCCCCAAATATCTCATGCACAGTAATCTTGCCCAGATCTGATTTCCCTTGCTGGCCTTGACGTGGTGCATGGGTTCTCAGTTGTAAGCAACAGAAACCAACTCTGATCAATTAAATTTATTTTAAAGGACATTACATAACTCAAAGAATCACTAGCGGGGCTTCAGGCCGAGACATGGAAAAACCATTGGAACAAGAAACACTCTTCTAAGACCATAGCCATAATCATGCCACAGAACTCATCCCATGGAGAAAGCATTGCTGCCACCATTAGCCATGTGATGCCGCAGTTTGTACATCCACATTACCACTGGCATCAGCTACTAAACACCAATACTACCTTTGCCCATGGTCACTTCTGCCCTGGAAACTTGTGTTGTCTCTTCTACCACAGACTGCACAGACATGGGTTCTTCAATACCTCTGTTTCTTTGCCTGACATTTCGTAATTCAAAGTTAAAGTGGGGTTGGGATGTCTGATTAGTTGAGCCTATGTCCCATACCTACACTCTAGCACGAGTGGTACTGTAATAGTGAGTGTCTGATATTCTCAGCTTCTATCATTATGCATAGACTGTCACTGCCTTTCACCAAATCTCAAAAATGCTGTTATTATCAGCTCTCCCACCGTCCCTGATAAATGTCAACTTCACATCTGAGTTTCTGTTTCTCATTTTTTTTTTTTTGGCCTCACAATTTAAAAGCTTCCTGTTAAAATATAAAGAGGATCACCTAAAGAGGATAATACATTTTTATCAACAGAGTGGGTCCTTAGATCCTTCTAGTTTAGATGATTATCTCAAGTTGAAATCAAAACTCTGAAGAGATGGGATATTAAAAAGAACCATATTAATTTAGGTTCAAGGGTAGGAAAAGAGTACAGGAAGAGAAGAATTAATAGAGGTAGAATAGAAGGTAATAGAATTAATAGAAGGTAAAAAATGGAATTGAAGGTAAAACTGTTACTGTTTTTGTTGTTCAATTGTTTGTTTTGCAGACATAGAATAAAAAGATGGACAAATGACTGCAAATAGAAAGTCACCTAAACTACAAATGGGCATTCATTTATTCCTTCATTCATTCCTTAATCATTCATTTATTCTGTTTATTATTATTATTAATATTATTATTATTATTCAAGTTAGTAAATATACAGTGTAGTCTTGGCTTCAGGAGTAGAACCCAGTGATTCATCTCCTACATATGACACCCAGTGCTCATCCCTAAAAGTGCCCTTTTTAATGCCCATTACTCATTTAGCCCATCCCCCCACCCACCTCCCCTCCAGCAATCTCAGTTTGTTCTCTGTATTTAAGAGTCTCTAATGGTTTACCTCCCTCTCTGTTTTTATCTTATTTTTCCTTCCCTTCCCCTATAGTCATCTGTTGAGTTTCTCAAATTCCACATGTGGGTGAACTCATATGATATCTGTCTTTCTCCGACTGACTTATTTATATACACTCTAGTTCCATCCATGTTGTTGCAAATGGCAAGATTTCATTCCTTTTGATCATCGAGTAATACTCCATTGTATATACATACCACATCTTCTTTGTCCATTCTTCAGTTGATGGACATTTGAGCTCTTTCCATAAATTGGCTATTGTTGACAGCACTGCTATAAACATTGGGGTGCACATGCCCCTCCAAATCAGCATCTTTGTATCCTTGAATAAATACCTAGCATTGCAATTGTTGGGTCATAGGGTAGTTCTGTTTTTAATTTTTTGAGAACCTCCATACTGTTTTCCAGAGTGGCTGCACCCGTTTGCATTCCCACCAACAGTGCAAAAAGGTTCCTCCTTCTCCACATCCTCACTAACATCTGTTGTTGCCTGAGTTGTTAATTTTCGCCATTCGACCGGTGTGAGTCTAACCAATATATTTGCGTGACCATGCTGCCAGGCATGTCACTAAGAACTGGGGATACAAAACCTGTGTAGACCCTACTCGCTTCTTTCCTGGTCGTTTCTTCATGGATAAGTTGCTCAATACTCACAGGTACCTCCCTGTCAGGGGCTAATTCTCAGGACACCAAACTTGTTCATTCTCTTCTAAAATATCTACCTGGCATGAAATGAAACTAAACTGCACTGGTCCAGTCTGTGTTTCATATTCTGAAATCATAATTTGAGCTATAAGTTCTCCTTTCAAATGACTGCTGTCCAGGGATCCTCATAGCAGACTTGAGTTTGGGAGGACGCAGATCCTTTCCTGGCTGTCACTGGCTTGTTTAAGTGACCCGGAGCAAATGAGTTAAGCATCTGTGGGACTCGGTTTCTTCATCTCTGAAAGTCGGATAAAAATACCAGCCACCTGTTGTGAAGATCAGGGAACTAATATGTCTCAGAAGCTTTCGAATCTCTGGCGCTAAGCCTTTTGCTATCTGCGTATCAAGAACAAAGACCAGTCCTCATTGCTGTCACGCAAATGCTGC
Organism: Panthera uncia; assembly: GCF_023721935.1. Taxonomy (NCBI): domain Eukaryota; kingdom Metazoa; phylum Chordata; class Mammalia; order Carnivora; family Felidae; genus Panthera; species Panthera uncia. Next base: position 47,579,476 of record NC_064807.1, read on the forward strand.
ATTCAGAGGAATAAAAAAAAGTACAATATTTGAGTTCTACAGGCCTTGAAAGTTATTGTGTGTTCGTTTGAATTTCAAACCGTTTTTCTCTGTTGTACTCTTGGCACTGCCATTTTTGAAGTACAGCGCTTCATTTGCATAGTAATGACGAAGTTTAACAAATAGCATTAATGTCTGAAAGAAAGAGGTACACTCCATTTAAACTACTGACAGTATTACATTACACATTTTTAACCGCAATTTCAAAAAAAAAAAAAAAAAGAAAGCTATTCCATCCTAATGCGCTGTAACGATTCCCAGAGCTCAGCAATATTTGTGCTTTAAGAAGGTAAAATCTTTTCCTGTGCTCTTTAGTGACTTCTAAAACCCTATTCATAAATACTGATGAGGCACTATGTCACCATAGGACACAGTACTATCGGTACAACTCCCTACTCACAGCCAAATTGGAAATGTTAGTATAGTAAATTAGGCCAAACGTCTTGGTTGTACTGTCCATGAAAGATCATCTTTAATAAATAGATGCTAATGTAGCACTTGGATCACTTTTAGCTGTAAATGTCAACCCTTGGTCTTGGTTCCAGGAAGTTAAAAAAAAAAAAAAAAAGACGTTCAAGGAATGTGTGCTATTTAAATGCGAAAAGAATAATAAAGAGCAACCGTGAACTATCAGTCGTTTCTTAAAATAATGGTGAATTTGAGCAGAAGCATGCTGCTTAGTAGTAGTTTAAAGGAAAGGAAGGGGGAGGGGAAAGGAAGACAAGGTCTTTTTCTTCCCACTTATGTCTCTGTACTATCGGTTTCGCTTTGTTTCTGTCTAGCCCGGTTCCTTTGTGCATTCTATGCTATGTATTTTTAACTAGTTTCCTTTTCTCAATGTTTGTCCGTACTTCCTTTGAACAAACTTCGTTCCTCTAGAATAGCATCCTTGGCGAATGATGCCTGATTTACCATCCTACCACTCCATTCATATGCTTTTATATCAAGCCAGGGTGTGGGCACGCACACGCACGCACATACACATACCCACACACCACAAAACTCAGGGCAAAGTGGATATAAAGAAATTTGCTTTAGAAAATATAGGTGGGCAAAGATAGTGGTTTTATCTTTGTATTTGGCCAGAGATAAAACAACTTACATTTAATCATAAAACATACCTCTGAAGAACACATAAGAATTTCGAACAAAAAGAGACTATGTTCAACTTATGTGAAATAATATTGAGAAATTCAGCCTGGCTTGGTAACCTATCCAGACATCTTAATCCATCTTTTTACTGCCCGGGGAGGTTTTCTGACTTGAGACAGTAGAGTATAATAACAGAGTAATCATTTATTCCTGATCTCCAGCCAAAAGTTAGCAACTAGTCAGACCTCTACAAGTCATTTAGATGTCTCAGGTCTCAGTTTCTTCCTCTGTAGAGCACCTATCTCATAGATTCATCGCTCTCACAGACCACAAAGACTCAGTGCAGTTTCCGACGTATAAAGGGAGAGCAATGCACAAATACTGTTAGCATCACTATTTCTAAATGGAGTTGCTTTGAATCTTAGTCTTAAGAGATTTGATATTTTATTCATAGCTTTAAGCTGAAACACTGAGCTCTTTTTGAGGATTGATCCCTGTCTTCATGAACAATTATGTCTTGTTTTTGGTTTATTCTTAGTCTTAATATTCTATACATATAATAGATGTCTTCGTTTTTGTGCTCTGTCACTGACTTATACTCTGAAAACTTAAGGAAAGTATTATATTTTTTGCAATGTTTATTTGTTAAAACTTACTACTGTGGTAGGAGCTTCCATTGTAAAAATCATATTTTCATTTAGAATAAAATAATCTGTGTTATAATTTTATCCCTAGAGTCAAAATACCTGGTTTATCATGGGACTACATCTGTAAGAGACATTTAAAGCTTTGTTAAAGAAGCTCTTCTGATAGCCTTACCTTGAGTAAACTCCAAGAGGAGCCTGGTACAATCTGCATATAACTGTTTTAGTGATAGTTTTGTGATTTTTTGATCCCTTACTCTGTGAAGGCACTATCCTATGTCCTCTAAAAGACTTCTAATCTTTCCCACAGTCATTCAATACAACAGTTATATTCTTCTTTTAATATTAGTAAAGGAGAACTCCCTAAGGTTACATAACTCACAAGGTCACATAGTTATTATGAGTCATCACCTGGATTCAAACCTAGGCCTTTGTGTCTCAAATCCTATGCCTATTTCACTGCAATATTCTGTGTTCCAATATTAAAATTATAGACATGATTTGCTTGTTAATACTGACTATTCAGGTAGAACATATCTGTTAGTGTGAAAGAAACGTAGTTCCTTTTTCGTAGGTAATTCAGAGGTTATTTCTAAATGCATAAAAAAAATGGTGTCTTAGTGTCCTTGTAGGCAGTACAAACCTGACAACAATGGATTGACTGTTTCATGATTCAATTCCAAGAAATAACCGTCTATATCCAGATAGATTCTCTAGGTGAATTGAGGTAAGGGATTCTAAAGAACTTCATAGGACATGGGGTTAAGTGAAGTCTGATACTATCTTGAGATATGGGTTCAGGACAGGTAAGATAGCAACAGCCATGTAACCATGTTGACTAGAAGAATGTGTAACGTATTATAGGTCCTGAGTAGAAGCCATTGGATAGGATATGCTTGAACTTGTATAAGAATAGTTCAGAAACAAGCAAGTTAGCCATGGCAAGAGGCTGGATCAGTACTAAGGACAAATTCTATTCTTAGTAAGAGGATCAAGGACTTGATGTTACCAATACCAGTACCACAAGTACTGATACCAACAGTAGTATTGGGCTTTATGGTGGCTTAAATGGGAGGAATCGTTGGAAACTGAGTACTGTTGCAAATTCATTCCTCCTTTGGCGGAGGGCAGGAGTTTCAAGTAGATAGCATTATATACGTTTCCCTAACGGGAAAGGCAAAGTTACATAAATGTTATAGGTTAAACATTAATTTGGAAATAGGATGCAGCAGGTTCTGAGCAAAAATCAGAAATAGGTAGCATAATCTTAAAATAACCTTTGTGAGTTTCAAAAGACTATTATAATACATAGAAGTATCATTTATGAGGGAATTAGATATTTTGAAAGGTGCTGTTACATAATATCAATATTATTTGTTTGATAAATTTCTGCAAACCCCTTAAATTGAATATTGCCACCTCTTTAAAAGCAAGCGGTATCCAATGAGTGTTCATCCCACAAAAGGAAATGAATATTCCCATATGCTTACTAAGCACTGTTGATTGCTTAATTGATGTTATTTGTTTAAACTTTCATCATTCCTTTCTTTTAAGAACATAAATTTTATCTCATCTCCATCTCCATGGATTATGCTGACCAAATGGATTATGACATTCCTTTTAGTCCAGGGACAGGCTTATGAAAGAATGGATTTATTTTCCATGCTAGAAGAGGAGGGTGTTATTTTCCCTTTAAATGTTGTTTTCTCCCTCCGTGGATGAATCGCTCTCTCTCTGTTTCCTAAAGGACAGGGACAATGAATCACATTAATCGGAATATTATTGGCAGCTGTGTTGCAACACCAGGTGAGTCAGCCTGAGTATAAAGCTGTTCCTAATGTGAACAAAGTATACAGCTGGAAAGAACTTGGGTCACAGATGACATCAATTGGTTAAGCCAATTTGCATCTATGTTTTCTGTTATTTACAGCCAAAAAGATCCTAACTGATACACATGCTTTCTGCTATGTATTGAAGACTTTAGGAAAAAATACAGAGTTTCAGTTCCCACAGAGCTTATAACTATAAGGAGCAAACACATATATACATTATTATATTCAAATAAAATAGTCACTATAGCATATGTATATCCTATGTATATATGTTAGATACACATATGTTCTCATATATAGTATATATAAAATAATCACACAAAATATTGGGACAAATAAAACAATGGGATAAATGTTAATGAAAATGTTTACCATGCTCAGACAGTAAACGCTGTCCTATCACAGTTCAGGTAGAGTATGAAAGACACAACCAGACTACATGATCACACCGTGGCTTGCCCAATGTCAGACATGAAATGCACATTTAGTGGCTTCAGTAATCAATCACAGCAGAGAATATGGAAACATGACCCCACAAACATGACTTCCCTGACACTCAAGAGTCTGAATAGGAGATTATCAAACAGAAAGATAAATTATTTCTCGTGGAGCTCTACTGTGAAATATAATAACAAGTACCTCTTTATAAAATTTAATTTAAATTGTTTTTACATTTAATTTTTATTTAAAAGTACCCTTGTTCCTGGAAAATGTGTATATATATATACCATGAGTTACAGGAGCATTCTGGTTATGATTTTGTGTTGAGCTAGGAAGTAGTCATGGAAGTCTTCATAGAGTCATAAGTTTGGTGGTCAAGACAATATTTCACTATAATTTAGAAAATATTAGTCAATATTCATAAATATTTATTGAGCATTTACTATGTGGCAGACACTGTTCTCGGCTCTGGAGAAGCAGCACTGAACAAAAGGGAAAAAAAGTTTATTTCATAGGTGTCTCATATTTAGTAGGATTGAGAGAGTCAGATAATAAAAGAAATAAATTATATGATATGTGACAGCAATGAGCGCTATAGAGAAAAAATAAAGCCAAATGAGATAAGGAGTGTTTGAATGCATGTGGGGAAGGGAGATTGTAAATTTAGATAGAGTGATCAAGGAAAGCTCACTGACAAATCGTTTTGAAAGGAAATCTATCTAAGAGCATTCTAGATGAAGAGCTTAGCAGTGCAAAGCCCTTGAAGCTGGACTATATCTTGTGTCCGAAGGACTGCAACATGGCTGTGAGCATCTGGAGAGAGTAAGCAAGAGAACCAGAGAAAAAGTAATGGCTCCCTAAAGGGAGTAAAGTCTCCAAGTCCTTTCTAAGTTCTTTGACTTTGACTTTGAAATGGGAAGCCGCAGGAGGTTTTGAGCTACAGTGAGGGTACCTAAGTTAGGCTTTAGTAGGATTTTGCAACAAAGCTAAGAATAGATGATAGAATGTGGTATGTTTAGGAAGCAAGTTGTTCAGAGTGGCTAAGGATATTTGGTGAGTGTGATGCTGTGGGTGCAAGCTATGTAGGGACTAGATTATGATGGACCTTGCTCTCTTTGGTAATAATTTTGGACTTTTCTCTATATGATAGATTTTAAACACAGGAATAACACGTTGACATTAATATTTCAGAAAGCATGGTTTTATGGCAGTATTTCACTCTCTTGGAGATAAATAAAAGTGAGGAAAAGGAAATAGTTAAGAGGCTCTGACTGTCATGATTTGGTTTCGCTACAAATTAAGAAGATCTCATGTAACAGTGACTTAAAAGGAAGTTTAAACATTGTCTAAGGTTATCGAAATGGTTCCCTAGTTGACAAGGATCTAGACATTTTCTATTACTGTTGTTTTATCATCCTCAACACCGGGTATTTATGTTACAGTCCAAAATCGTTGTTCATTTCCATCTATCACGTATGTATTCTATCTGGCAAAAAGAAAGAAAAAAAATGAGAAAAGCATGTGAACCTGCTTCCTTTAAGGACATATCATGAAATTTACTCATGCCATTTCTATTTATGTCCTATTGGTCAGAATTTAGCCTCAAGATGGCCACATCTAGCTGTAAAAGAGATTAAGAAATGCAGTTATTATTCTGGGAAGTCATAATTCATGCTAAAATTCAGGATTCTTGTTGCTGAGACAGACAGGAAACCGGATAATATGCCAACGATCTGACTCTACAGCAGAGGCTACTGCAATAGTCCAGGTCAGAAGCTTTCAATGTCTGATCGCAGCTGTTCATTCTATAGACAGAGGATAGCAGTAGATTTAAGAGATGTTTAAAAGAGAAACCAACCAGACTTGGTGAATACCTGAATCGATGGATGATGAAGAGATACATCTAATCTAAGGTTTCTGGCTTAGAAATTGATTTTATGACAGGGTCATTAAGTGAGATAGGGATATCTGAAAAGGAACAGATGTGTGCAAACTATAAGTTTGGTTTCATCAGGCACTGTGTTTTAGATTCTTTATAAAAGTCAACATCTAACAGAAATCTTTATTTTTACATTGTATTTCTTTTTTTTTTTTTTTAAGAAGAATGTAAGCCACGGGACACTTATTCTTTAAAGTATAATGATACTATTTGAATGGCTGAACTCATTTGCCCCTCAGCCCTGGAAATTGCTCTAGGAAACACATTTCTATTTAGTTAAGACCCACCTGTTATTTTATTTTGACCCTTCTGCCATTTGCTAGCATATAAGCACAGGTTGCTAACTTATTCTAACCAGTTTTATTTTATTTTGGAGAGCAATAATGTTAATAAAATGTCTTAAAGCCTAGCCTCTTCTTTCACATCTTCTGCAGTAATTATCTCTTCAGGAAGACTCACCTCTAGAAAGAAGCCTCTTTCTGAAATCAATACAAGAGCAAAAGCAAACAGTTGTGTAATAGCATTTCTGCCAGCCCTCTCTGTCCACAGAGATGCTTAAACCGTAAAATGCCAATTAGTTTTAGAGGGTTTAGGGTTTCACCCTTGTAAGTGGGAGCTTGTAGCATATAAATAGCTTGCTGAACCTGCTCTCCCTTTGCCCCTTGGCCTTCCCAGATTCAGTCTTCTCATAGACTTCATCCTGAAAACATGGAACATCCTAAGGAAAAACCTCGGGAAAAAACCCAAAAATGTAACCTGAATCAAAGTGGTTACAAACTACAAGGATATTACTGAGTCTGAGACAAATAATAAGACCAATGGTTGGTCTCATTAGATCTCCTCACCAGAGAATACAATGCTGCGAGTAATCACTACTACTACCGTGAGTTGTTTGTTGTGACATGAACAGTCATTGCATTGAAGTATACGGACAGCAAATGCACATGTGGAAGAAGTTACACATCATTTGCCATAAGGAAACGGAAAAATTGCCGTAAGGAAAGGAGGCATCACTACACATCTGTCATAATGGCTACATTTAAAACTTGTGAGAGAACAAGCAGATAAGGATGGAGGGAAACTGAACCATTCACAGGTTGCTGGTGTGGATGTAAATCACGCAGCCACCCTGGAAAGTTAGCCTGGCACTTTATTAAAAACAAAAACAAAAACAAAAACAGGCAGCTTATCTGCAAATGAGCACTTGCACTCTTGGGCATTTCGCCCAAGGACGTGAAAACTTGTTTTCACACAAAAACCTGTATGGCAAAGTTTATAGCACTTGATTCATAATAGCCCCAAACTAGAAATAATCCACAAGTTCTTCTACAGATGAATGATCAGTCTCTGGTACATCTATACCCATAAAAAGGAATAAACCATTGAGGTGGACATCAAGGTGGGTGATTCTTGAGGAAGTGATCGTGAGTGAAAAATCTAATGCTGAAAAGCTACATCCAGTATGACTTCATTTTAATAACCTTCTTGAAATGACAAAATAATAAAAATGGAAAACAGATTCGTTAACCCAGCATGAAGAGACAATGAAGAAAGCCGGTAGCGAGTATGGCTATAAAAGGGCAACATGAAGGATCCTTGCAGGGACAGTAGTATTTTGTATCCTGACTGTATTCATGTCGGTATCCTCACTGTGATAATGCACAATGGTTTTCGTAAGATTTTACCGTTGGCGGAAACTGGGTGAAAGATAAATGGGATCTCTCCATGCTACTTCTTACAGCTATACTTGAATCTATAATTATTTCAAAATAAATTTTAATTTACAAATGGCATACTGTGAATTATATTAGCCCTGTTTTTGTGGCTTTCGTTCTCTTGATGCTTTCCTCTTAATGTCTCCCTTCTTGCCCCATCCGCCTCTCTGTTTTTCTTAGACACATCATGTGTCTGACCATTTCTTATATACGCCACAGGTTTTCTCAGTCTTAACTAGTACCCAAATCTTGGAGCACATGCTTTGTCTCAAGGCAGCCATAGTCAGGCAACTGCATTCCTGTCCTGAGTTCAATCACACGCCCAGAGTCTCTGGTACTTTTGTCCTGCCAGTGAAACGTTACACTGGATGACGCAACCCTAAAATGTAGGGAAACTTTGAAAATGGAGTTGGGGACAGGGAGAAGGGGCAAAACGGATGAGATCTAGACAAATACATTTTCTCACTCTTCTTGCTCAAGAAATGGCTATTCTGGCTATGTCTCTTATGGCTTATTGTAAAACGGCAGCTGGTGTGGTAGGAATACCTTCCTGCTTTGTTTGTTTGCTATTCCCTCCTGCCTCACCTTCCTCTTTTTCTTCATTCCTACTGCTTTAGGATTGAAACTTTCTAAAAATATAGTTGCCGTCAATCCCTTAGTGTTTGTCTTCTGGAAGGTAAAACATTATTTTTTATAGTTCCCATCCTCATAGACCAAGTATTTTCTTTGAACATTTAGACTAAGGCAGTCAGCCAATTCTTTATATGTGTTTAATTCTTTGGGTTTGTTCTTGCCATTCCTTGTGATAACAACCAGCTAATTCAGAAGCAACACAACTAGTGGTTTAGAGCAAATTTTGAAGTCAAACAGACACTCTTGGCTGTGACATTTACCGCTTGTTTGCATTTTGAGCAAACTATTCAAATTTTAGGAGCATCTGTTTCATGCATAAATTGGTGATAATAATATCAATGTCACAAGATTTTTGTGAGGATTCAATAAATGATGTTTGGAAGTCCTTAGCAGACCACCCAACCTGTGATTAATATTAATGAACTTTCTAGCTTTTCGCATGTTCTCAGCAGTGATTCTTATCAATTAGAGTGGTGCGACTTGCTCAGTTGGGGTCTTCTTGCTTCTCCAAACTATTTGCCCTGCCTATGCATGTTTGTTTCAGGGCCATTTTCCAAACTGTCACCCTGGGAACAGAATGCAAAGGAGCAGGCTTCGAATGCCTGGTAGCCAAGCATTTACAGTGCTAACCCTGGAAATAGGGAGTTACTTTCCCTCTATTAGCTTTACTCTCCTTGTATGTAAATGACAGTAATGGGATTTTGTGAGGGTTAAATAGATAGCATTGATCCAGATACATGTACACGGTGGGCACAACATTTTGGTGATCCTTCTTCCCTTCCTCCCTTCCTTCCTCCCTCCCTTACTTCCTCCCTTCCTCTCTTCCTTCCTCCCTCCCTCACTTCCTTCCTT
>NC_064807.1:47588672-47601394 GCF_023721935.1 Panthera uncia
TTCCTTCCTCCCTCCCTCACTTCCTTCCTTCCTCCCTCACTTTCTTCCTTCCTTCCCTCCCTTCCTTCCTCCCTTCCTTCCTTCTTTTCTTCCTTCCTCCTTCCTTTCCTTCTATCCTTCCTCCCTCTCTCCCTCCCTCTCTCCCTTCCTTCTTTCCTCCCTTCTTCCCTCCCTCCCTCCTTCCTTTCCTCCCTTCCTCTTTTCCTTCCTTTTTCTTAATATTCCACCTTGTTCCTGAGGTGCTAGATCTCTATAGGTAAGATTCCCATATATGATTTCACTTCAGTACTTTGGTAACTGATATTCCATGGATATATAGCTTAGAAGCAACTGTTTATGCTTTTTTTTTTTAAGTTTCACAGTGCATAGTAAGGCAGTAGTATTTTTATATATTAATATATAGATATAAGCAAACGAAATCAGGGGATATGGTACTTGATATATTTTTATGTGCTTTTACTACAGCCGCTTTCAAAATCCAGTGTTATCAATCTGTTTTCCTTCATGAATGTTTGATATTCGTATAGAAGGATATCATTGCCCATGATTTTTAAAACACAAATTATGTGTGTGCAGTATGTTCTAAAATGGAAAAAAAAATAGATACATAACTACTGAATGTAGCTATTTAGGATTGCCCTTAGTGTTAAAAAAAATGAGAAAGATGTAGAGGGGGGAAAAAAACTAAAGAAAATTAATAAAACAGAATAAAAAATAAGTAAGAGTAAAACCCTTTAAAGGAGCATTATACTACGATTTCTCCTCCCAAGGCTGAAATACGATATGAACTGTAACTACCAATCACTATACCTTCATGCAAGTACATTAGCCAGAGAGGAGAGTAATAAATTTACTAGTAGCTTGTTTCTGGTATTGAGTTACTTACTAATGTTAGTAGCAGTGGAATTACCGTGATCAAATGAACACATATTATGTGCACCTGTGTAATGTGAGACATTAAATCACAAAAATGTAAACAACCGTGTGTGCCGTTTGTCAGACGCTTCGTGGGAAAATTGTTAACCAGGACTTTGGTGCTGCTGTAAGAAATAAATGCGTGCTGCTGGAGTCGGCAGCTGACCTCTTCCCGTTCTCTAATAGGTCCTGCCCTGACTCTCTGCTGAGATACCAAGACCCATCACCTCATTTCCAGTGCGCTGCTCTGGCTGTGTGTATGGACAAAGAGACTTAATATATTAATAACTTGGCCCAATTAAAATCCACTTTTTTTTCCCCCACATGTGTTTCCAGCATGCTTTTCTTTATGGAAAAATCAAAAAGCTGGCAAGAAACGTTCATAGCATACGTATTTAGGCTGTGTCTGTATTCATGATTTAATTTGTTCTAGACAAAGCTGAACAGTCTGAAAACTAACATGAATATGTTAGTAAGGAGCATGTGGTAATCAAAGAAATTTGTTCCTCTAGAGTAGTACTATTGAGCAGCAGTATAATAGGAGCCGTGTATGTAATTTTAAGTTTTCTAGTAGCTATATTTCAAAACAGTTTAAAAATATGTGTATAATTTCATTGAAGACCACTTTTCATTTTAAGAGAGTAATAGCTTCATATGTCTAGTGGCTACCATATTGGAAAGCACGGATCTAAGTCCAGATATTATATAAGCTCAAGTGTTTTGGAATTCCAAGAAAGACTGTAGGGTATTTCTGAACAACTGCAGACAACCCCAATCTTAAGCAATAATTTAAAATGTTTGGAACAGTAATTATTTAAAATATCAGTATTCCAGATGCAGAGTTGGGGTGTGAGGTATGTGGATAGAGAGATGGTTGTAATATTTAGCAGATTACTTGCTTTAAGTTTTAAAGTTAATGATTTATCAAGATGACAGATAAAGAGGCAATCAGGCAGAGCTGTGGAAAATAATTCATGTCACCGAATTTGCAACTCAATGATATCAAGGTTAAAATTAGAACTGAATTGAATTAAATTTTCCTGGTTATCTTCCATATACCATACTTATGGGAATATAAAGATGGATGAAGGAGATGAAATTCTTGTTCCTGAAGGATTCAAAATCAAGTGGGTGGAGGCCATGATCTATTTGAAAAGGATAATTTAAAACAAAACAAAACAAAACCCAACTGAATCTAGAAAGACGTAATTCAGGAATATTGGTAGTTTTTTAAAAGCAGTAAGATTACTGTAGAGAAAATTCCATTTCTCCATTTTTCAGCATTAAAAACAATTTTTTGTACTGAGATAAAAATATTTAAATTGTGGATATCTGTTTTCATTAATAACCTGATAGGTAACAAAGATATATCTAAGAATGCTTTTCATATGTAGGTTGGTATTTAAATTCACAAGTTTGTAATGATTTGCTTTATAAATTATACTGTCTCCTCACAATGGAAACAAAGAAGTTTGAAGAGTCCTTAAAGACATAGAAAATGGGGATGATATTTTGTGAATAAAATAGGATACAAAATTATAGATACATTATTATATAAAATATATGAGTATTATTTAGAAAATATGTTCAAGTCACATTATTAGTAGTAGTTGTTTCTCAATCATTTATTTCTATTTTTTCTATTTTGTTTTTACTTTTCAACTGTTATAAAAGAGTAATTTTAATTTTATAATAAAGCCAGTGAGTCTTATCACAAGGAAAAAATAAACCATTGGATTTGAATTCATAAAAATTAAAAACTTCTATTAATCAGTAAATACCAGGGGAAAAAAGACAAATGGGAAGAATTCTATGTGGCAAATATGACATGAACTTAATGCCCCCACTGTACAAAATTTCACACAAATAGATGAAAAAGAAGTATTACAAGCAAAGAATAGTCAAAGCGAAGAAAATCACACACACAAAAGAATCAACGTCACCAATAATCAAAGAAGTGGGAATTTAACCACGAGATATTATTTCAAATATTAGAAAAAAATGTTTTTAATTAGAAAGTATATATTATTATAAAGCATTTGATATAACATTTAATTTTATTCACTACTGGGGGGATACAAATTGGAATCAACTTTCTGCAATGTAATTTTCAATACTACTCCTAACTGTAAAGAAATCTTCATTGTAAAGAAATAGTAAGGTATTAGTACTAAGATTTAAATATGAAGGTATTTATTTTCATGTTTACCATTTTTAATTAAATATTTACATGTTAAAATGTTATGTTGGTAAAGTAAACAATGTAATATTTGTAAAAGTAAACATCATTATCCTGTCATGGAAAAAAATGTTTTCAAAGAATATGAGAAGCTTCTACTCCTAGTAAACAATACCAGCAAAAACTCCCATTATTCACAATTAAGTTAGCAGCAATGCCTAATCAGACTTAAAAGGAGTAATCCAAGAATATCAAAATGGTAAAATAGTGTTTACTATACTGGATTGACTTGTCAAACGTCTTTCAGTGAGATTGCTTCAATTTTTCATTAATGTTTTAAGTCATCTGAAACTTAATCCAGTACTTTATAAATGACTCTAAAGCTAATGATAAGCTTGTAAAAGCCTTTCTGGTGGTTTCTTGAAAGCAAAAGGCTAAAAGCCACCTGCCATGTAGGAAATTCATATTTATTCTGGTATGGTAAAAGTGGTTAAAATAATATATGGAAAACAGTATGGCAACAAATGGAATTGCATTCTTATCAGCATATAGTGTTTGAAGATACAGAGCATCATTGCTAAGGATTTTTAAAAAGCAAGTCTTAGAACAAATTATATAGGGTGAGGTTTGTTATATAGATGGATTAAAGAAATTTCTACATGCCTTGCATCATGTTAGATTTTATTCTCTTCCAGTTATAGCATACATAAACTACTTTTTGTGACAGTGCAAAGAAAAATACTAGTTCACCAGGATATAACTTATTTAATGAAAACAATGAGTTATGGTAAAACCGCGAAGTAGCTGTTTTTACTGGATAAACAGAACCTGTGATATGTTACAGATTTAACATTTTAGTTGAATTTACCACTGTTACCCATCCCTAAGCAAACTTTTGTACCAGAGAAGTTTAAGCAGGAAATTAAAACCAGGTATTTTAGGGGCGCCTGGGTGGCGCAGTCGGTTAAGCGTCCGACTTCAGCCAGGTCACGATCTCTCGGTCCGTGAGTTCGAGCCCCGCGTCAGGCTCTGGGCTGATGGCTCGGAGCCTGGAGCCTGTTTCCGATTCTGTGTCTTCCTCTCTCTCTGCCCCTCCCCCGTTCATGCTCTGTCTCTCTCTGTCCCAAAAATAAAAAAAATAAAATAAAAAGTTGGAAAAAATAAAAAACAAAACAAAACACTAATGGGCCCATTAAAGATAAGGACAGTGTCTTAATACCAAGTACTTAATGCTCTTTGAAAGAATATCATATTATGAACAGATCATTTTAAAGACTAGTGTTACAAAATATGCCCATTATGTGATTTTTTTGCCCAAATTCATTTACTGGTCTTACATATTCTTAACTGTGCTTTGAAAATTGGATATCTAATTTTCAAATATTTAATATTATTTAAAATAAATAATTTTTGTGAGCCATGAATCTATTTATCATATATGTAAAAACATGACACCTTTGAGTTTGTTTAAAAACAAGACTATTGGGGCGCCTGGGTGGCTCAGTCGGTTGAGTGTCGGACTTCAGCTCAGGTCACGATCTCACGGTTCGTGAGTTCGAGCCCCACGTCAGGCTCTGGGCTGATGGCTCAGAGCCTGGAGCCTGCTTCCGATTCTGTGTCTCCCTCTCTCTCTGCCCCTCCCCCATTCATGCTCTGTCTCTCTCTGTCTCAAAAATAAATAAACATTAAAAAAAAAATTTAAAAACAAGACTAGTTTCTTTCAAAAATGGAAATTTACACTTTCCCTCAGTAGTTGTATAATTGGCAAATGAGTTTGAATAATGAGTGTCCTGATTTAGAAATGCAGCCAGTGATCCAATTCTTCCACCTGGATCCACTTTTCTTCATAAAATATCTATTTTACCTATGATAACTATTAAAACAAAGTGTTTAAATAAACCAAACTCAGAACCTAACTAAGCCATTGATGGCTGTAGCAGAAAGCCCTAAAAACAAAAATTAAAAAAAAAAAAGATTTCATTATCATTTAACATTACTACTATTATCATTATTAATATCTGAAAAACAATACTGTAGGGATAAAACAAATAAATATTGTTTCATCCTTTCCAAATCCTGAATTTCTATTAAATGTTTAACATTTTTCATGAATCAGTGTAAGAGTGTGTGGTGTATGTGTGTGTGTGTGTGTGTGTGTGTGTGTATTCGCTGTTGTACGTTTTTAAAATTTCACATTGCATAACCACTATTCTAGTCTGAAGGTAGACATTAGCTTATCAAAGCACAATCTCCACATGGTCCAACTGAGCGTACAGGATTTTGAGGCCAAAAGCCTCAGAAAAATAAAGATTGTGCTTTTCCTGCTTGTTTTCTAGCATGAGCATTAGCCCCATGGACTTTATAGATGACTTGGGTAAAATGTTGACTTTACATGACTCCATGAATGCTTACTCTATTAAAAATTAGTATATAAAACATACATGTTATATGAGCTCAGTTATAGAACTAATATACATACATATACATATACATGTACGTATATATATATATATATATATGAGTTCACACAAAAATTAGGAAGAAACATACTGAATGTTAATATATAATCTGTATTTATCAGTGGATTATAGAATTTTATTTTTAATTTCAGCATTATTGAGATATAACTGACATAAAATTGTAAGGTATTTTTTAACAATTTTTAAAATATTTATTTTGAGAGAGAGGGAGAGAGAGAGTGAGCCTGAGCAAGGAAGGAGCGAGAAAGAGGGAGAGAGAGAACCCCAAGCAGGTTCCATGCTGTTGGTGCAGAGGTCGATGCAGGTCTTGAATCTATGAACCATAAGATCATGACCTGAGCCAAAACAGGGAGTCGGTTGCTTAACTGACCGAGCCACCCTGGTGCCCCTAAAATTATGATATTTAAAGTGCATTTATGGCGATTTGATATACATTGTGAAAGGATACCCCCTGTCTAGTTAATTAACACATCCACTACTTCAAAAATTGTATTTATATTTTATTTATTTTTGGTGAGAACATTTACTACTCTCGGAAAATTTCAGTTGTACAGTACAATGTTATCTGTAGTTACTGTGTTTTATATTAGATACTGAGACCTTGTTCATCTTATAACTGAAAGTTTGTACCCTTTTACCAATCTCTCCCTATTTTCCCCCAGTCCCTAGCAGCCATATTTGTACTCTCTGCTTCTATGATTTTGACTTTTCTTTCTTTGTTTTTCCTTCTTTCCTTTCTATTCTTTCCTTCTTCATTCTTTCCCTCTACCCTCACTTCCTTCCTTCCTTCCCTCCACCCTCCCTTCCTTCCTTCCTTCCACTTTCCCTTTCTTCCTTTCTTTCTTCTTTCTTTCCTTCCTTCCTTCCTTCCTTCCTTCCTCTCTTTTCCTCCCTTCCTTTCTCAAATTCTATATGTAAGTAAAGCTCTACAGTATTTGACTCTCTGGCTTCTTTTACTTAGCATGATACCCTCAAGGTTTATCTATGTTGTTGCAAATGGCAGGAATTCCTTTTTGTCATGGCTTAATTATATTCCATTGTATATGTTTACCACATTTTCTTTATCCATTTTTCCACTGGCTGACATATGGGTTATTCCATTTCTCAGCTGCTATGAGTAATGCTGCACTGAACATGGGAATGTAGGTTTCTCTTTGATATTCTGTTTTCATTTCCTTTGGATGTATATGCAGAAGTAGAAATGCTGAATCATATGGTAGTTCTATTGTCTTAATTTTTTGAGAAACTCCATATTATTTTCCATAGTGGCTGCGCAATTTACATTCCCACCTACAATGCACAAGGGTTCCCTTTGCTCCACAGTATCACCAACACTTGTGATCTCTTATCTTTTTGATGATACCATTCTAACAGGTGTGTGGTGATATCTCATCATAGTTTTAATTTGCATTTCCCTGGTGATTAGTTATGTTCCACATCTTTTCACGTACCTGTTGGTATTTTCTTTTGGAAAAATGGTCTATTCAGTGTCTCTTACCATTTTTTAATTGAATTTGAGGGTTTTTTTTTTTTTTTTTTTTTGCTATTGGCGTATATGAGTTCCTTATTAGATATTAACCCTTTATCAAATACATGATTTGAAAATATTTTCTCCCATTTGGTAAAGTGCATTTTAATTTTGTTGGTTTCCTTTATTGTACAGAAGCTTTTTAGTTTGATGTAGTTGCACTTGTTTATTCTTGATTTTGTTGCCTTTGATTTGGGTGTCAAATCCAAAAAAATCATTGCAAATACTGATGTCAAAGGGCTTGCCCCTATGCTTTCTTCTAGGTCTTTTGTGTTTTCAAGTCTTACATTCAAATCTTTAATCTATTTTGAGTTTATTTTTGTGTATAGTGTGATATAGTGGTCCAGGTTCATTCTCTTGCATGTGGCTATCCAGTTTTCCCTTCACCATTTATTGAAAAGACTGCCCATCTTCTATTGGATATTCTTGACTTCTTTGTCATAATTTATTGACCATATATGCATTGGCTTATTTCTGTACTCTCTATTCCATTCCACTGATCTATTTGTCTGTTTGTATGCCAATACCATACCGTTCTGATTGCTATAGCTTTGTAATACAGTTTGAAATCAGGACATGTGACACATCAGCTTGGTTCTTTCTCCAGATTGCTTTGGCTATTCAGAGTCTTTTGTGGTTTCATACACATTTTAGGATTTTTATTTTTAACTTCTGTGATATATGCCATTGGAATTTTGATCAGGATTTCAAGAAACCTATACATTGCTTTGGGTAGTATGGACATTTTAATATTAATTCTTCTAATCCATGAGTATGGAATATCTTTCCATTTGTTTGTTTCTTCTTCAATTTCTTTCATTAATGTCTTACAGTTTTCAATATAAAGATCTTTCACTTTCTCAATTAAATTTTTTCCTAGGTATTTTTTTTTTTAATTTTTGATGCAGTTGTTAATGACTGTTTATGATAGCTCATTATTAGTGTGTATAAATGCAGCCGATTTTTATATTTTGATTTTGTATCCTGCAACTTTACTGAATCATTTATTAATTCCAACAGTTTTTTGTGGTTGTTGTTGAAGTCTTAAGATATATATGCATATATATATCTGTGTGTATATATGTATGAATGATATATATTCATTCTCAAGCAATCTTGAGAAAGAACTAAGCTAGATGTATCACACATCCTGATCTTAAACTATATTACACCATTTAGTATGATTGTCGTGGTGGATTGTAGGATCAATGGTGACTTCCTTTGTCATTTATATGCTTGGTCCTATTTCTTAAATCCTCTATAATAAGAAATTAAACTGTTTATTAGGAAACAGAATTAACTCAATTATTTCAAGTATTTGTTATCCTATAATGATATAGACATGGTCTCAGCCCTTACTTGTGTAAAAGCAAAGAAATATGCACCTAGTCACTATTGGATATATAGTAGCTGCCTGGTCACAATGGAAGGGTACTCCCCAGGCAATGAAACTCATGGGTTTCTTGTTTTTGTTTTTAAAAACTGTAGTATATGTTCAGCAATGACAGTGACTCAGACCCTTCAGTCATGAATGTTTAAGTCACCTCATTAGGCAAAGAACCACAACCAGCTGAGGTAGTTGCTAAAGCAAAGAGAATATGGAATGGAGTGGAAGAAAGTAGTTGTAAATACCAGATACAACATGTGACCAGTTTCAGAAAAGGGGGCTGTAATAGTTACAAGTATTTCTTCCTTATTTTTAGATGAATATATTTGAATATATATTAATGAAATACTGTGTTTTCCCCTCTTTTATCCTTTTCTCATTTATCTTAGTATTTAAGTCATAGGAAATCAAAAGGCAAGAGTAAATATCACCCAAAGACTTCATATCCTTCTCTGGGGAATAGTTAGCCTATTTTTGATAGAACACAGGTTATTTGTGTCATATTAGGCAGAAGTTACTATCTTATTTAGAGAGTAATTATGATTTTTTTTTTCCAATATTTTTTATTTTTATTTTTGGGACAGAGAGAGACAGAGCATGAACGGGGGAGGGGCAGAGAGAGAGGGAGACACAGAATCGGAAACAGGCTCCAGGCTTCGAGCCATCAGCCCAGAGCCTGACGCGGGGCTCGAACTCACAGACCGCGAGATCGTGACCTGGCTGAAGTCGGACGCTTAACCGACTGCGCCACCCAGGCGCCCCGAGAGTAATTATGATTTTAAGAGCTGTGATATGGGTGATCAGTTGGCAAGGGGTGAACTGTGATGGCTTTTATTGTGTCAAATTTTCGAGTTTGTACTACACTTCCCAGATTTCCCTTTTTAGTCTGTGTGGGCTGCAAGGGATATTCTCTTACATGAGTTGGAAGACAGAGGAAAGGAGTCATTCTTTGGCTGCACATACCTTCTTGTATTTATTCAATCAAAGGGTAATTTAGTTGCTGCTGTGAAGTGATTGTGCAGATGTGATTAAAGTCTTCAATCAATTGACTTTAATCAAACAAGAGATTATCCTGGGTGGGTCTGATTTAATCATTTGGAAAGCCTTTAAAAGAGGGTTTAGGCCTTCCCCAGGTTAAGAGAATACTTCCTGTGCACAATGAGTATCATCTCGAGATTCTCCCTTGCTTGTGAGTTTCCCTTACTCATTGCCTGCCCTAAAGGCTTCACAATATTGTATTGTATTGTATTGTATTGTGTATATATCCTCCTGGTTTTGCTTTCTACTTCTCTGGTTGAATCCTGACTGATAGAAGCAACATTAAGAAAAGCTTCTAGTTGAGTGGTTTCTTTGCTGTTGCCATTAGATAGCAAAGGTAACACTGTCAACAACAACATAAAGCCTATTAACTCAGGTTTACTTTTATTTATTTTTCTTTTCTTTGGTTTTTAATGCATCTTTCAATCTCATAGACTCAAATACCATAGGTTCTCTATGGATTTATTTAAGCTTACAACACAGATTTAATTCATTATTTCTGTTACAAAGTAGTATCTAGTCTTACTCAGAGATAGTATCTCTTATGTTTGATTGTGGGAATTTAGGAAGAAATTTACTTATTGGGCATTATAAAGAAAAACTTAATAGAGCAAAATAGTAATTTGATTATGTCTTTGTATGTCCATTTTCTGCAGACCTGATATCCACAAATGATGCTTTCAAGGTCCTTCTAACAATATCAACCTATTAATCATCTTATTCTATTTTATCCTGCTGCAGAGACTTTGCAGGAGGTATCTGAGCTAGAATGATTTAGTGACCTCTCTCAAATGGCTAAGATTGGAGCCAGGAAAAAAAAAAATAGTAAGCTTAATAGTAAGAAGGCAGATTACCCTTAACTGCTTTTACATCAAGAGATACTCTTCTTTAGTTGTCTTTGTAATATAAGTAAGAAGCAAAATGAGACAAGGTAGAATGGTCATCTAACTCATACTGAAAGAAGACTTTGTTTTAATCACTTTTTGACAAAAGCAGTATTTGGCTTCTTGCATTATTTCAGAATTTACAAAGAAACATAGTTTTAAAAAATAACGTAAAGGGAACATTTAAAGTTAACATTCAATTCACATATTCAAAAATTCTGTTCAACTTCACCCAATCAAATATTTTCAGAATTAGGACTAAAACTCAGGACTCAACTGGCCATTGTTCTGGCCCTGGGCTGGCTTTCCTCTTACTAGGGTATTTGGCTGATGTGTCTCTACTTTCTATGTATTAGGCTCAGTTCTGATGGTGTCAACTACCTGGTGTATGTCTTGTATGAAAATCCCAAATTGTACAAGCATTAACTGTAGTTAATTGCCTAAGCCTACCACTTAGAGTTGTATGGATACGTATGTCATAGTAAGGATCTTCATCAGCTGGTTTGTGAAAGAGCTCTAGAATCCCCAAACAAGGGAACATTTCCTTGCTGCTTTTCTTATACCAGAATGAGAAGACTGCATTTCTTTTTCTTTCCTCTCTCCATATAAGACACAACGGATGTTCTAAATACACAACTTACGCAAACAGATGTTCTAAATACAATCCCCAGGACTCTCCTTACCACTCTAGTTCAACTCTAATGGCATGCCAAAAGAAGAATCATAGGTATCTTCTCCCTGATCTCTAGGCAAATATATTTAAAAACAATGTTTATAACCTTTGAAGCAGAGAAAGATTGTAACTATGTCATATAAACTACTAAATAATTATGACATCTCGCAAAGTATAAAATTTCTGTTTCTTCAGATTAGTTGAAAAGTGCAATAATTTATGGGTATGGGTATTCATTACAATTTAGAGTGGCAAAGAACTAGAAAACCCAAATAAATATCTAGGTAAAGAACAACTCTAATTAAAAATCTGTACATGCAAAGAATAATATTGAAGGCAATCATGAGAATATTTTCAAAGATATTAACGTGTGAAAATTTACATGTTCTATATGAAATATGTATTCGGATTATACTAAATCCATCTTGTAGCATGCAGAAATATATTCATATTAGTAACAAATACAGACACATACATATACATTTGGTTCTCATTTCAGGTAATTATGGTCTATAGGTCACTGAAAACACTGAATTAGCTACTACTAAACCAAGTTTCCTATGGGAAATGAAGATATACACATGTAGTCCACATAAATAGTAATTTCAAATCCTAAAAACAACTCATTCTGGTACATTCAATTTTTCCTAAAAGAGAAAATGAGGTTCAGAGGTGTTAGTGACTTGCCTGAGGCTGTCCTACTGACAGATGTCACAGTTGGGGTTCAAACCCTATCCAGCCATCCCTCTTGTGCTACGTTGCACTGCCCCCACATTTTCTGTCTTCTGGTCATCATTGTATGAGAGCGGAGGCAAGAACGTTCTGTCCCACCTCAGCTGGCAACTTGGGCCATGGCTGATTCAAACGTATCACTGCTCTGCATGTGCCCACAAATAACTGAATGGACTGCCAACATTGATTTGGGGTTACAAATACATTTTAGAAAGAAGATGAACTCACAAAAACAGAATCCATGAATAATGAGGATCAAATATATCTGGTCAGTAAGCCCAAGTCAGTAAACCCCTATTTATATAACCAAGTCAGTGAACCCTTGTTAGTAAAATAGGCTTTGCAGATATAAACACATACAAATCATAGATATGGGTTATGGATAAATATGTTAGTTACTTTCTTTCATTACGTAAAATAGAAATATACCAGTTATAAAATAATGTTTTAATAGAACAGCAGATTTTGATTTCTTTGCTCTAGCGATTTACTTAAATATTAAAGACATTCAAAGTTTTTAAAATGTGTTTTTACAGTGTGGAGATTCCTCAAAAAGTTAAAAATAGACCTACCCTATGACCCAGCAGTAGCACTGCTAGGAATTTACCCAAAGGATACAGGAGTACTGATGCATGGGGCAATTGTACCCCAATGTTTATAGCAGCACTCTCAACAATAGCCAAATTATGGAAAGAGCCGAAATGTCCATCAACTGATGAATGGATAAAGAAATTGTGGTTTATATACACAATGTAGTACTACGTGGCAATGAGAAAGAATGAAATATGGCCCTTTGTAGCAACGTGGATGGAACTGGAGAGTGTTATGCTAAGTGAAATAAGCCATACAGAGAAAGACAGATACCATATGGTTTCACTCTTATGTGGATCCTGAGAAACTTAACAG
>NC_064807.1:47601794-47639294 GCF_023721935.1 Panthera uncia
CAGTTCATTC
Source organism: Panthera uncia (assembly GCF_023721935.1). Classification (NCBI taxonomy): domain Eukaryota; kingdom Metazoa; phylum Chordata; class Mammalia; order Carnivora; family Felidae; genus Panthera; species Panthera uncia. Next base: position 47,601,805 of record NC_064807.1, read on the forward strand.
TGTTTTCAAGAGTCTCTTATGGTTTTCCTCCTTCCCTCTCTGTTTTTTTTTTCCTTCCCCTCCCCCATGGTCTTCTGTTAAGTTTCTCAAAATGTGTTTTTAAAAATATGAAAAGAAACTGCTATTGAACTATCTATTTTAGAGTATTCATATTAAATCACATAGTGTGGATAATGAAAAGTCTTTAACTTCATGTTAAACAAAAGGAATTCAAAAAGTAAATGAAGAAAGATACTGTAATTATTTTAACAGAATATTTTTACTTCCACAAGCATAGATTTATTTGTACCTTCCTAATATGTTGTTTGAATAGTTTATTTTATGTTTATGTGACACGAGGAGTGTATCTGTGTGTGTATATGTGTGTGTTCCACTACCAAGGAAAGGCAGAATTTAAAAGGGAAACGGGAATAAGAAAAAAGCAAAAATTCCACAAGTGGCATTTCTGCAATACATTTAATTTTTATTCTAATATTCTAAGCAATATATGGAAATGACTGCTTTTTGCAAAAGCAATTTCCTTTTTGGCCTGATGAAAGTAAAAATTCCTGTATGTTCAAATTCATTTCAAACTTCAAAGGACAGAACAGCCTTGGCGTTGGCGTGGTTCTTGCAGGCAGTTGGGTAAATTGACTATATAATGAGTCCTTGGCTGTCCCTAACCAAAACTTTGTTGGACAGGTTCATTTACAATCCTCAAACAGAATGACCTTCCATCTGGCTTAATGGCCCCTCGATTGTTGCAAATGCGACCTGACATTTCCTTATGGGTGAGTTATTAAATTATATCACAGAACACAATAACATAATTTGGTTTCAGAGCCTAAGTGAAAGTGATAGTCCAGCAGATTAAGATGTAAAATTCCTTTGCAAAATTAAGTTATTTATAATCTGATGCATACCCCCTTGTTTTATCTGCCATATAATATAATTACTTTCCACAGTACAGTAGCCACAGATACTGGCAATGCTGACAGAACAGAAACAACATTTGAAGGGGGGAAGACTTCAGCAGGCAGGTAGCTGACTTTTATGGCTATCTTTCTAAAGTGGAACCACTTGCAATTTTTGCTTTTTTTTCTCCCCTAATGGAATTGATCCATTAAGTAGTGCTTCTCTCTTCCACCTAATAGTATTAGACATACTTAACTCTATGAGCTACAATTCCTTAATACATCCTGAAATATCTGCTTTGAGATGACTAATACCAATATATTCCAAATTTGGGGGTTTCACCTATTTAGCCATTTCCAGCAGCTGTGATTGAGTGAAAAGTAAACCAAGTCTCATTTGTTACTCTATCCGACACTTGAATTATTACCACTAATTCTCTAACAGTTGGGGTAAATTTCAAACACCAATAAAGCTAAAAGAACAACGTATTTCTACAATTACTCATAGATAATGTAAATTTTCACTTAGGGTTTTTTGTTTGTTTTTGTTTTTTGCTTGTTTTGCCGTTAAAAAAAGAAAGATTCGAAGGTAGAATTTGTATGTTTGGACAACTAGAATTTCCACCCTAATATCTAATAGATTCCTCTGTTATATTTCAGAGTCAAGAACTCTATTGCAGGCTGTGATCAGTCTCCTTCCTAGAATTTCCTAATACTTTTCCAAGTATTTTTCTGTATTGTGGTCATGTGTGCTGTTTATTAGCCCTCGACCCAGCTTTAGTTGAACATTCATTCAGCGACTTTTTTTGAGCACCTGCTAGTCAGGCACTGTGCTAGTATTTATGTAAACAAAGATAGCAATGGAGATAATGATAATGCTAGCCAAAATGTGATAAAATACAGATATACTAGGGCAGAAGTCTATTTTAATCATATATGTATCCCAAGTGCCTAAAATACATCTGAAACATAGTAGGAACACAGACATCTTTGGAATAGAGCTTTCTATGTGCTTCCCATATGTGTTCTCATTTAACTCTTTAAATGTCCCTGCTGTGTAGCTACTAGTATTTCTCCTTCTGTATTCCAGAAGAGGAACATGAAAGACAAAAATGTTTAATCACTTTCCAAGGTCATGGAACTAATAATGGCAAACCAGAGAGACTGGCTCCAGAGCCTGTTCTTTGAGCAACTGTTCTATTGTTTGTCTCTGCCCTCAGGAAGCTCACTCACATGTATGAACTTTTCTACAATAAAGATGTGTCAAATTAAGCTTAAGTGCACATTTATGAGGGCATTTTTTAATACTCTCATCATCCAGATCCATGATATAAAGTACACTATATATATTGATTGCATGGAATTTCACCTCCTTAATAAAATCAGTTTGAGTCAACGAGAGCTGGCAACTTCACTGGAAGGAATATCATTCCCATGTCACTTGTTTTATCAACAGTCAATTTTCTCACATTCTATCTTCCACACTACATCATTTATAGTTGTAAATCCAAGGTTAAAGCTAACCTCCTGCATTAAAACTTCCCTCATTTAACAGTATTTGCCAGTTCATGTGTCTCTTAATCTGATTGGGCTATAACTATCTATATCCTCAAATAACCTTATGCCAGAAGGAAAACATAAAACCCATGTGAAGTCATAGAGGTTCTTCCAAATGAATTTGATTTTCCTTCTAAGTTGTTGAATAACACCATTTCTACTGCTTACCTGTCCTTTTATTTTTTACATGTGTGTTGTTTCATTTTGGAAGGGATGGGGATTTGAACTCAACGACCACACCTTCATGAAGTTATCACATACTCTCAATAAGTACATAAATCAGGTTTTCTCTACACCGTTAACATTTCCACATGGTTCTTTCCTGAGACGTAGTGGAACCCAGGGATTTCTCAGTAAATGCCAACGTCATTTCCATATCTTGGCATTTAAAGCTTGCGAGTCATTTTCCATGCTAAAACTAAGATTATGTTTGTAATTCTTTAGGGACACTACAATAAAGGAACGGGAATCAATATTTTCAGGTTGAAGAAACCACCCTCAGAAAGTCTTAAAAACATGACCTGGGTCAGTCATCTAGTGAAGTCAAAGATTTCCACTTTGCCTTTTTAAGAGGAATCATAAAGCAAAGACTATAAAATCTTATCCCTTTGTCGCATAGCTGCTGTGAGTCAAATCCTTCACCACTTCCCTATCCTACCGCAAATCCCCTGGATACCATGTCTGCTCCAGCCAAATGAGGCTAGCCAGTTCAAAATTTCATTTCCTGCCCCGGAGACTCTGTTCGTTTGTCTTTCCTCTGTCGCTGTCCCTACCCCTTCTTCCTTCTTACACCTCCACAGACTGAAGTCCTACTAGCCCTCAAAGGTTAGGTTCAAATATTAACCACCCTTTGGGGTGCCTGGGTGGCTCAGTCAGTTAAGTGTCTGACTTCAGCTCAGGTCATGATCTCACAGTCCGTGAGTGCGAGTCCCACATCGGTCTCTGTGCTGGCAGCTCAGAGCCTGGAGCCTGCTTTCAGATTCTGTGTCTCCCTCTCTCTCTGCCCCTCCCTCGCTGATGCTCTCTCTCTATCTCTCTCTCTCTCTTTCTCAAAAATACAAATAAACATAAAAAAGCAACAAATATTAACTACTCTTTGATATCTTATTTAGCAGCTGAATATGAGTTTGCCATGTGCTGCACACCTATAACCATAATTTGAGCCTAATGGAAGTGACCACACACTGTGTTAGATGGTAGTTTTCCCTTTTTTCAACTCCCAAGTTCTAAGTCCCTGAGGGTAGGGGAAATATTTGTATCCTTCCTCACTTATCACATACTCACCCTCACATAAAGTTGTGTTAGTAAACTGGTTCTCCAAAAAGGAAGAAATGCAGTGATTTATCGTGTTTACCTATGTTAGTGATGTAAATACTCCTCCCTGACCAATTTCAAGCTACTAACAGTTTAACAACAAGCTTGCAAAATTTCTCAATGTTTTAAAAATTGACTCTTGCTGGGGCGCCTGGGTGGCGCAGTCGGTTAAGCGTCCGACTTCAGCCAGGTCACGATCTCGCCGTCCGTGAGTTCGAGCCCCGCGTCAGGCTCTGGGCTGATGGCTCGGAGCCTGGAGCCTGTTTCCGATTCTGTGTCTCCCTCTGTCTCTGCCCCTCCCCCGTTCATGCTCTGTCTCTCTCTGTCCCAAAAATAAATAAAAAACGTTGAGAAAAAAAAATTAAAAAAAAAAAAATTGACTCTTGCTGAGTTTAGGAGCCGGCTCATATATTCACCTTCACACTTACTAGTGTAGTTCTAGGTGTACAGTCAACAACTGATGGAAAGCAATAAAGAAGGCCAGCAAGAAGTATAGTACAGAAAGGTAGGAAGGCAGAAACCTAAGTAGGAAAATCTCTAATTTTCAGGTTTCCTATAGTACTGATAAGGCAGAACAGCATAACATTAGTTTTCTTGCCGGTTATTCTTGAAGCTTCTCCTTTTTTCTCTTGCTCACTCTTTCTCTCCCTGTCTCTCTCTCTCATGCACACACACACACACACACACACACCATTATTTGCCAACTATTTTTCCTCTTTCCTTGACCCCTCTCATTCTCTAAAAATTATCGTAGGAGGAGGAGAAAACTCATGGTAGTAAAATTTGATAAATAAGCATTAGCATCCTCCATTCACAATGTTCCCTTCAGCAGTCTGTTCTGCTGTGCCTCCCTCAGTTCAGGCCAGGAAGCTCGGGTCTTAGGAGTTCAAGCATTTTACCTTTCCAGGAGAACACCCATTTTGTCACTTTCCCCTGGCAGCTACCCGACCCCTGATGTATTTGCAGCTAATGGTCCTTCAGAGAATTCTTGAAATGGAATTACTAAAGCCTTCATTTGGCTTTTGCTCAGGTTCTTGCCATTGGGCAGATAGAAGTTCAGGAACATGATATTCAATTCCATCTGGACCAGCCTGCTAGCTGGAAGGCAGCTGTAACATTTATTTAGTTATTCAGTTGCTTTATAAAATTGCATCCATGATGAAAATGCCCTAGGGAATAAACCAAAGAATTAGCACATTAATTATAAATAAAGCATTATAGAACAACAGCGATTAACAGCTCAAACTCGTTTTTCAGTGCTATCATTCATGCTGGACCACTAATAAAAAAAAAAAAAACAAGAATGAGAAAAGACAACATAAACACTAAATTGTCTATCTATCTGTCTGTCTGTCTGTCTGTCTGTCTATCTATCCACCTACCTACCTACCTACCTACCTACTTATCTCTCTAAGATCTGTAGTCATATTACTTTGGGGTTTTTATCCTGATTCCACCATACTCTACCTCTGAAATACTTTAATTTAGACTCTCCAGTTTCTATATTCTCACCTGCAAGTGTGATGTCTGTTGTATTGGTGGTAGTACTGTTAATTTCTGGCTTCATATCCTACCATTTGTCTCAGTGACCATTTTCTCTGACTTATAATAAAAATGGCCTACTGTGAAAATCAGGTGCAATTATCTACTTTCATTGGGATGGAAATAGCCTAAACCTAAAACATAAGACACGTAGACTAGATAAACAGGTGAATTTTATAATAGTGAAATTTACAAAAGAAGTAAATATCATTCTCTTCATAGAAGAGAATATAGAGGAAAATTACAGAATGTCTCTGTAATTGTTACAAATTAATACCTATATATTCTACATTTGTTTATTGGTTCCTTTCTAGACCATCATTCTAAATATCAACTTTTCCTGCCCTTCCTCCAAGGCTTTCTGTAAAGATATTCCCTCCAGGACCACATAATAACAGCTGCCCAGGGTGACCTACTCTGACCAGCCTCCTAGAGTTGGTATTGAGGTTTATATTACCTTTTAACACTTTACCATAGTGTGTGAATATATTATTTTCTTGTTTCACTTTTTAATTATTTTTGGCAGTTCTAGCAACCCTAGAATATTAAGCTCCACATGGGCAACTTAAGTGTGTAATGATTGCTTTATATCCCAAGAACCTAACATCATCCCTGGTATGATAACTGCTGGTTAACTAGAGGAAAAACAGAATCTAATAAGGGACAATTTCATTTTAGAAACAATAAGCTCTTTGTTCTAATGGAAGCAAAGAGTAAATCATTTTGCATATAAGTCATACTGATGCAACCAAAATAAGTTAATATACCTGATAAAGATACTAACTCTCTTGTGTCTCTCAAGATTTTAAATATTCAAGTAAATATAATTTCTAATCATTGTCTCAATTTCACTCTTACATATGACTTTGAAAAAGTCATCGTGTTCTATTTAGGTTCCACAATTAATAGCTCCTTGAGAATAATATAAGGGTATTTTTTATAGCCCTAATGTGATTTGCAACACCTAAATGTCTTCAGACCTCAAATACCAGTAAAAATTCTTCCTTTGTTATTTGGTTATGTGCTAAACTTAGGAAACGTTAATTTTATATATTAAATCAACCTATATTTCACTTAAATTCGGTGTTCTTTTTCTTGAGATTAAATGGCCTCCCTGCTTTGAGGGGGGTGGGTAAAATTAAAAGAATTTTTTTTTTACTTCCACTTTCACATTTTCAAATGAAACGGATATCTCAGTCACTTGTAACACATCTTAATTGCTTCATTATATTTTTATAGAGCACCTGAATTGCTTGGAAGCAGCTTAATTAAAATGGTGCTTGTTTTATAGTTAACGGAAATGCAAAAAGCACATATCCTGCAGAACAATCAATCATATATATATATTTTTTTAATTTTTTTATTTATTTAATTTTTTTTTTGCTGCAGTCTCAAAGACAGTGTAGACTGAGCAGAGTAACAAGGCCCTGAAACAATTGAGTACCATCAGAATTTAGATGCATACATCTTCCTGGACCCCAGCTTTTCATAAACTTTAACATGATATCTCCTTGAATCCACTACATCACTTAATGAATCGGTGGCTCTAATATATTTTGTGGTCTGACTGTCCATTCCTAATTCTGTGCATTATGAGAAAAAGGGAATTTTCAATAAAGCAGCAAGTATCATTAGGCACAGTTTTACACTGCACATAGAGTCAGTTTCACTAGTATTTCAATAGGGAATGATCAGGAAACTGAAAGACAACAGCTTTGAGTCCTAATTCAGTGGCCCTCATGCTGTGTGGCCATTAAATCACTTAATTTGTCTGTGCTTATTTCCTCTTTCCTGGAGGAAACAGACCTCTTTCCTGGAGATACATGATATGGTGAGCTTTTTGTGTGTTTGTGAGGTAAGACTGTTGGAAGGGGTAGAGGAACAGAATCTGAGAGGGCTTGTACGGGAAAAATGTGCTTGCAGAACGTGAGGGTGGCATGTCCTTGGCAATTCCTACAACTTGCTGAAATGACTGAGTGGCTCACCATAGGACTCTTGCAACAGTGTTGGTCTGACCCGCCGCTGACATTTTTCTTCACTACAATCACAGTCGCATTAGGATTTCCAAATTTTTAACGGTCTGTGCCAGCACCTGCTTCAGTTCTCCTCTGTGAGTGGAGAATTTGGCAATTTTTAGAAGCTCTGAACTTGTTCTGATATTTATCTATCAGGTATATATATTTATATATGTATATTTATACACAGGCATATATTTTTATTACACTCACTTTATGAGTGTAATAAAGCACTCATTCATTTATCATTCATTCAATAACTTTTCACTGAACATTTACCGTGTTTCTGTCACAGTTGAGGTCAGATTTTATTGTGTTTTGACATCAAGGGCCACTTATCAAATATAAATATGATATAGGATACATACAATGTGATCCACAGAGCAGGAAAGAGATTTTAAATGTTAAAATATGTATATTTTGGAGGGAAAATTTGTAATCAAAATTTCTGACCAATGCAGTATTATGTTAAATTTTCTGCTATAAATAAAGTGATGCAGCTCTGATTTATTCAAAATGCCAGTGCACAAGGAGCCTTGGAGAGTTATATAAATGTCATAGCCAAAAAGTAAACAACTCTCCTTCCCTGGAACTAATATTGAATTTTAAAATACAGTAGTTAAGGGATGCCTGGGTCGTTTAGTTGGTTAAGCATCTGACTTTGGCTCATATCAGGATCTTATGGTTTGTTAGTTTGAGCCCCACATCGGGCCCTGTGCTGACAGCTCAGAGCCTGGAGCCTGCTTCAGACTCTGTGCCTCCCTCTCTCTCTGACCCTCCCCTGCTCATGCTCTCTCTCTCTCTCTCTCTCAAAAATAAATAAACATTAAAAAAATTAAAATACAGTAGTTATAACTGAGAGTATCCACTCTCTCCCTTACACACATACACACACACACACACACACATTCTAGAAATAATTTAGTTACATAGAGAAGAAAGAAGTAGGATACTTAAAGTTTAAAATTCAAAAACACATGTTCCTTCAATTAGAATAATCTACCATAATGGAAAATATTTCTCTAGTTGAATAAATAACAGCTCTGGTATCGTGGCTTCAATGGTAGCTGCCAAATATGTAGATCCACATCCCATAGACCTGTGAATATGACTTCATTTTGAAAAAGTCTTTGCAGATGTAATTAAGTTAAGGATCTTTAGATGAGATTATATGGGTGAGCTATAAATCTAATGACAGGAGAAATTCACAGGGAGAAAGAGAAGGTAGTATAAAGAAAGAAACAGACTGGAGGTGAGTAGTTACAAGCCAAGGAATGAATACCTGGGGCTACCAGAAGATGGAACATTCAAGGAATTTCTCTTGAACTTTCAGAGGGAGTTCGGCCTTGCTGATACCTTGATTTTAGACTTCTGGTCTTCAGAACTGTAGGAGAACAGATTTCTGTTGTTTATAAGCTACCAAGTATGTGATAATGTGTTATGGCAATCCTAGGAAACTAATCCACCTGACATTTTATCTTTTCATGTGCTACTCAATGAAATGAGTAGTATGAACCAATAATGTTGTAACTTGATTGGCATTACCAAATTTGTCTAGAGGTCGTTTTGGAGCATGCCAAGAAATCTAAACTTACACAGGATGGGATCATTTTGCTCCAGTTGATTTGCCTTTTAAGTTTCTTCATTTCATAAAACATGCCTTTCAGTGTTATCTAGTTAAACCTATCATTGTTTTTCTATGAAGTCCTTGCCTTCTCTATCCATCTTAGAAATCCACCAGCGGTTCAGGATAATATTATTCAATTTCATTTTCCTCTAGTTCTTGCAATTTCTGCTTATGCTTTCAAGCCTGTTCCCGACACTGCCATTTCTGTTGCGCTTGTGCAAAAGAGGTTTTTTATTACTTTTCTGCTCGTTCTCTTACATTTGTTCTTTGAATTTGTTAACTTCATTCAGTGAGCGAGCTGCCATATCATTCATTCTATCTTTCTTACCTGTTATTGGAAGTTATCTTTCCTGTTTTGAATTTCTTTGAGAGTACTAAGCATAATGTCTAAACTTTACTTCAGCTTTCCACTTCAGTTTTACTCAAATGTAAATTCGTCATTTGGCTCTTGCATTATGTTCACCTCCTTATAGAAGAATCATTTATTTTTTTTAATTTTAATCTTTATTTTTGAGAGAGAGAGACAGAGACAGAGACAGAATGGAAGTGGGGGAGGGACAGAGACAGAGGGAGACACAGAATCTGAGGCAGGCTCCAGGCTCTAAGCTGTCAGCACAGAACCCAATGTGGGGCTCGAACTCACCAACCACAAATTCATGACTTGAGCCGAAGTTGGCCGCTTACCTGACTGAGCTACCCAGGCACCCCTAGAAGAATCATTTATTAATCCCCATGTTAATATTTTATTCTGTTAATCGTGATCGAATAAGGGGGGAAATCTGTTTGGTTCTAAATAGCTTGAGTGGATTTTTCCCATGTCCCCTCATTTTATTTGCAAAAACAATACTGAACTTTCTAAATACATTATCCAGCTATTTAGTTATCTCAGTAACTCTACCAACTGGGTACTGGAAATTATTGTTTATTTTTGTTAGATGAGAAAACTGAAGTACGAGCATTCAGAGGTTTATTAGAAGTGCCACACATCTAAAGTAGGATTTGGCCTCAGGCATCAGGCAGTTAGTTGATCATAAGCTATGCACTTTGCTGTTTCTTTAACTTACTGTCATTTCTTTGGAAGACCTGGTAATGAAGAGGTATATTATTCCATTCTTTAGAAGCCTGATATAGAGAAAAACAAATTAGTGAGCATTCCCAGCAGAAAAACCAGCCCCTTCATGTTCCAGAATTCCCAATAATGAAGCCCTATCTGGAAACAGTCTTTATGAGACCAAAACCCTTCTCACATCACCTCCATCTATGTATACCATCTACGCACACACTGCTCCCTTTGTCTTAATCTTTTCACTCCAGAACCAGTCCTAATTTGCTTTTCATAGCCAAAATGTTTATCAAAGCAATTTTCTAAAAAGAGCACATTATTTTTTCTCTACCAACCCCAGCTGTCATATGATCTATGTTTCTTAGCCAGTATAGATCCCAATTCCAACTGCTTCCATCAAGAATGAAAGAAATGACTGCACCAGCTTTTATATTTCCCTTTTTTTCTTCTCCCATATAGAGCTGTTTTTATATTCCAATGTTCATTTCTATTGGGATCTTCAGCAGTAGTGAGTGAGCTGTGTATGTTTAAATTGTGATCATATCTAGAATTGTCAACAGTCTGTCTCCTTGAACTACCATTTCACTAGCACTGGCAGGTTTTCTTTGAAATCTGACACTCTGCAAGATGTACATAGCTTTGAAGTTCATGAACAAAACTTTATTGATCACTTAGTCCCTCATTCTCCACAGCTAAGGGATCATTTAACTATTTCATATCTGTCTATGGAGTCAGATGAATATATGCGTAACTATTTATATATCTATTTCTCAATTTTTACAGAAGTTCATAGGAGTTTCTGTGTCTTATTGATAGTTGTACTCTCTCTAATGTGCATTGTTTGATGATTGAATGGATAGATGTAGGGATGAATATTACTTGAAGTCGTCCTGCCATTTTGGCCTCATTTGTTCAAGAAGTTTTGTACTTGAAATACTTTTCCCCTCAATAACTTCCTTGAATAATTGCCCATCTTTCAAGGTTAGTGCCAAGATTTTCTTCTGTATTCCTGATTACCTAACTTGACTGAGCGTAAGAGCTACAAGAATTTCTTATGGGGAAAAAATTCTCAAGTCCTCCTAATCAGCACATCCAAAAAACAGTGGGATTCTGTATTTTTTACAAGCACAATAGAAGAGTCTTGTGATCAAGCACTTCTGAGAAAAGTTGAATTGCATGAAATCTATACATGCCAGTGAAAAACATTCTTCTCCAATAGTTTTGTACCCGTTTTAGAATATTTTTAACATTCTGCTTTAAAATGCACTTTTAGGGGTGCCTGGGTGGTTCAGTCAGTTGAGCGTCAGCTTTGGCTTGGGTCGTGATCTCGTGGTTTGTGAGTTCAAGCCCCACATCAGGCTCTGTGCTGACAGCTTGGGGCCCGGAGCCTGCTTCAGATTCTGTATCTCCCTCTCTCTCTGCCCCTCCCTGCTCATGCTCTGTCTCTCAAAAATAAATAAACATTAAAAGAAGTAAAAATAAATAGATAAGTAACAAAATGCACTTTTAGGGGGCGCCTGGGTGGCTCTGTCAGTCAAGTGTCCGACTTCAGCTCAGGTCATGATCTCACAGTTTGTGAGTTCAAGCCCCGCATTGGACTCTGTGCTGACAGCTCACAGCCTGGAGCCTGTGTTGGATTCGGTGTCTCCCTCTCTCTCTGCGCCTCCCCCGTCACACTCTGTCTCTGTAAAGGTGCATAAAATGCACCTTTAGGTGTAAAGTCTACCTCTAACATGAAACTGTACCCTTTTAAGAGTTATAGACATGTTTGGATCAGATTTTGGATTTACCATAGCAGAGCATAGTGTTTTACAAATAATATTTGTTGAGCTATGTCATTGCATGTGCTCTGCACTGTCCACTCTCCATATTCAACCCAAAGAGAAGAAAAAGCTACAATTTGCTTAAAAAACATGTTTTAAATAAGGGTAGGGTAACTTCATTTATTCATTATTTCTAATATAGAAAACCTATTAACCTAATGCTTACTAGGAATTGAATCTTGATGACATTTTGTTGCAAAAATTAAAGGCCTGGTGTACTTAGTAATCGTCTGTAATGTTAAATCATCATTTACAATTTTTTTGACTTCCCTTAACCGTCAAGAGCCACCCAATTATAAATTGCCCTCTTATAAGACATTAATTAAATAACTGAGATGAATGATGCCCAAGAATAGATTTTTTAAAAAAAACTCAAATGAAGGAAGTAATCAAAGAGATTGAAACATGAGCACAAGTTGAAAAAAAAAAAATGGATCTTCTAAGGAACTGAAGCTGACACCTCGCAAATGAAACATACTGTTGACTAAATGCAAAACATAACACATCAGTCAGGATGGTCAGACAAGCAGAACCACGGCAACACATGGAAAATGCAAAGGTGTGAGATCTTCAAACAAGAACTCTTCTCTCAGACTGGTTCACTGACAATTAAGAGGGGTCTATCCTGACAATGCAGAAAAGAAGAGAAAGAGAACCGTGTGACAGTTATATTCACGCCAAAATGTATATGCATGGACTCCTGTGATGATGAGTCTAGGTCACATTGTTAAAATGATTTGAGTGGCTCATATTACTGAGGTTTTATATTTTAATATGGTTTTTATTATTATTATTAATATCGTAGGTTTTGAACTTCATTTATGTTTCTTTTTCTTTATGTGAACTTCTAACATACAACAAACCATTGTAGCATAGTTATTAAAACCCCCAATTCTGGGGACCTTCGGCAAGTCTCCTAGTCTGTCTACCCCTCAGTTTTCCTTCTGTAAAAGACTGATGTTAATTAATGCCTAGCTCCCAGTTAAATGGATTAAAGTGCTCACTTTCACAAAGGACTTAATAAGTGATACCAAATCATAGCAGCAGCTACAAGCAGTGGAAGAATAATGGGTCAGGATGACTTAAACACACATAAAAGAGAATCTTAATGGTCTAGTTTAAATGGTAAGGGAAGGTGTTACTGCTTGTGGTTGGCAACTTAATGGCTCCCCAAAGATATCTCTGTTCTCAACCTAAAAACTTGCAAATATGCAATTGACATGACCAAAGGGAGTTAAAGGTAGAAGATAGAATTAAGGTTGCTAATCAATTGACCTTGAGATGAGATTATCCAGGATTCTCCAGGTAGGTCCAATTTTATCCCAGGGATTCTTGTAAGCAAAAGGGGAAAGCTAGAGAGTTGGGATTAAGGAGAAGCAAAAATGGAAGTGGCTGTCAAAAGGGTGTGATGCTAGGGGTGCCTGGGTCGCTCAGTCAGTTAAGTGTCTGACTTCAGCTCAGGTCATGATCTCACAGTCCGTGAGTTCAAGCCCCGCGTCAGGCTTTGTGCTGACAGCTCAGAGCCTGGAACCTGCTTCAGATTCTGTGTCTCCCTCTCTCTCTGACCCTCCCCAGTTCATGCTCTGTCTCTCTCTGTCTCAAAAGTAAATAAACATTAAACAAAAAATTAAAAAAAAAAAAGGGTGTGATGCTGACTTTGAAGGTGAAACAAGCAAGGCCACAAGTCAAAGAATGTGGTCGGTTTATGGCAGGTGGAGAGGGTAAAGACACAGATTAATCCCCCGGCATCTTCAGAAAGCAAGGCAGCTTTGACAACAGTTTTAGTCCACTGAGACCCATTTTGAAATTCTGATTTTCAGAACTATAAAATAAACATTTGTCCTCTTAAACCACTAAGTTTCTGGTCATTTGTTACAGCAGCCCTAGGAAACATTGTATCACTCAAAAGCACCCATGACAGTGAGTCTCCAAGATTGCTTAAATCAGCAGCTTGGCAACATCATGAAGAACCCACATCTCTCCCATCCTTTGCTTTGTTGTCATCAGTGAAAGGCTTGCACCCTTGACAGACATAAAATGGCTTTACCAGCTTCCAAATGTCTGATAACCTTACAGATCTACCCAGAGAAATCCAAAGGCAAATATGATACGTCTTCCTTGTATTTTTTGTTTGAAGCTTGCCAGTTTACTTTATTTTTTGGTATTTTTGTCAAAGGTTTTTATTCTAATTTGGTTTATATCAATCTTTCCCATTCCCTTTCAATAATTTGCATGCTATTTTGCTTCATTTGCAATTTTCTACCACTGGGATCATTCCTCCAAAAGTTGTAATTTTTTTTTTTTTTACCCCCTTTGGTCATATTTTAAAATACTTGGATTTAACTTCTATATGGTGTGAGGAACAGATTTAATTTTTTGATCAATACCTAAGTTTCTTAATGTTACAAACTACAGAGCAAATTCCTTTCTCTCAATGACTTCTAGTGTGCCACCTCTGACTTCTATAAAGAACCCTTTGACATGTAGATCTCTTTTTGTGCTCTCCAGGTACCTACCTAGATTGACTGGTTTATTCCTGCCTATTATATGTGATTTTCATTGCTATCACTCTTGTAAATATTCTTGTTTATGGTAAGGCAATATCTTTCTCCGTCTTCTTTTTAAGAGTTTTCAGCACAACTCATTCCAAGTGACTTTTAGAATTAATTTGTCAGGTTCTGTAAAATATTCTCTTGAAATTTTGTTTAGAGTTGTGTTGTGCTTGCAGATTAAATTGGAAATACTTGTTATCTTTATGATATGGATAGATAGATAGATATCTGGAAACATCATTTATCTTTCTACTTATTCAAGTTAAATTTTACTTTATATCATTCAAAAAAAGTATATAGTTATTTCCATAGTTTTGCATTTATTTTGACACATTTATTTCTAACTACCTTATGGTTCTTGTATGCCTTTTAAAGTTTCTGAACCAGTTTTAACTTTCTTTCCAGTTTCGATTGGTGATGGCAAGAATATGAGAACACTGCTTGTATTTGTATCTAGTAAACTTGATTTCTGTTATAAATTCTAAAACAAATTTCTTGAATTTTGTATGTAAAAAATGACAGGTTTTCATTCAGCTTGCATCTATCTGATCTTTAAACCTGTTACTACTATTTATGGGCTTATCGTTTAGAGTGTGACTTCAGTGGATATATTGGGAGTAAAAAAACAGCAAAAATCTTGTCTTGATTATAAGAGGAATTCTATAATTTCCCTCTTAAGTGTGTTATTTCCTCATTTTGCTTAACATCGAATATCAGTTTAAGGAGGTTTCTATTTCCAGGGTTTTTACTCTTTTGTTTGTGATTTCTAATCACTCTTAATCAAAATAAATTGCTATCTGCTGTACTGTATAATTTTGGCTTGTAAATTCATTTTGGGTTAGCTTTATCCGTGAGAATCCTTCTAGACAATTGTATATTTGGGTTTTCTAGGTACCTAGCTAGACACCACTTTTATATTAACTTTCCATGTCAAAAAGTTAATCTAAATGCTATCTTAAAATTAATGTGAAGGCAGGCCTGAAGGTCAAGTTCTCAAGGAAAACCTGTTAAAATGTTGTTCATTCTTCACCCAGAGCTCAAGCTAAGGCTTAGACATTTTTGTGTAGCCTTCATTTGCAGGACAGATTGCATTTTGTCCGCTCTTTTTAAAAAATGTTTATTTATTTTTGTGAGAGATGGAAAGAGCAAGCATACACGATTTGGTGGGGGAGGGGCAGAGAGAGAGGGAGACCGAGAATCCCAAGCAGGCTACACGCTGTCAGTGCAGAGCCCAGTATGGGGCTGGAACTCATGAACCATGAGATCAAGACCTGAGCTGAAATCAAGTGTGGGACTCTTAACCCATTGAGCCACCCAGGTGTCCCTCTCTTCTACTCTTTAATAGAGGCTGTAGCCCTTTAAGAGTTGCCACTTTATTTATATACCTCAGTTCCAACTCCCTTGGAGTTGAGTAGATCTAATGCTTTAACTCCTGTCCCATTGTAATTTGCATTCTATTTTGGCCTTGTTTGCAATTTTCTACCACTGAGATCATTCCTCTAAAAGCTGTATTCACCAACCGCCCCCCCCCTCCCCCACTTTGGCTAAAGCATGGCTAAAGCTTAAAACTATAGTTATTAAAACTGATAAATATACCCAAGAAAGTATAAAGCATATTATTATCATATTATTATCTTTATTTTTATTTTCTCTTTTCTCTATGGATTTCCCCTAATTTTTTATTAAACTAAGCATTTTATTGTTAGTTATATTTAAAAAAAATTTTTACACTTATTTTTGATGGAGAGAGACAGAGAACAATTGGGGGAGGGGCAGAGAGAGAAGGAGACACATAATCCGAAGCAGGCTCCAGGCTCTGAGCTCTCAGCACAGAGCCCGACGCGCGGCTCGAACTCACAAACCAGGAGAACTCACAAACCGGGAGATCATGACCTGAGCCGAAGTCTGATGCTTAACCGGCTCAGCCACCCAGGTGCCCCAGTTAATTGTATTTTTAGGAGCATATTCAGTGCTTTGAAGGAGGCAATCTTTCAGTTTTAGTTTAACATATTGTCATAAATGAAAGCCCTATCTGTATCATTTGTGGGTGAGTTTAATAGATTTATATTTATTTTGATTACTGACATATCAGACAACCTCTTAGAATTTTTTTTGATGTTTTGTGTATGTATTATATATAAGTAAGCTCCTGAGTATATTAAATGCTAATTCATGATCCATATTTCTATTACTCTTGGACTAGATATTTGAAGATAAAAATGGTTTTCTAGATAAAAGCTCTGTATCTTAACTGATAATAAGAGCTGTTGTTATAAATAGATTTATTTAAATTATGAACAACGCTACGTGCCAGATACTCTTCTATGATTGATGAAAGGAAAGCACATTTATTCATCTTGATAAAATACATCATTTCATGACTTGATAAATCTACCTATTCCTGAGTGGTTTTGCTGTTTTGTCCAGAAAGATACAGAAGCCAAGTCATTCAGGTGCCTTTCAGAGAACTTATGGTAAGCAGTATCTAGTTGATAGAATTTGAAATTTCAGGAGAAGGAGCTGTGAGATATCACTTAGGCTTCTCTGTTTTAAGAACACCTTTGTGGCATCTTTTGTGATGTAAGTCCACCAATTACCTGGGTAACCAGGCACAAATATCTCATTTCCATGTAGGGAAGCGGATTATCCTTCCCAATATCAAATCAGCTTCTGGGCTTGCCTCTGGAGGATAAGAAGATAAGAATGTTTCAAAACCTAGGAGTAAAAGTCAAAAGGAGTGGGATCATTCTCTCTTAAAAGACCTGCCCCAGTGGTTTTGTGGGAATCTGGAATCATCTCAGCAGTCAACAAGTATACCGCTGACTGCATCTGTTTTTAAGAGGGACAATGGGTGGCAGAAATTGAAATAACAATAGTAGAAAATGTGGTTTCCTCTTTTGAACTATTAGAGTTAATAATGAGCTGTGTGTGTGTGTTTGTGTTTCTGTGTGGGTGTGTTTTTCCCAACAGTGAGGTGTTTGGAAACATGATTTTTTTTTTTTTTTTGCTTATGTCACCGGGATTCCAGAACAAGTTTTAGTGGAGAAATGGGACTGAGAGGGTTTGAAGACCACTGAGTGTTTAAACAATTGATTCAAATTTCAAAATGAGACAAGACCTCATTTATAGGACAAGCTGTGAAGTGGTACATTATGGTTAGAAATGTGTGATCTTGCAGATAAGTCAGAAAAGAAAGAAAAGAGTCCTTCTTTCCAATGTGTATCAGGAAAAGGGGAGTATGACAGCAAAGAATGATATAAGAACAATTACAGTCATAGACTCATACTTGAACAGCACTTTTTGAGTGGCTAAAATTCTCAGACTCTCATAATTTAACCTCTCAAGAGTTTTTATGAGTTGCTTTGAATGGGTTCCAATGCATTCAATTCAGAGATATGTCTTACCCAAGGCCACGTGTTGGCTGACTTCTGCCCAAATAACTATTTAAGCCCAATAATGGGTTATAGAGAAAGCCACTTTGCAGTCGTCCAAAATTGAAAAGGAGGAGAGATCATCTCTAATCCATCACAAAAACACATGGGAAAATATCCCCAATAAATTTTGGAAGAAAATAAAAGTATAAAGAAGAAATAAATAAAAGAACAATAATAAACTAGATAACCATGACCTATATATAAAATGTTTAGCTCTTTAAATATTTTATACAATAAGTAAAACCTAGCATGTGGTCATATCTACTAAACATTCTAGGAACGTTAGACTTATACATACTTAATATTAGCCTCAAAATTCAAAAATTTAATATCTGTATGTCATACATTGTATCATTCAATAATACATATATATCAAATTATATCATTCAAATGGCGAAGCTCCTAATTATGTTTTATGTCCTTAAACTCTAATAGATTGATACTTCTATATTAAAATATTTTTTCTCCCAATATTATTTTATTCCAAACATATTTTGCCGAATACATGTTGCCACACGTGTTGCCTATTCATGATTGTTTTCATGACTTTGTAAATATAAACTGACCCTCTACTTTTCGGTAATTATTTTTATATTGAATTTTATGTATAAGAACTGTTATATTTATTTGTTTAGTTTGCCTTTGGTAATCTCTACTTTTAGCATTACTATTCATTTTGTTTTATGTGCAAATCTTGGGACTGGAGGCAGCTTTAACATCATACTAGTAAAATATCAATTTTAGGCACTTTCTGAAGCTGTGTGACAGATTGTATTTATAATGGTATACTCATTTTCTTAAAAACGGCCACAAACTTTTACAAGCTTCAAGTCCCATCAAACTCAGATTTTACTGTTTGCTAGCAACACATAGCTGGATTTTTAAAAGCCAGTCTGAAATTCTTTCTTTTAACACAGTCATCATAGTTGAGATACTTGATCTTATTTCTGGTATATTATTTTTTAATATTTATGGAGCCTTTTTGATACAGCTTCATCCTTTTGTTTTTGAACCTTAATTACTTTCAGGTGTATCCTCCTTTAAAAAAAATAGTAATGTTTATTTATTTATTTTTGAGAATGAGAGAGAGCAAGGAGGCACAGAGAGAGAGGGAGAGAGAATCCCAAGCAGGTTCTGTGCTGATAGCACAGAGCCTGATGCAAGGCTCAAACCCATGGACCATGAAATCACGAGCTGAAATCTTGAGCTGAAACCAAGTCAGACACTTAACCAACTGAGCCACCCACGCGCCCCAGGTTTATATACTTTTAAGTCAAGTTGTTTGTCTTCTTATTTTATCATATTAGAAGAATTCTTCATTTGCTCTGCATATAAGTTCTGTGTTAGATCCACATTTGCAAATATTTTCATCCAATCTGTGCATTGACTTTTCATTTTCTTAATCGCATCTTATGAAAAGCACACGTTTTTAATCTCGATGAAATGAAATTTAACAAATTTTACTTTTATAATTGATGCTTTTATGTTTTATTGAAGAAACCTTTGCCTTACTCAAGGTCATAGATGTTTTGTCTTATGTTTTCTTCTCGAGGTTTTATAGTTCTAGCTCTTATATTTAGGTAAATGATTCTTTGTATGTCAGTTTTTACATGTGTTTTGAAACAAAGATCAAGACTTGTTTATTTTGCAGTCTTCTTTTTTAACATTTTTATTTATTTATTTATTTTTATTTATTTTTATTATTATTATTTTTGAGAGACAGAGCATGAGCAGGGGAAGGGCAGAGAGACAGGGAGACACAGAATCCAAAGAAGGCTCCAAGCTGTCAGCACAGAGCCTGATGTGGGGCTTGAACTCACAAACTGCGTGTTGATGACCTGAACCAAAGTCGGATGCTTAACCAACTGAGCCACCCAGGCGCCCGTTTTTTGCAGTCTTTAGCAAGTTGAAAGACCTCATAATACAGGCATCAGGTAGACTCTTCAGAAGGATAGTGCCTTAGTAGGAGGGCTAAAATAGTTCTACTCAAGTCTGTTCTAAACCTACTCTTAAAAAAAATGTTTTGAAACAAACCTCAAAAGGATCAACCTGATTCCAGGTAACTGTCAGGTGGAAGCACTAACTATTCTAAGCTTTCTAGAAGCTTTGAGAATTCTTTGCCCTCTTGCTTTCTGGTGGTTCTTTCCCTAGTCTCAAGTAGTTACTTGTCATGCATGCACAGATTAATATCCAGTGAAAGGCTAGAAGACTAGTCCTCTTCAGATCTCAAAAACTGAAGATCACTCTACCCTGTGAAGGTGCCTTTTCTCTGGCATTCTGTTTCACAGATTCTAGCTTCCTGGCCTCCCTAAACTCGGAGCTCTGCTCTTCAACTTCATGAGACCTTTGGAATCTGTTTTTCCCACTCTGTTGTTGCCTGAAAACTGTCTCCAGTCAGTGAACTGGGGCAGTAGTAGGGCTTACCTTGTTTCTTTCCCTTTTATCAGGGTACATGTTCTCTGTTGGCTGCCTAATGTTTGAAAATTGATATTTCTTATATATCGTCTGGTTTATAAAGTATTGTCAGGGTTTGGGGGGTGGGGTGTAAAACTAGTCTCTGTTGCTCCATAATGCCTGGTACCCAAAATATGTTTCATGTAATATACTAAGGTGACCACTTTTAGGAGTAAAACTCTTTTTCATGTTTATGCTATATGAGAATCAGTGATTATATATTTGTTGTTTAAAAAGCTTTATCTTTACATGCGTCTCAGTCCATTTTAGAAAAACTGGAAAGTCTTGCCATTCTTTCTAGGTATTTCCAAAAGATTATTTTATTGAATTGGCTTTCAACTTAGAAAGCTTGAGGTGTCTGATTGTAAGAGGTAAACTCATAATTAAATTTCATTGAAAGTGGGGGCAGCTGGGTGGCTCTTTAGTTGAGCATCATACTCCGGCTCAGGTCAAGATCTCGTAGTTCATGAGTTTAAGCCCCGCATCCAGCTCTGTGCTGACAGTTTGGAGTTCGGATCCTACTTCAAACTCTCTACCTTCCCCTCTCTCTGCATTGCCCCTGCCTGCACTCTGTCTTTCTCTCTCTCTCAAAAATAAATATTAAATTTTTTTTTAATGGAAAAAAAAATACCATGGAAAGTGTGAAAATGTCACTATACCCGACATCTAAGCAATTGTTGAACAAGGGAGAAAGATAATTAGGTAGTAAAAGTCATGAGAGAAGTTGGGAAGAAAAGAAGTTAGGATATCTTGATGGGCAACAGGTAAAAGAATTTGGGGTTCAGCTTCAAAACAATGAAATTAAAAAAAGTAATTTCAAGTATTTTCCATACTGATTCTCGGTCCAGGATTTCTTCCTTTATATCAATCACATAGCAGCTTTCTTTATAAACACTTTTAATGGGTATTTACATTAAGTTTTTTTCTAGAATAAATTGACCAAGATTTTACATTGTTTGTAGAATATTAGGTCTTGCCTGATTCAACTGAAATTCTTAAACACAAAGAAATTCATGCTATGAATAAATAAAGATCAAAATAATAAAGAAAATGTTTCTAAAATTCCATTTCTGTTCTAACTTAAGTGTTTGGGGTAATCATTTTTTTATATAATCAGTACTCAGAAAAACTTAGCAAGGTTGCAATAAACATCATATATAAGTAGAGCTATAAAATTAAACTATAATAAATAAGACCAATAATGATAAATACACATTAAATTGTCTATCAGTAGTTATGAATGTTATATTTGGTTTGTATGAGGGAGAATATTCGTAGATATAGATAGCCCTTTTTCAAATCTTACTCTGAGAATTCATATGCATTTTGAATAAATCTCTTTAAAGATTGGCAATGAATTTTCTCCAAATATTCAAGTTGGTTTGATTTAAGATGAATACAATTATCATTTTTAAGAGGACAGAACATTTTATATGATATCCTATTTATGCATTTTATTTCAGGTTGACTAACTATCAGAAGTTTATGTTTCAAATATTCAAAGAAGTGTAAATGAAGTTAACTACTAACGAATAGGTTTCCAAAACGACAACGTATTTTCACAATAATATCACATATGGTTCATGCAAACGTGATCGATTATAGCCACAATGCAAATCACCCTAGAGGGTGATTTTTTTTCACTCTCCTTCACTTCTAAGAGACATCGTGTGTGTGTGTGTGTGTGTGTGTGTGTGTGTATACATGAGTGTATGTTATATAATTTTTTTTTGTTATATAACATTTTATAAGACTACTGACTTGATACATATTAAAGGAATTTAGAATAAAGGAATAATGCCCAAAATGCATGTATGTTAAATACAGTATATTTTCTTGTAGGCCACAGAAAAAGACAAAACATAGATTGCTTGAGGGCAATGTCTCTCAAAGTAATAATAGGTTTCAATGAATCATTCACGTTTTCCTATTCAGTTCAGATAATCATCTGGATTTGTGAGACGTACAACCGGAGATATAGATGAATTCCATTTGTTGTAACTTTGTTGTGTATATGTATAAAATTAATTGGACCATAACACAATCTTTTTTCTGACACATATATTCCATTTGTATATGCATTTATCTCAAGCCTCCTTCATACTGGAATTGAGATCATTTATAAAGATACATATGTATAACATTATAAAAAATACAAAATAAAATCGGAGAAATAAATATACAGACAATGAAAATAGTATAAACTCGGGAGGGAAAGTAGCATCTCAAACACATGTCACATGTTTCCTCACATACTTTGTTTGTTTTTGTTTTTTAGTTTATTTATTTTGAGAGACAGAGAGAGAAACAGAGAGAGAGCAAGCAGGGGATGGGAAGAGAGAGAGAGGGAGAGAGAGAATTCTAACCAGGCTCCACACTTTCAGTGCAGAGCCCAATGCAGGGCTCAAACTCACAAACCATGAGATCATGACCTGAGCCAAAATCAAAAGTCAGACGCTTAACCGACTGAGCTACCGAGGTGCCCCTCCTCTTATACTCTGGAAATTGTCAGAGTAAATAAATTAAGACAGGTCTGACTTAATAAAAATGTATTATTATTACTATTACTTTTACATAATTCATATACAAGTTTTTCATGAAAAAAAGAAGTTCGCTAAATGCTCTTATATGGCATAAAAAGCCTTTGCATCATCATGGTATCCACCCTCTTTTTAAGTAACATCTTCACTGTTCTCCACATACAGTATGGTCTGGTTACCCAGAATGTCTCTTCATTTCCCCTCGTGTCATGTTCTTGCACTCTCTGGCCCTATGTCTTTGCACAAGCTAGTCTTCCTGTGTGGAGAACCAATCTAAATCTCTTTTTCTTAGTGAAGGTGCATGCAACCTTTAAGATCTAGTTTAATGTTTCTTCCCCTCTGAATACTTCTCTAGGACCACAAAACAGGTTATTCACCCTGTTATCTGTGGACCATCTCTATTTTAAGACAACCCATGAGAGTATGATAATACCTTTCAAGACCCTTGTAATAATTTCTTATATTTATTAGCTCCAACATACTGAGAGGATGGAGACTATATCTTGTTCAAGTTTGCATTTTCAACTGTGAGCCCCTTACAAATGGATACTCTGTGAGTACCAGATGCACAATGGATTGTTGTCTCCCTAAATTAGCTTAAAGATGGAGCTAACAGTAGAAGTGAGTAACAATTCAATGTTAAGAAGAGTCTAGCAGGAAAAAGACTCATAGGAGGACTGAGTGCCAAAAGACCTCAAAGGGAATTATGATTTTAGAAACATAACCCCATAAAAATGTTTTATTAATCCATCTGGATTAATCTCATAATTAGTAGATTCATTTTAAAAATCCATAGCAATATGGACAAATTTTTGAAATGCTTGGTATTATCAGTGTAATCCTAATAAATTTCACCTAATGTGAGTTATATTTTTAAAGAAAGTTACCTCCCTTAGATTGCACACTGAAAGCATTTTTATTTTATTACATATGGCCTTTCTTTGTAATTGTGATGAGCTATCACAGTCCAATTTTCTTCCTGTTGTACAGTACAAAGAATTTCTCCTAGGAGCTGCTTTGAAGATTAAAGCATAGAAATAATTTTATTAATGCAATTTTATTTTATATAACAGCACAATTCACAAGCCTAAATTCTTCATGAATATCAGTATTATCTGTATAGCATTTAATTTACCAATGGTACAATGTGAAAATGCCCTGGTTACCTGTTTGCAAAATGAGCAGGTATCCTAACAGCTACTGCTTTCTGTGAATCATCAAAGTTTTATCCTAACTGAAAAACTAGTAGCACTGGGCTCAGTAGCACACTTCATTTGTGTCCATTTTGTGTTTCTGAAAGTGCTTATCCATAACCTTATTTAGCCTTTCTGCAATTCTGTGACCTAAGATTCCCTCGCTAATTTATTTTACATAAGTGACAAAAAAAGACTCAGAGACCTGAAGGTGACTTTTCAGGATCGTGAGACAGAGTTGGGGCTAGAACTGAGGCTGTGTGACTTCTGGCTCAATAATGTTTCCCCTATTGAATAACTATCTACTTCATCTTTGGAATGGTTCATAAGAAACTATGGTGTCAGTTTCAGAACTATGGAATAAAAGGACGTATGGAAGACATAGATGGAGCTAAAAGAAAGTCAAAAGTCAGCCAGGAAATATTCATTCATGCATTAATTCTTGTCAAAAATATCAAACATCTCTCATGAACTTTTCACTGTTGTGAAAATTTAGCATTTGAGAATCACTGAGAATTTAGCATTGAACATACATTTTATTATAAATGTTCTTTTTTCAACAAAAATTATGAGACATGCAAAGAAGCAGGAAAGTATTGTTCATATATAGGAAGAAAAGCAGTCCATAAAAACTGTCCCTGAGAGACTCCAGGCATTGGATTTACTAATGAAGACTTTAAATCAACTATTATAAATATGTTCAAAGAACTAAGGAAAATAATATTTGAAGAAATAAAGGAAAACATGAGAATGATGTCTCACCAAATAGAGAATATCAGTAGAGATTGAAATTATAACTTTTTTCAAATTATAATTTTAAAAATTAAATTAAAAAAATAGGAAGCAAATAGAAATTATGGAGTTGAAAATAAAATAACTGAAATTGGAAATTTATTAGAAGGCACCATGGCAAATTATAACTGGAAGAAGAGAGAATCAGAGAACTTGAAGATTGATCAGTTGATATTATACAATCTGAGGAGCAGAAAGAAGAAAGAATGGAGAGAAATGAACAGAACCTCAGAGACCTGTGGGACACCATTGAGCAAACAAACAACCTCATAATGGAGAAAAACAGGGGAAGGGAAAAAATAGGAGGGTATGAGGGATGCAAACAGAATATCTGAAGTAATATGAAAAATATTGATCTATACTGAAAAACCTCAACAAATTCTCAGAAAGAAAACTCAGAACTTCATACCTAGACATATCAAAATCAAACTTTGGAAAGACAAAGAGAATCTTCAAAGCATCAAGAGAGGTGACTCAATATATTCAAGTGGTCCACAATAACATTAAGAGCTGATATATTGTCAGAAATTACAAGAACAGGAGGCATTACATATTCAAGAACAGTGGGATTACATATCCAAAGTACTGAAGGAAAAAGCTTGTCAATCAAGAATTTTATATCCAGCAAAATCATCCTTCAAAAATTAAGGAGAAATTAATACATACTCAGATTAACAAAAACTAAGCAATTTGTCTCTAGCTGACCTGCTCTACATGAAATATTGGAAGGAGTCCTTCAGGCTAGCATGAAGTAATACTAGATACTAATTTGATTCCACAAAAAGAAATAACACTAGTGAAGATAACAGTATGCTTTAATATAAAAGATAGCATGTATATATTTTTTTGTTTATAATTCTTTCTTTTCTCACATGATTAAAACAAAACCAACTGCAAAAAGCAATAATTATAAAATGGAGTTGATGAGCTAATTATGTACAAAGATGAAATTTGTATGATAATAACAGCACAAAGTTTTGAGGAAGGGAGATATGTAAAAGGAAAAGTTTGGTATGCTCTTCTTTTCATGGTGATATTTATCTGAGCCAGATTTTTATAAATTGAGAGGTTAATTGTAATCCCCACAGTAACCAATAAGATATTAACTTGAATAGGATGTACACATCATGCCAGATAAATAGATAGCAACCATTTTCCCAAATGAGAAGATATATTTAAATTATAAATTTGCTTTTAGTATAATAACATTGATTCAAAGTGATTATTTACAATTATGGAGTAATTAAGGCTGGTTCAAAAATATTCTGTTATCCTTTTGAGTAGAATTGTACTTACCCACTCCCTTGGAGTCAGGCAGCCATGCAGCTTGCCTTAACCAGTCATTTGTAACAGAATGCCATGTTTCAGCTCCAGGCTATAATTTTATGTCAGTGTGTGGTCGCCAGCCCCATTTTACTGACAGCATCAATGGAAGTGTGTGGAGAGAGTGAGTCTTCATTATTGTTTCTGAATAGCCATGATACTCAGAGACCTTAACTAATATACATGACATATGTACTATTTGTAGGAATAAGCTTTTGTTGCGTTAAGCCATTGAGATTGGGGATAGTTTGTTACTGCAGTATACTCCAATATACTAGCTTGTCATGTACAATAACATTAATAGTGGGATATATTGCAAGAATATATTTATATTGCAAGAATATAATATGTATTTATATTGCAATATAATATATTGCAATATATATTTATATTGCAAGAATAATTCTCTAGGATTAGTGACTGTATGAATATAATTGTGTTTGACAAAAGATTTAGATAATTTGGGGAAAATTAATGATTTTACGTGATCTTTATTAGGTGGTCTATTTGACATCCAAATTTATTACCACATGTTTTCTCCTCAAGAATCTCTTGGTCTAATTGGGCAGTTTTCTCTGTTATCTCTCTCTTGAGGAAACACATGCATTCCTGCTTGCATGCCTTTGTTTGTTCTCTTCCTTCCATTTGGAATACCTTTTCTTTAGCTATCATACTCAGGTGACTTATTAAAATCCTATCAAATCTTCAGTGACCCATTCAGGTCATATTTTATTCAAGTAAGAATTTCCTTTATTCTGTTACTCTACATAGATAATAAACTAATAAGTTAGCATACACCGACTACCAACAATGTGCTAGGTTCTGTTAGTTGCTTTGCCTGGGTTATGCTATTTTGTTTTTACGACAACTTATCAAGAGGAATTTAGGCTGAGAAAGCATCATATCCAAGCCATGTAACTGATACCTTGCTAAGCCATATTTATAGAGGCAGTATTTTTTAAAACTGCAATTCTTTCCTTTCAACTACTTCCCCTATACTAAGCTTCTACTGTACTCACTCAGCTTTCTTAAGGACCTAGTCATTAATTTTTTCCCCTTAATTTTATCACGTACTCCATCTCTGTCCTCTAGGTGAATTTTAAACTCCAGTCTCATAATGATTTGGAATCTCATCCTTCATAGAAATGAGTATTCTTTTAAATATCTCAGTTTAGATTTTAATATTCAAGAATTTGAAATAATAATAAATAAAGAATATGTGATTCTTCAAATCAAAAGTCTGTTATGGAACCTTAAAGCAGCTTAAAACAGTAGTTTTAGCTGAAAAATAATTTCAGTGACCAGGAGGAAAAAAGGGAGTTTAAGACAATTGTATTAGTTACAGACCGTTTATTTATAGAAACCAAACAAAATATAGACATCAGTGATAAGTTTTGCAGTTTTTATTCCAGTTGTTCTGATGCATACATAGCTGCAAATCTTGTGGTTTATTTATGTTTCCACAGGGAAAAAGAAAGGTAACTAATGCATACATATCAAACACCTCTGTGGAAGAAGATGGTTAGATGGCTAAGATCGTTGACTCTTTTTAATGTTACCAGAAGTATCAGAAATGCCATTTTAATACCTTAGCCTATAATAGGTGTTTTGAAATCAGTCACTCTTTTGGAAGGTTATATAATTCGTGGGAGACAAAATTTAAACCCCAAATGCGACTGCCTCCAAAATCTGTACATTTCTCTTCATACAACCCAGTTTTTAAACTGTCTGGAAGAAATCATTACAATCCCCATCAGAATGATTGTATTTAAATATGATTTCTTCATGCTGTTGAGCTTTCTATTCTTTGCATCGGGGTATGGTAAGCAGTTAACAATCTGGTATCTCTTGGCACTACTTTGCCAAAGATACAATCATTCACATTCTCCTTTGCATGTGGCAAAAGATCTTTTCAAAGGGATGTGCACAGTGCTAAGAAGTTGAAGCTGAAGCGTTTTTCTTCTGGCTTAGATCACATTGACCATACCATTGGGGTTATCATTTCATCATTTTTCTTGGATTTGCCCGCTCTGTGCTTCAGTGCTAATATCTTTACAAACACATTTTTCTATCATACTGTCCTTCCTTCTCTTTTTTGCTGAACTGTGATCAGAATCCAAGCCATTGTATGTTTTATTTTTGTCTTATTTTGATTTTCAAAAAGCTCCAAAAACTCTCATTCCTAAATCTTGACTGTCAAAGTCAATATCCCTGTTCACCTTTTACTTTATACATATGAGACCAGAAAAGTGACTTTTTAAATTACATGTTTTCCCTCTAAGCTGTCTTCTCCCTGGTGTTTTAGAGACATAGTCATATCTTCTTAGTTTCTTCTCAAAATGAAGTTTTTGCTGCCGTGAATACCACTGATGCAATGTCATGATGAATGCGGAGGAGAATTCTGTCCTGCCATCTTCTAAATTGTGGGAAAGTCTCGTTAAAAAAAATGCATCACTAATAATGATGGAAAAGGAAAACTATCCCAGCATGATATCACTGGAGATCCCCAGTGGAGATATCACTGGACCGTGGAAAAATGGTCTCTTAACTTTTGATGGAAGTCAGGTGGGAGCCTCCAGGAAATGAGAATAAATACTGAAATACACCCTACATTCTTTGATAGGGTCCCTTTAGATTAGAATCACAGTAAATATCACTTTTGATATCACAGATTCTTTGGCACTGATGAAGTTTCATGGCTGTGCAATTATTTTTGAAACTTTCCAAGACTGTTGAATTTCCATAGTAGAATGAAGATTAAGAATTCTGGCCAGCCCTGAAAAGTGTTACAAGCTTTCCTAAAGCTATGAGCACAGCTCATAGAAATGTATCTTAAGTTTCAGTTTATATGAGCCCATTTCAATCCATGGCTGATACATTGCTGGCAAGAAGGTAAGGAATGTGGCCCAAATCAGAATTCTTTATAAAGGACTGCATTACTGATGCCCAACCAGAAATTAGGTGAACACCCTTTTTTTTGGTTTGGTTTTTGGTTTTTGGTTTTGGATGAAGCTAAAGTTGGTTGCTAAATGTACACTGTAAAATTGTGGTGATTCTCATAAGTAATATAGATATGAAATCTGAGTATTTCAAGAAAAAAAGACTTTGTGACTTGGGTTGAATAATAATGACCTCTCATGTTCTACTTTGATCTAGCATAAGTAACTGTGGGATTCCTCCCTCTTTTGCCCCCTACTGTCCTTCATTCCTTCTTTTCTAGCATTACATTTTTTTTCTTTTATCCAGATGAAGAAAAAAAAAAAAAACTTCAAACAGAGTTCTAAGTTCTATTTAAATTTGGTCTGGTGGCATCTAAATTTTGAGGTGTTCTTAATGTACTCTTAAGTAGAATTACTTTAGAAAGTTAAATTTACTTCTTAAGTATTATTAATACAGTGAAAACAAAGCATTTTTATAGAGAAATCAGAAACTTTTGGTGCATGTCTTCAACTCATTAAGATTTCTTTTTTTGAAAATATTTACTACACTGGGTTACAGCTAAATTAAATATGGTGAATGGATCTCTCCTGAGGGGATAAACTAAATTAAACTGGGAAGAAACCAAATCTAATTGTATTGCATCTTTATGATCTAGCATTAAGAATTCTTAATCTACCTCCATCTCTTTGCCTTAGTAATGCTCACACTTTATCAGCGTGGGCGATAGTTTGCATTTTTCTGAAGGAAATATGAAATAAAACATTAAAAACTAAGCTATTCTTAAATATTACTCATTTTTTGTTAATAGTATGCATTCATGTTTCTGGGACAAAAGTGTTATAAAATTTACTAATTGTATATAAACATTTACGTCACATGAGCTTCTTGAAAATTGAGTCCCTTTATATTTTGTGCATTTATTTATTTAACAAACATTCATTAAGCAGTATAAAGAAGAATAACTAGTTTCTGCTTCCAAGTTGGCCTTCAGTCGACTTCGGCAGACATTTAAACTCATGGAAATGGAGGCAGATGAAGTAATAGTAAATGGGTAGATAATAGATAGTGAAGGCTTTAACAAAGCTCTATAGAAAGTGCTTTTGAAACACAAAAGAAAAAAAATGATGTTCCCCCCGGGGGAAATCCAGGAAAATTTTATAGGAAAATGATATTTACATTGAGTTTATTAAATCAAGTAGGGAATGAGATGGCCAATCTAACTAAGCAAAATACCAGCTAACATTTACTAAGCCCCCAAAATACATTTTACGTATGTGGAAAAACTAAGACCTCGACAGCCAAGTAACAAGTCAAGGACACACAGCTGGTGAGTGGAAGAGATAGAATTGGAATTCAGACAATACGGCTTTAGATTACACTCCTAATCTAGACAACACTACCAATGAATGGTAACATGAAATGTCATAGATTATTCTGAATCAAAAGATCTAAGATGTTTAGGACTCTATGGTGATGAAGCTAAAAATGTTACACATGGTTTATTATGAAAACCCTAAAATTTGGCCTAAGAATTTAGATTTGATCTACTAAAAATTATCCAAAATTCTTAAGACAAGAAGCCATAAGCTCTGAAGATGATTGTTTTGAAATAAACACTACAAACCTAGAATTTAAAAGAAAAAGAGAGAAAAGAGTTATTTAAAAGGACAGCATAGCTGCATTGCAGAAAGGGAGGATAGAAGTGCACCCCAGTGGGAGGCTGGGGTCAGCACACTAAAGTCTCCTCAACTGGTACTATTGTTAACTCCTTGTCTCTGGAGGAATGAGGGCCTAGTCCTTCTTAGTCTGCCATCTTGCTGACATCCAGCAAGTGACTTTTTAAACCACAGATCATCAGTTTTTAATGTAATATTCTCCTAAAAGCTTCAACTCAGGATTACCTAAAGTCTTTATCTGAAAATAGGTTAAAGGCTTTTTCTTGCCTTTCGGATATAATTCTCTCTTAAGCATAGATTACAGGTCTCTTCATGATCTGGCCTCTGCATAGGATCCCAGGTTCATTTCTTCCCTGAATTTAAACTCTACAATAGAGCAAGGACTGAATTTTTAGCCAACATGCTCTCTGGAGTTTTGCACATAATGTAATTTTCCTAGGATGTTTTGTTTCTTCTGCTCTTAGTCTGCTCAGGCTGCCATAATAAAAATAGCATAGACTGTGTAGCTTAAAAAATAGAAATCTTTCTCACAGTTCTCGAGACTGGAAAATCCAAAATCAGGGTGCCAGCCAGTCAGTTCCTGGTGAAGGTACTCTCCTTGGGTTGCAAATGACCAGTTTGTTACTGCATCTGCATATGGCCTTTCTTCAGTTAATTCATATGGAGAGAAGGAGAGAGAAATCTCTTGCTGTTCTTATAAGGCCACTGATCTCATAATGAGAACCCCACCCCTAGGACCTAATGTAACCCTAATTACCTCCTAAAGGTCACACCTTCAAATACCATTACACTAGGGGTTAAGGCTTCAATATATGAATGGGAGGAGACAAAAATATTCAGTCTATAACATATCTCAATGCCAATTCTACTTTTTATTTGCCTGTCTAACTTCTCCTCAATTATTTTGCTCATATTTCCTTGTCACTAATGCCTAATATTTCCTCTGAAATTCTAATTCAACTTGATTTAGATGTTTTAATTCTATTGTCTATACTTCTTAATCTTTTATATTTCATCTGTGTGTTTCTTCACACTAGTCGGTAACTTATTCAGGTTTCTATACTAGTTTATTAATCTCTTCAAGTATGCTTCATGTGCTATATAACTTCTCTAATCCTATGTTATAATTAATAATTTCTTACATGTAATACCTTCTCATAAGACATTTATGTAATACCTTCTCATAAGACATTTTTTGTTCTCTTAATTTACTGGTCCCTTTGTTTTGTAAGCTCATTTCAAGACCTGTCTTACACACACACACACACACACACACACACACACACACATATACATACATACACACACTCCTGTTCAAACGTAAGTGGAAGTTTTCTTCATTTTTTAAAAAGGTTTCATCCAAATTAACCAAATGGTATAAAGGATAAACATTATAGTAAAACATTTGAATAAAGGGACATAGAGACTTATTACTTATGTCTGTCAATGGAGCTATTCTTACTAATTTATCCAAGCTAGGACCTTATAAGAACATCCAAATGGATGAAAAGCCAAACTTTACTGTGCTTGTATAGCCCAGTGCTTTCCACTGAAATAAACTAAATATTGGGATTGTTCATGAAAAAACCTCTTTGTAAAGAATGTAGTATAATGTCATAATTATAATATGCCTAGCTTTATCTAAATACCTTCTGATTCAGCTCTCTGACAAAGGAAAATGGCGACAGTAACCGTGGGGAGAAAGAAAATGTAATAACCTTATCTGCAGAAGGACAATATTTAGAAAAGGACCGCTGTATTTTTCCTTAGCTTCCTATTCACATTTTCTTCTTTCTCACATAATTTGGACAAGTAGGAAATTAACCATATTTGTCTCAAGAGGAGAATGATAGAGCAGAACACAAAGAAAAATGCAATACTTTTTTTATCTTCTGTTTCAGGCATAAAATAATAGAGTTAGAAGAGTGTGTGATTATTCAGAGTCAATATTGTTTGTTAATACTACTTCAAACCTGCAAAACTAGATAGCACTTTCCTGTACTGGCAAAGGCAGAGAGTTATATAAAGAGGGAACCTTAGTATCTAGAGAGTCTATGCCATGTTCTTTCCCTGTGAAATACCAATGGCTAGGAAAGCCAGAAAACTCATAATCCAAGCTGAGGTGATATGACAGAAAATTTATAATACATGATGAGCTAATTAGAGTAAATCTTATGTCCAACTCAAGAGTATCATCCTCAAAAATTCTTTAAAATTTGCTTAATTTATTAAGATATGCTCAGTTGAATTTTCAGTGGACAACATTGCTCAAGAAGACAAGATTATACATGAATCTGCCATTGAAACCTGAAATGCTCAAGTATCATATAAGCAAGTCTAGAAAAAGAGGCATATATCAAAAAGAAGGGTGGGTTCACCACTGGCATACAAAATTTACTGGGATCAAATAGGTAAAAAGCTAACTCATTTTTGAAAGCTTGTACTCTTCAAAGAGCTCAGTGGAATTAAACATGATTGTCACTGTTCAAGACAAAATAAATTTTATCCAGACTCCCATTTCTGTAGCAACAAACAACTCTCTCCATATGTGTCCATTCCAACAAAAATAAAGAGAAGGTCATGTAAGAGGTATAGCCAGGAACAAAGAGATTGATGGACTGCAGGACAACTGGGGTTGGGGAGGGTTACTGTGGCTTCATCTAGGAACATTACCAACAAGACTTTAGAATATTATAAACCAATGACTATGTATTGTAGGTACACCTCCTATTTTCCCTCTTTCTTAATGGAAGCACTTACTGCAATTATCTTGTCTTTTTTCCTGTGACTATGTACTTTTTAGGGAGAGTAGAGGCAAATAACCTGGTATCCTATTTCATAAATTCCATATCAGAGGGACCATAATGACCCAAATATAGAAATTATTACAAAGTCCTAGACTTTGAGTTTCTTGTGAATCTTTGCAGAGGAAGAGTAACATATTCTGTGCTTTGAAGGGAGGGAAATGACAATATGTAATCAAATGTTAGTCTGTGACAGATTTTATTATTATTTCCAATTATTTGCTGCCCCATGTGTAACAGGATTATATATCTCTACCCTATGTCATATTACTTGTACTGTCTCTCTGTCCTGCTGTCATAAGGTTCAGACATGCGACTTGGTTTGACCAGTGAAATAGAAGAGATGACATCAAGTATTCTGAACATAAGCTTTATGATCTATCTTCTATCCTTCTAGCTATTTTACATTTCTTTCCTTGTCCCTCAAAATATGATGTCCAGATTCAGCTGAATCCTAGAATACTAAAAGACCCACTGGAAGCTGGTAAATGAAATATAATTGGCATTATGTCTAGCCCAGAGTCTGAAAAAAAAAAAATATATATATATATATATATATATATGAGAGTCTATAGCCTTAGACACTAATAAACTGGGAAAGTCTAACAATATTAATCCTATGTGATGATGAGATTATCATTGATCTTTTATCCTTGATATCTATCTTAAACCATGATTTTTTTTAACTTTAAATATTTTCAGATTTTAAGCTTCTGTAGGGGACCATCAGTGTTCATCAGTATGTCTTATATTTCCCTGAGTAATACATGCCAGTGTGTGCAGATCAATACATATCTGCAAAGGCTTCTCTGAGGTACTTGAAAGTTTAGGACAAAGCTAAAACATAGAGTACACAATCTTAGAGCTAATGATCTCCTATTTAACACTCAAAGGAAGAGTAAAGTATCAGAATGGGACTAATTTTCTAAAAGGATTGAGGAAAAGTAATCAAGCATAGTATTCTAGGAGGCAACAATACCATTTTTAAAGTAAATTGCAAATTGTTAAGATGAGTTCTAAGTAAGAAAAGTCAATAGACATTGGTAACATGCTGAGATACTCTATAAATGACATTGAGTCAGTGAGAATTTTGTGAATAAAGCCTGCTGATTTAGGTTAACATTGAGCAATTACTGGGATAAAAACAATAAAGATGATAATCTTTAAAATCTTTATTCTTCTCCTGCATGAGAACTGATCATGCTAGTTGCCTAGTTGTGGGGGGAAAAGGAGCTCAAATATTAGCCCTTGAATTTTCAGCACACCTTTATAAACTGGTAACTGGAAATGCTTATTTTTAATCAGCATAGAAAAGATTGTATGTATGATATTCAGTTTCCTAAAGTTAATAATTTAGTAAGAATTGTCCATTCCCAAAAACATGTTAAAGCACCTTTTTTTTTGTTTGTTTAATAAGCCATGATATATTTCTGTGCCTAGAACAGGAGGGATACTTATATATTGTAATTCTAAATGATTGAATTCATGAATTTAAGACTGAAGCTCCATTTTCTTGCCTGTAACCATTCTCTTATAAGTTACATGTACATGCTATGCCCATTGAAGTATCTTTTTTATTCTTCCTTTAATTAAATTATTGAAGCATTGAACATTATAGTAATGAGTGGATGTTGAGATAGTGGATTATTTCTTTTGTTTCTATGAATAAAATTTATGGGGGCTCAAATAGTGAAATTATAGTCACTCTTAAAATTCATACAGCGTAAAAGTAGAAGGATTATGATTTAACTCTTGTGAAATATTTATTAAAAATTACTGTCCCAAGAGTATATAGCAATACCAGTAGGCAATGGCAGCCTGAATAATTCAGCACCACCATGGTGTTTCAAGGTAGCACAGAAGTTCCAATATCCTATTGTTTATTTCCAGGCCAAAATATTATCGCCTCCAAAAAATGGAAAGAAAAAAAAAACTTTTATAGATGTTAGAAATACAGAGAACAAATTGATGGTTGATGGTGGGGCAAAGGTGGGGGAGAGGGGAAAATGGGTGATGGGCATTGAGGAGGTCACTTGTTGGGATGAGCACTGGGTGTTGTATGCAAGCAATAAACCACAGGAATCTACCCCAGAGACCAAGAGAACACTTTACACATTGTATGTTAGCCAATTTGACAATAAATTATATTTTTAAAAAAAGAATTTTTAATTAAAAAATAAACAAGATATCTTGCTATTTCTTGCCTAAAGTCTCATAAAGGTATGGAGGTTGAAATATATTTGCAAAGCATGTCACAGGCACAAGCAGAGTAAATGTTATAATGGTAGGCAATTGAGGCATCAGGTTGGAGGTGGAACTAGAAAACATTCCTATGAGGCTATGATGTACCATACCATGCCTGCTAGTGTTTAATTAGAAAAGCAAATTCTCTGCCTGTGCCAACGTTTACATTTTCCTTTGAAAGGATGTATTACATATGACTTGTCTAATCTATTCCAAGTTAGAAATAGCTTTGATACAGAAAGATACTATAGAATAATGGAAAAGCCTGGGGTTGGGAACAAAGACTTGGGGAGAAGGAATAGTTAACTAACATTTGTTCAAAACTGACCACCACGTGTCAAGTACTATTACAAATATTATCTAATTCCATTTAAACATCCCCTGCCCCAATAACCTAGAGGTAGATACAGTTGGTAGTTCACGCTGAAGGATAGAAATGGGTTCAGAGGTGTGATAGAAATTACCAGATGTCACACAGCTGTTCTGTTGCTGTGCCAGAATATAAGTGCATCTCCATCCAATGCCAGCTTCCAGAGTATGTCCCTGCTTCTCCTGCTAATGGACTCTACAAACTTTTGTGAATTGCATTCCCAAAGTCTGTGCTTTGGTTTCCTCTTCTGTCATATTTAGAGAATACCATTTATTATTATAGTGGTATTATTTTGATAGTGGCCATTTATCTAGGTGCTTTTAAGTGTTTTGATGATAAAGTGAGATAAAGCTCTGAGTTCATTTTTAACAAAGAGAAGCACTCTACAATATAAAGTTGCTTATAATTCAGTTAATTTACTCACAGTGGAGGGAGGGCCACTGTTCTAACAATACTTCTGGACTTTCCCTGACTCTTCATTCTCAATGAACACATCTGAGGACACAATCTAACTTTGTCATTATTAGCCATAAAGCTAAAATGTGATTTTGATATACCTAACTCCTTTGTCTCTCGGTTGTTTCACACACTGAGGAGGAAGACTTTATTTTTTACTTATTTTCCCACTTTTTTTCTTTTTATAAAATTTATTTATGTATTTGGGGAGATAAAGGGAGGGAGAGAGAGAGAATCCCAGGCAGGCTCTGCACCATCAGCTCTGAGCCCAACATGGGGCTTGAACCCACAAACCGTGAAATCATGACCTGGGCTGAAATCAAGTCAGACACTGAAATGACTAAGCCACCTTGGTGCTCCCAAAATTTATTATTGCCATCCCTGTTGACTTGTTCTGCCCTTTGAACTACCAATTTGAGTATATAAGCTCTTTGAAATGCCATATTTTGCATGTGACATGATTATTTAACCATATTATTGATATCTATGTTAAAGTAGTTCTGTTTAGTCACTTAAATCTTGGATGTTACAAATGTTACAAAACAAAATTCAGCTGAGTGTATTTGGAGAACTCCTTGGCTCTATTTAATTATTCATGAATGGGCAACACCCCCATTTTAGCCGTAGAAGCCAGTTCCAGAGAGCTGTACAAAATGGAGGGGGATAAAGGAAGTTTCTAGCAAAGAGTAGATTTTTTGAGGCAAGGTCATTTTCCTTTGGGAGAATGCGAGGGTCCGTCAGGCAATTTACCTCACTAGTGCTGACCAGGTAATTTGAGATTGGTTTAAAAGTCATACTCCTGGAGAGGCTGATTCTACAGCTAGGTTAGTTATTAGGTCTTGGTTTGGTGATCGATTTAGCACAAATGGCCCCATCTT
>NC_064807.1:47644294-47698727 GCF_023721935.1 Panthera uncia
AATTTATAACCCCACATTTGTGAGTTCCCTCAAGTGCACTGAGCTGGTCTTACCTCTTTAAATTTTCTACTTTTACTATTATTTGATTCCATTTGCATCCATTGGAAAGACTTGTCTTTACCTTTGCCAATGGACAACCTAATCTAGAAGGATTTGATTCATAGTCATACAATCTCTATTCAGATTTCCTGGAGCATCTCGCAATGAAAGTCATTTAAGCAGATAAAAATTTTAGAAACTTTAGTACTTTCTGGAGATGTTGAACTTCTCAGTAATCCACTTGTTTTCATTCCTTTGTAGAATACACTGAATCGTTGAAAACACTGCTGTGGAAGAATAGCAGGATTGCTTTAAGAAATTGAGTTTACAAGCTATCAGTTTATTGTACTTGATGTAGGCTGTTGAAAGTTGCTTAAGGGAAATTGAAATTTCCAGTCCAAAGTTTTCCCATCACAAATTTATGTTGTCTAACTTAAAGAGAATCAACTGTTTCTAGAACAGTATAAACTATTTTATTTCGTAATTTTAAACACTAGGGCTTTAATAGAGGGAAACAAATGAACAAATAGTTCCATTTAACACTAGGTATTTTATTTTTGGGCTTCTAATCATACGTAGAATTATATATAATGTCCTGGAAAATGCTCATTAAGAGAAAATTCTCTCTACCTTTAAATTTTTTTGAAGGGAACTCCTTTAAATAATGGCAGAGAAATTAATAGAGGTCATTAGTTCTGTCATATTTGAGTCAACAATGATTGGTATTTCTTAACATACAATATAAAATCATTAAGGATACATTCAAGTTTAGATCACAGGCAATGATAACATGTAATAATATCCTCAGGTAAATAGACATTAAGGAATTCATATTTTGAGCTACAAAAACTCAATCTAGATCTTTTCTTAAAATATGAAATGAATTTGATGAAATAATTAGAATAAATGTTAGGATGTCTTGATCTATTTGTAAATGTGTTTTAAGACAATAAATATAGCACTAATAGAGAAGTTGTAATAACCTTTTTCCATTGGTTCTCAAACAACCCAAATAAGAGCTAAATACAAGTAAAAGTAAAATATTGGGAGGGAGCAGAAAACCATAATTTAAAGAAAAATATTGAAATACCACTTAGTACAATAAATAGCAGATAAACATTAATTTTATATTACAGCACCATTACTTAAGTGGCACTTGAATAGTTTTCTTCACTGTGTGAATGATTAAGAGCTCATGTTCTAAGGGAAGTTTCTGTCTATAGTAAGCACATAGTTTACAGCGCAAAGTCTTCTGGGTAGTATTTAAAATGGATGCTGGTAGTTATCTCTACTCACACTAGGATTCCTTTTGGAGAGCCAACACATACAGAGGCCAATGATGCCTATTAAACTAAGAAATATTTGGAATTTTTGGTCATGTATAGGCTGTCCTGGGTTGTCATTTTCTTATCTGAAGGACTGAATGTCTCCACCTGAATTGCAACTTGATAACTGGGAACTCACTATCTATGCACAGACTACTGTGTGATCAGTAACTGACAGCTGGATCTGTGATTCCCCTGGTTGGTTTCTTGCACTTGATCTCCAGTTATAATAGTTTACATGTAGAAACATGCTGCTTCTACCTCTTAGGCTGTGACTTCTGCCATGATGGGAAGCCTTCTAGACTGCTTGGGCATCAGACCTCTCCACTTGGAACTGCTCCATGGGGCAAATCCACTCCATATATCTTTGTCTTTCTTGTGAAGAGTCTTTTTCTTCCTTGCTAACTTATACTATTGTGGATCAAACAAAATTTATAACTAGCCTACAAGTTCTGAGTTATGGAATGTTTTTATACATCTCTACTAATGTCAATGTATTAATGTTGTCATTAGTATTTGTTATTAAGTGCGCAGGCACTTTTCATACACACACATACACACACACACACACACACACACACACACACCACATACAAATTTAAACCTTGCACCAGGCATTTGAGGTCAGTGCAACTAATTCTTTGTATCAAATAAGGATTCTGTGGCACAGAGAGTTTATGGATGATCCTTGAGCTCTCATAGCAAGAAATTGACAAAATCAGGATGCAAATGTAGGCAATTTGACTTCTAAGTTTAAGCTCTTAACCACTATATTTTACTTGCTTTTCAGAGTTACTTTTTAACAGGGTTACCAATCTAGTAATTGGGAGAATGTGGTAATGTTGCCTGTATAAAATTCAATATTGCATCTGATGAGATATGTCATGGAAATAGTTTTCGTCTCCTGTTGAAATGAAGAAGCATATACTGAAAACTTAATTAATCAGGTAGGTCTGTACCTGGTCTCAAGATTAAACCATTCATGCTAATATGGAGGGAAATGTGTTGTTAGGCCTTAAAACTCATCTCAGTCTCAACAGTTAAGCATATTTATTAATGACTTGTGTTTACATATGCAAAACACAATGATCATACTTACAAATGAGATGAAACTAGAAGAGAGAGTAATTGCTTTGAGTTCCTGAACCAAAACTACCTTGATAGACTGTAGTGAACAGCTGAATATCAAAAGATGACACTAAGCAGGTGTGGGGGGTAACTAAGATTTTATAATTTGGTTAGATTTTCAAAAGAAGTATAGAAGTATACATAATGGGAGATGTGGACCAGCAGAAGCATCCATGAGAATGAGAGGCATTCCATCAACAGCCAGAATGATGTAAATCACCAGTTTGCTGTGGCCATCAATAAAGATGATCCTAGCAGAGAAAAATAGGACAGTATCCACAATGCAGGAAAAAGTAGCTCTACTCTATTCTATTCTAATCAAACCACAGTCTTTAATGGTGAACTATAACTGCACTTGGAGGGCAAGGTAAACACCACAGACATGTTGGTGGGGATGCAGTCTGTTTGGTGAAGGTTGCCATATGACATAAGAATACTGGAAGGAGGTACAGATGTTTAACTTGAAAAAGAAATGGAAACATGTTTGTACTTCAGTACCTAAAAGACTTTCTTGGAAAAGCTAATTAGATCTCTGTCCAGCTCTTCTAAGAGTAGACTTAAGGGGAAAAGGGTAGAAGCCACACACAATAAGATAAGTGTTTGATCAACATAAGGAAGTGTTTTCAAAAATCCAGAGCTGCCAAGTCAGGAAGTAGTGAATTCCCCCAAATACGACTAAGAGCTGTCTTGCTGTGCAGTTATGGAGAGATTTCAAGGACGAACTGGGATGTTAGATTACATGTTAATAAAGATTCCCCCCAGACTACAAAACGTTAGAAGTTTTCCCCTTGCCACTACTTTGTCCCTGAAAACTGAGGTCAGAAAGGAAAGCACTGGAGAGAAAGGATAGCTGCTAATAAGTCTACAGCAGTTGGACATCATGGAAATCCTAGGC
Organism: Panthera uncia; assembly: GCF_023721935.1. Classification (NCBI taxonomy): domain Eukaryota; kingdom Metazoa; phylum Chordata; class Mammalia; order Carnivora; family Felidae; genus Panthera; species Panthera uncia. The sequence continues at coordinate 47,647,682 of NC_064807.1, forward strand.
TGGCTAAGCGACCTGGCCTCCTTAGGGAACATCATTTCGTGCCTGCATAGAACTTTTACATCCTGTCTCCCCCCTGTACATGAAGTCTCAGTACACATTTTAAAGATATAAAAAAAAAATTTAGCTGTGGGTCTCTTTAACTTATGATAATGACCATTATTCATTTGTACATCATTCAGTTCCTTGAATACTATTGTCCTGATGCCACAAATATGCTTAAAGTACTTGATGTAGTACGGAGTAATCACCTCAACAGATAACGTGGAGCGTTTTAATATGACTCCAAAGGGATCATTTTTAATGTAGGATCTGCCCGGTTTCTGGAGCAGAGTGCTGCATACTCATAGTAATACCTCAGAGTAGATGTGCACAGGCTTCCAGTGTCTTCTACATATCTTTGAACAGACTCTTATCTTCATTCTCTGAAAACTGGTAAAAAGACTAGAGATTTTAAAAAGAAGGACATTACCGTCAATTAATGTGCTCAACAGAGTGCCTGTTTCACGTTTACTACAGCGTTTTTGGTCCTCATCCCAAATTAGGAGAGCATTATGGTGATCTTAATTTTACAGAGAAGAAACTGAGGTTCAGCTGTGGGGAGGGACCCACTCCAGAGCAGAATACTAACTGGTGTTAGAGCTGGAGTCCATAATTACACCCTCTGATTTTTATCCCACTGAGGAGGGTGGAAATACAAAAATCTAGTCCTTAATTGCTGCAAATCTACTCCCTGTAAAGAGATGCCATTTATAGGCACAAGAATAAAAACAACCCCAAAATAATTAGCATCATGCCACAGGGACTCTGGGAAAGCAGAACTACAGGAAGAGAAAGAAAGTCTATAGACTTTTTCCAGTTCTCCATGTTAAGAACTGTAACAAGTTTTCAGACCTCCTGAAATCATTGCATAGATTTTTATTTCAGTTTTGCCATAATTCAAGTTTCTCATCACGCCTGAAAAGAAGAAATCTGGTGAAATCACAGAAAACATACTCCAGGTTTTTAACCTTTGCCCACTAAAACCTTAGAACAGAATCTTATCTTTTTGTGAAATGATCTATTTTCTGGGGACACAGGGCTGAAATGAAACCATATTCTGACTATATTAATGCCTAAGTTGCATGTGAGCCTAAAAATCATAAAAGAAAATTATATTGTTTTCATGATGGCATATCTGCATGAAAATGATAAAGAATTTTGAAATGGAAAAATATATATATTAAAAAAACTCCCACTTCGTAGTTCGAGTTACTGGTCTATTACTTTGAAATAGATAATTAGAAAGAACTATTTAAATTCAAGCATTCATGTACCCAATGCTATTGCATAAAATCCCATTTGACTTGATTTTGTTTGTTTTTTGGTGAAGAAACATATATTTCTTTGCTGTCCCAAGTTCCTTTTGAACAAGCTATGGCTTTATCAGACACATGGAAAAATACCAAACAGTTGCTGTATTCTGTTCATGGTACAGCTTCATAGTTCATAGATGTGCAAAACTACTGCCTGTAATCACAAAGCTTAGGAGTAGAGGGGAGAGTAACAACAACCACACACTATGGCCACTGACCATGCTGGGCAATTAACTGAGATCCTCTGTTCTTGGGTAAAATGAGGCATCTGGACCAGTCCTTTGCAGGGGTTTATCAGGCCTGACACTTTGTGACCTCATGTCTTCTGGATAGTACTACTTGCACAGTTATACAGAACATAAGATATGAGGAAACTCCCCAAACATAAAACTAGTGTCAAATAAGATCTTTCCTTTCCATTTTGCGAAATAAAATATAACATGCCTTCCTTAATTTGTAAAGTTACTCTGGAGAAGTTTACTTTAATAACAGATCTTAAAACAGCCCTTTCACATAAGAAGGGCTTAGTGAATATTTCCTGAATAAACGAATGAGTGAATTTGTAATAATAGTCCATATTGGACCTTGAATTCATCTTCTTATTTCAACTATGAAAATACTATTTGCTGAACTCACGCTTGTATCATCACCACCATCATCATCATTATTATTATTAAACTTTTGAGACTGATACTTACTGTCTAATAATAATGTTTTATTGGCCTTCCCTTGAATCAATACAATTTAGGTAAACAAAGTTTGAGTGAGTGTTATTATGTGCCCCTCCATGGTTCTTGATATGGGGATCCAGGAATGGGGAAGAGATAATATCTTCCCTGAAAGGTTTTGCAATCTAGTCAGATGGGCAGGAGAAGTGCACAGAGAGAAAGCACCAAAGAGAGAACCTAGCACGGGTGTTCAGCACAGGAAGACCTTGCATCCATTTGAAGGAATCCAATAATTTTACAGAAGGGAACATTAGAAACAGGTCTTAAGAGCAGGTGGAGTTTTGACAAAAACTGGTAGAAAGAACGTTCTAATATTTTTCTACATTAACTTGAAAGTTTCTTGACCTGCCTCAACTGAGTTCCTTTACAGGATTAAAAATAACAACAATGATCTGAGTGCCTTTTGCGATGAATTTCCTATTATTGAGTTCTCCTATCCATATCACATGTCAGGCAGAGTATTTTTTCAGATAATGAAACTTGGGCTCAAATATTGCCAAAGTCATAGAGATAATAGATGATTAAATGAGAAAAACATCATTTACCTTGGGAAACCAGTGTAGTTAATGCTGATATACTTCTAGTTCCTGTCAGATGTGGAGAACTGTCACTCTGAGAACAAAGCCAGGTTTTCACCGGAGTAGTGTCATCTATGTTTTGTTTTTGTTTTTTTGTTTTTGTTTTTGTTTTTAGGGATGGGAGGGGTAAGGAGGAGGAAGAGAGAGAATCTTAAGCAGGCTCCACACACAGTACAGAGCCCAACACGGGGCTTAATCCCAGGACCGTGAAATCGTGACCTGAGCTAAAATCAAGAGTCAGACATTTAACTATCTGAGCCACCCTGGCACCGCTATATTGTGTGCTTTAAGCAATTCTATTTAATCAAGAATTTCTTAATTACCATCAGCTACACTGTACTATTATGTTGTGAATGATGACAGCGCATGAATATGACCAGGAACTAGATCATCTGGAAGGTTCATAGGAGAAAGGAATACTGGAATCTCTAATGGGTATTTTCCAGAATAACATAATGTCACCCAGTTATCTTGGAAGGAGGCTTCACGTGCTATAGGTAAGTCTCATCCTACTGAAAGGACATCATAGATAGGTTGCTGATGCAAAATATTTAGGGTAGGCAAATATTATTTCAAACTCAGAGCTTGGAAGTATTTTCCCCAACAGAAAGCCTGTCCCTAGGTGGAATCGTCTTTAGATTCCTGCGCTGAAATCAATGTGTCCTGAGTTGAGATTGAAAATTTAAAGGAGAATAGAAGGAGACAGTAGGGAAAACACAGGTGAGAAGAAACCTAGGTCAGGGAGCAGAGTTTAAATGTCAGGATCATTCCCCCATATGCCCCTATCTTACACAACTATTGCAGCTATTTACTTAGTGCTGACTTTGTTAGAGCCTTGGAGAATAGTTAAGGGAAGGAGGAAATGAAGACTTCTCCTTTCCTCTTTGTCCTGTACAATTAGATTTTTCTGAAGTGAGCAAAGAAAGAGAATTTATGGAAAATTACTGGAATTTGAAAGAGCCCCTCTCCATACTTCTGAAAAGTACATGGCATTTGAAGTAACAAAGAATGAGTGAATTTCCATTATCCTTCACATTCCTAAAACCACATAGGATTCTAATCATTACATCCAACTATTCCCAGAAAAAAATTCCAATCATGAATCTCCCACACATCACTCATGAGTCTCCCATCTGTCTTTCCTTAGAGAAATTATATTTGGACTTCTTGAAGTCACTGTAAGCCTTTGTTTCTTTTCTGTCTGGAAAATAACAGACAGTGTGACCCTGGCTGTCATCTTGTTTTTCGACTGCTGATGTGATTTTGCCTAATAAGTAGCATCCAATGGTGACTATCGCAATTCAAATTAAAAGGAAGAGAGTAGAATGATGTGCAGACAAAGCTCAGATGTGGGTTTGTTGATATTTGTAGCAGGAGGTTAATTAGCATTAACAGAAGCATCAGCAGTTGCTTGGACTTACTCATAAGGTACTGACTGCTCTCAGCAGTATAGTACAGAGGAAAACAAGTCAAAATAGTTTTCTTTTTTCCTCTTACAGAAAAACCATTTACAAAAACAAACATAAAGTAATTGGATTCTTTTTTGTTTGCTTTCTGTTTCTCCTTTGCAGCTAAGTGTTTGATTTAGCTGCTGCTTTTGCTCCTTCCCAGTGCTACATGGTTGGAGTAGTAATAGGGTTGGTTGTACTTTCTTTTTTCCTTTTTCATTCCCTTCCTCCCTGGCCTCTCCCCCATCCTTTGGTGGTGGTGGTTGTTTCCTTTAGGCAACTTTATTTTTTCTCTTTCATTTTCAAATAATGATGAATATATTTTTAGGGGTGGCTTGTAAGTTTGGGGTCAAATAAATGCAAGGTACATATCTATCCCTCTGATCACTCTTTACCCGTCTAAATGTTTTAAAGCCCCTGCCTTCCTCTAATCTTTGCAATGGTCAGAATAACTGTTAAAGACAAAGTTCTAGCCTTGAACAAGGCCCAGAAGAGGGTTTTATTTGTTTGACTTTGGTTGTGGTTTCCTCCTGCAATATTTCTCCTGCAATAAAGAAGAAAAATGTGGGGCACCTGGGTGGCTCAGTTGGTTAAGTGTCAGACTTTGGCTCTAGTCATGATCCATCGAATCACAAGTTCAAGCCCCATGTCAGGCTCTGGGCTGACAGCTTAGAGCCTGGAACCTGTTTCAGATTCTGTATCCTCCCCCCCCCCCTCTCTCTCTCTCTCTCTCTCTCTCTTTCTCCCTCTCTCTGCTCCTCACCTGTACTCTCTGTCTCTCTCAAAAACAAACGCTAAAAAAATTTTTTTTTTAATTTAATGGTATTTCTTTATATCTATATGCAGGAGAGCTTAGGATCATTTGAAAAACTATCCCAGATATTCTCAAATTAAATGTCCACTATTTAGTAGCTATAAAATTATTTAATATACACATGTTCTTACATTATTTAGTCACTCTTTGATGTTTTACAGAAAGTTTACTAGTTTAACCTATTGAGAAATGTTAATTAATAAGAAAGATCAATAAATAATAACCATAATGCAAATTGAAATATCTCCTGCTGTGCTAGACTACGGTTATTAGATTTTTGATGAGGATTTTATTAATTTCTTTGTTCTCCTATGGAGGAAACTAGAAATGGATCTTAGGGAAAATTAAGGATATATATTTAATTCTGACCACAAATCAAAGACAGGCTTAAAATTCCTTGAGGAAAATTTACTCAGTAGCGCTAAGCAATATGGGATCGGGCATGCCAATTATTTTGTACAAAAACATAAAAGGAAGTTAACAGTAACGCCATTTCTACTTAAATCCGCCAATCAGATGGAACATATCTATATATCTGTCTAAATCGCTCTGTGTGTGTGTGTGTGTGTGTGTGTGTGTGTGTGTATCCATTTACTTATCTGACAGGCTAGCTAGACAAACAGATAGATGATAGATAGCAAGACATTAGCTATAGATTATGCAAATGGTACTGTGTATGATTCAAAGATATATGTATATTTATAAGTATCATGGCTTATTGGATAAAGCAGATAGACAAATCTCTCAAGAACTAATTTATCCAACCCTACCATACAGAAGAGGCTATCATTGAGGCCTGTAAATGTTAAGTTAAAACCCCAAAGCAGTAACTACTTGGGGACTGGGCTAGGGTTAAAATCTAAGTCTCTGATCTTTCAAAAGAAGGAGAAGCCTCATTTAAAATTAATCTCAGTTATTGTAGTGAGGGGATGGCTGCTGTGGTTTCTCCAGTTTGGTAATAGCTAACTATCCAAACCATTAAAACAAATGGAGAGTGGATGTGCATATACGGATAACAGCTGTACATCCACATTTTCCTTGTCTTATTAGTGGAGACCAGGCGATCTCTAGATGTTTGGGGGTTATCTAAGGGGGGGATTGTTTTGCTTTTTGCTTTTTGTTTTAATAGTCTGAGTAGACTTTGGCAAATGGCCATTCTGAAATAGAATTTGGGCTGTTTGGAATATGAACACTGAGTTATCACATGAAGCAAGTGGCAATTCCAGACTTGAGAGGCAGAGTTGAAATGTGTGTGTGTGTGTGTGTGTGTGTGTGAGAGAGAGAGAGAGAGAGCGCACACGAAGTCTTGGTTTAGAAATATCATGGAGTATCAGGCCTTATAGGTTGCACTTACCTTTTAGTAATAATAAATTAGTTAATATTTTTGAGTACTTCCAGCTTCTAATATTTTTACATAAGCCAACTCAGTTAATTCTTGTAACAGCATATGTCTATGTTAGAATAGAATTTACAATATTTTCCAGAGGAGGAAAAATCAGCTGTGGCAAAATAATTTTCCCAAGTTCACTCAACTAAAAAGTAGCTGGTAGGAGCTGGATTTGAACTCTGGGATTTCTAGATCAGGAATTGGAAGTTTTTACTCATTATATTATACTGTTCCCAATGATGAGTTGCCCCATATTCTCTATTCTCACTGGTACCCAAGACCATCAGGTATATGATCCATAAGTGATTTGAGCTGGTATAAAGAACCAAGGGCTTGGCAACAAACAAACACATTAAACAAGAAAACAACTGAAATCCTGCTACAGCTCTACTATTTAAAAATATTCACTATGCAGAAAAACAAATTATTTTAGAAAGTGTCTTCCTCAAATTCCCTTAAATGCCTAGCAAGTTGATACTAGTAAATATGCTATTTGCCCATTCTTTTACTATATTCTTCCATATCATAATGCCATCCTCCTAACAGCACATGGTAAATGAGCGGGAAAATCCATATGAGAAAAATGTGGTGAGAATACTGCGTTAGTGATTAAGAACAGATGGGTGATTTCTAAGCGCATCAGAGTTTCAAAAAAATGAGAGCTCACAAGAGATTTTTAAGAATCAGTTAATATCCAAATATTGAAATGTATATATGAAGATCTATCCAGGTCCAGCTCTATTTGTGTGTCATCGGTAATAATAGTACAGACCAAGTATTTTTGCAGAATGGCTAAATTTACTTCTTTCTAATCTTTGTGTCACAATACTTCCAGATACAACTCACCCCTCATTTCCCAGCCTTGGGTTCAGACTGATAAAGCTCACAAGCAAAAGAGAAAGTATTCCTTTACTATTAGATAAGCAAGCACCTGGCCGATGTCAAAACAAGATTTATAACAACCTGCAATGGTAGACTTGTGGTCACTCTGGGTCCTCATACTACTTCTTCACCCCCAGTCAGAGATACTTAGGCCATCAGGTGCAGATAAAGAAACTGGAACAGAGAGAAGGAGAACATGAACCTTACCTGACCTAGGAAGATCTTCCCAGGTGTATTTAGTATAGGGAAGCAAGAAATGTATGAGTGAGTTTCATTCCTTAGCAACAAAATTAGAAAGGACATGTGGATTCAGGTTCATGTTTTTTGTTTCTCTGTTTAAAGTACAGATACCCTGTTCACAGCAAAATGTGGCCTGGTGAGTATACAGACAGCAAGATTTTTGTCTCCAAAACTGCCCTCAGGAAGGACCTTGAGTGAATATCATCTTCTTTGGGTAGAAACAGAAATAGAGTCTAGAGAAGCTTTCTCCCTTTCAAAAGAACCATTAGTGGAAGAGGAGCCCTCAATTCTATTTGCTGTCTATCTGAGATGTCGAGTAAAAATAATTTATTGATAGCACCTCAGAAAGAGGCATGACATCTAGTTTTGGAAGCTAGAATCTAGGTTGCCAATAATAGCATCTAATTATTATGTGGTTACCTTGTGTTCCATGTATAGTATTTCATTTAACCTTCCCAGCAATGTATTAGAAAGTATTATTATACCTATGTGACAGATATAAGAACTGAAGCAGGGAGATGTTCCAAGAATTTCCTCGAGGTCACAACAAGAAGTAGACTGTGAACTGAACCTTGGCAGTCATGAAATCCCACTAACCAGAAAGGATTATGACAAAAGATAAAATTGGCTTTATAAACTTCATATGCTATATGATAGTAATATTTAATATGACCTTTGATACTCTGTTAAGAAAAACAAACTGGTATTTGGGATATATAATCAAATATAACTACATGTAAAACTTGGGTTTCTGATTTCAAAATATTGTCCCTTCTGCCATGCAGCTTTTGCAGGAGTGGCTAATTCAGAGTGTAATGAGCTCTTTTTTCTCTCTCATTGCAATGAAGACACATGCATGTCAACAAATGATAATCATCTCTGAGTTGAGCTGCAGCATGGGGAAGAAGCTGGTGAGGGCAGAACTATTAAGAACCTGTGGTATGTCAGAACTAGGTTCTCCTTGTGGGCCTTAATTTTGTCACTAGCCTTTTCCTCCCTGACTGTGGTAAGAATCAGAGTATTGACACTTTGGAGCATTCATCTTGCTGGTGGAGAGGGAAGATGTAAATGCCAGAAGGAAGAAGTTAAAGGAAATATTTTCCTTTTCTCTTTCTGAGAAGGTCCACATAAATTAAAATGTACCAGGAACCATTTTATTCTGCCTTCTAAAATTTAATCTCAAAATACTGTTGTCTTCAGATATTTTCCCTTAGTTGAATTAATTTCTTTAATTAGGCTTTTTTTTTTTTTTGGTCTTACTACATGGTGCTCAGCTGCAAATTACTTTTGCATCCAGATTTTGGTTTGCAATTCTCCACACAGTAATTTTTTAGCATAAGTTTTAACAAACAAATACCATTTCCTACAATTGTCTTTCAAAGAGGAGTATTAGTAAAAATATCTCTGAATTCCAAGTGCTCAGTCCTGAAAGGAAGACAGTACATTTACTCTGTCAATGATGGTTGTTGAGTGCCTTGTATGTTCCCAACAATGTCTTAGGAACTGTGAGATTGCAAAGAACATTGTGGTTTACCTCCTTTCTGCAAGACTTTCTTATGTTTTCCTACTCTCCCATTTGCCCAGCAGAGCACAGTTAGGAGTTTATACATTTTATTGCAAAGATTCTGAGGATTTGTTGAATGTTCATTCATCCTGCAAGCATATATTGTCTATTATATGCTGGGCATGGGCTACAGCCAAGATATTCAATCTTGAGTAGGGCATGGTGGTAGGGATGGGAGCAAGATAAACTAGTTGACTTGTAAAGACATAAAATGGAAGTGATTCCCTGAGTGGCTGTGACTTGAATTTGAATCTTTGGCCTACCATATATTAGCCGCATGACTTGAGAACAATATAATTTCTCGAAGCTTCATTTCCACGTTGGTAGCATGAGATCATTAATTCCTCTTTCACAGGGATCTTAGGAGAATTTAAGACCAATGTATATAAAGTATCTACAACCTGGCAATTTCTTTTTTTTTAAATATGAAATTTATTGTCAAATTGGTTTCCATACAACACCCAGTGCTCATCCCAACAGGTGCTCTCCTCAGTGCCCATCACCCACCCTTCCCTCCCTCCCACCCCTCATCAACCCTCATTTATTCTCAGTTTTTAAGAGTCTCTTATGGTTTCCCTCCATCCCTCTCTAACTTTTATTTTCCCCTTCCCCCATGGTCTTCTGTTAAGTTTCTCAGGATCCACATAAGAGTGAAAACATATGGTATCTGTCTTTCTCTGTATGACATATTTCACTTAGCATCACACTTTCCAGTACCATCCACATTGCTACAGAAGGCCCTATTTCATTCTTTCTCATTACAACCTGGCAATTTCTAATAAATATTAGTTCTCATTTTTAATCCATTCATACACAAAGTAGACCAAAGAAGAGAAAAAAAACCCCAGCAAATTCAGAAAGGATATTTTAGTTATGAAGGTAGAAGATGAGTAAGGGCTATGGGGAAATGAGCCTTCTGCTAAAATAGTGTCAGGAGACTCAGAGAAGGTCACTTATACAGGTCTTAGTTTCTTTCTCAGCCTGAACTCTTTAATCCTTGTTAATCCATACCCATCAGAGTACACAGAATCAGAAAATATCCCATTAAACCTCTGATAGTTGTGGCTTATTTTCCACAGAGCACACCACAGGCATGTTTCCCTTACCATCTTGTGCTCTTTCATTGAATTAATAGACCTCTCTTTTGAAGACAGATTAATATTTGTATTTGTTATGGCACAACTGTATGCCAAGGCCTTTATCCTTAGTCTTCACAACAGCACTGTGAACCAGGTACTATAATTATATTTCTTTTATACAAGTAGAAGGCGAGAATCATAAAGGAGAAATAATTTGCCCAAACTCGCACGTCCTGGATAGAGAACTGAATCAAGGTTGGTCTGGCTGCAGTGGTTATACTGCTGGAAACTTGTAAGAAAAAAGTAAGCATTCTACTCCCTAAGCAAACTCACCAAGAAATAGAGGACAGGGGCCCTTTTCTTCAGCTTCAAAAGCTCTTGAAATGATATTGCTAAGCTGATCCTCTCCTCAATTGGCTTATCCTGTGGGAACAATTAAGCAATAATCACTTATAAATGGCTTCAGGGAAATGTTGAAGCTGGACTCTATTAGTCTATAACTCCTAAACAAAATAATTGTAAACATGGTCATGGCTAAAATAGCTTTTTGTTGTGTGGAATACATGACAATATATAGAATAAATTATGGCACACTTGTCTTGAAAAGTCTAACACACATTTGATTGAAAGTTGATATTTGGGGCAAGATTGCACTATTTTTGCCCTGATAAAGAGATAATGATGCCTCAAAATGAGAAGCCACATAAATATGATCAGAATCAATCATGTTTACCAAGTCTGATAGTTTCTAATGCCAGAATGGGTCATGTTCTAATAAATATTTTTAATGAATGCAGTACTCCCTTATCATTTGACCAGAAGTTTTGTTCTTTCTTCTTTATGGAAATTAAACTATAGCTACAATGGGAAGAAAAAAGAAATGTATCAATTATGAAATTGGGTAGATAGGATTAATATGCTGAGTACACTGATGTAAAAATCATAAAAGGATTTCATAAATCCTGACCTTCAAGGACTGTAAACACACAAGAATGTCATATCAAATTTTTAAAAGTTTAGGTTCTCTTGGTACTTAACAATAGAAACAATAATTTAAGTTTAAATATGAGCCATGAGGGGGAAAGTGAACTGTGGACTTGCACTTTTGGCCTTAATGGAATAACTGGTCCCAGACTAACCCTTCTGCCATTAAAAGAAAAAAAAAAAAGCCTGGAAAACTGGATTGAATATATGAAAAAAATCTCTTTTCATATATGAGACAAAAGACCATGCAGGATTGTGACTCCTAAGGGTGGGAAAAACAAAGGATGGGATCCCTATGATTATGCTGGCTTTCTAGCTGGAGGCATCTTACAGATCTTGACACGTAGAGGGAGAACCCAACCAAAGCAGAGTAGTTTCACTAAGGAGAAGAGACAGATATCAGAAGTCAGGGAATCAGAGACAGCTAGACTTTGCTGGGTGTAGTAGCAGATGGGAGGAAACTATATCGACAAAAAACTCCAGAAATCTACATTAAGTGCTCTACTGAGTCTTTTGAGCACTAAGCTTTGCATGTACAGAGATCCATGCAGATGTGTGTGTATCTATATGGATCTACTTAAGTGAAAATTTATAAAAACACAGAATTTTTAAAAAATCAGAATCATTCTCCCTTCTTTCTTCTGTCTCTCCCCTAACTCCTCCTTAGAAATATGATCTAAGGGGCGCCTGGGTGGCTCGGTCGGTTGAGCGTCTGACTTCAGCTCAGGTCATGATCTCACAGACCATGAGTTCGAGCCCCGCGTCAGGCTCTGGGCTGATGGCTCAGAGCCTGGAGCCTGCTTCCGATTCTGTGTCTCCCTCTCTGTCTGCCCCTCCCCCGTTCATGCTCTGTCTCTCTCTGTCTCAAAAACAAACGTAAAAAAAAAAAAAATTAAAAAAAAAAAAGAAATATGATTTAAATGACCTTAGCATACACTTGTGTGTGTGTAGTATTTTATGGTATGGATGAATCATGATAAGTACAACCAGTTTCTTTTGGCTAAATACCTTGTTTGTTTCCTGTTTTACACCCTGAAAAATTTTGTGACTCTTATTTTCTTATGATAAATTCTGGGAAGGTGAATCACTATCTTAACAACTATGAGCTCTTGGTAAATATTGTCTGATTGCATCCAGCATTTGCAACCATTTGTGTTCACATGGCACAGGATGAGCGCCAATGTTAACGCACCTTTATTCATACTTATCTTTTCATTTAAAAATTTTTCATATGTTTATTTGAACAGAGGATAGTGCATCACACTTTATTTTTTATATTATATTATATTATATTATATTATATTATATTTATTATATTTATTATATTTATTATAGTTAATGTATATATATTTATATAATGTTGTTACAAATTTGACTAATACATAATTTCCCAACTTGACTTTTTTGTTATTGTTGTTGTCGTTGAAAAGCTATTAGTTTGACGTTAATCTTGTGTTGCATTCTAAATAATATGTTAAATGCATCTGCTTCATATAAAGGCAAAAGCTGGTATTATATTACCTATTAAAACTTGATGAATTATTCAATGTATTTAAAATTAAGAAAGAAAACCTAACATTCACTATAACCTTACTAAGTGCTTGGTACTCTTCAAAGTGCTTTGGATGTGTTACCAATTTGTTTTACTCATAAAGTTTAATCTTCATAATAGGATCTATTTCATCCATCTCACAGATGAGGATACTGAAGCACAGAGTAGGAACATAACTTGTCCAAAGTTATATACATAGTAAGTGGTGCAGCTAGGACTTAAATGTGCTCTCCCATGACACTCTGAGAGAGCAATTTGTTTTTTCCTGGAACTAATTAAAAACACTGGATATCGTAGGCTTGAATTCTAAGTCATGATTGTTTTGAGATCATTAAATATAACTAATTGAAATATGGAAATACAAATAATGATTTCAAATGGTTTTTATCTTCCTGGCAAAGTTACTATCAATGGCAAATTCTTAGAATTTATTCACCATATGCTCTGGTTATAATAAAAAGTCATAAATATAACACATTAAAAAAAACTAAGAAAGAATGATGAAAAGAGATGAAGCAAAAAGAAGTTTACTGGCCAGGAAATGTCAAAATGAATGAGATTTACAAAAGTACACTTGACCATTTTGCTAAGGAATTCAAATTTACTGAATGCATGTAACTGCAAACTCAAGAGAAGCCAGGCTGTATGAGCCCGGAGCACAATGGTCCAGAGCTACATTGTTCTAATGTCCTTTGAAACCAGTATTTTAGTGTCAAGTTTTTGTCATGTTGTTTATAGTTAGTGCCTCTGCAGCACCTTCCACCTAGACTTTCTGGATTTTTTTTTCCATTGCAGGCTTTAGCTATGATCAGACTCTGGGTTTTTTGTCCCACCTGTGGTGGGTAGAGGCTGGTATTAGTCTTCCTGGCATCTACTATGTCTACACAGAATATTGGACATCCTTGGTCTCAGGTTCCTCAGCTAGCTATCCAACTTCCAACTGGAACCAGAGAACTAGGCTGAACCTCTATCCATTTGACTAGGGCTCTAATCCCATACCTAGTTCTAGATAGTTTTTAGGGTGCTACATTCTATGTTCTCTATGCCATGGATGAAACCTTCTACTCCATGACTAGAACAATCTCTGAATAGATTGGTATTCCTCTATGCAGATACCCTCAGCTGCACATTCTGTAATCTTGAGCTACTTTTTAAACACACCTGTCTGCAGTGCAAGCCCCCTGGAAACTAGTCACAGTCTAGCAGATGATTGACTTTGTTAAGGACGAGAGACAGAACAAGAGGAAGGATCCATGTATTTGTAAAGGAATGAATTATTCTTTGACTCTTAATGGATTAAAAAACATGCAATATTCCAATATTTTTTCTCAATAAGTTTATCGTCAAGATAGACAACAATTATAACATCAATCAATTCTCAGATCATCTTCCATCTTTTATATAATAAAAGAACTCAGGGGTTCTTTGGATTAGAAATATAAAAAGGGGTCTGGACTGTATTCCACTGGTTTACCTTATTTCTGTTACATAAAACCACTGTCTGGCAAATGGTTTCCACCAGTAATTATATAGAGAGTACAATTGTGGGCAAGCCATGCAGATATCCTCACAGGATACTCTCAACCCAACATAATTCTGACTTCAGAGATTCTTCCTGGGCTTCTCAGGCTGAAGAACTAGGGTCTCTCATCCCAAAGACATCTACATAGTCATTCCACAGGAGTCCTAGGCACTAAGTGTGAGCAAAGTAAAGAGCTCCACCACAGTTCAGGTTTTACAGTGTGCAGAATACCATCACACCTAATGGTCAGTTACTTTTTTCCCATGTGCCATTTGGCTCCATGCCCATCTCTTCCTGAACCATTTGACTTATCATCTCCAGAGGGCACACTCTTCTCAAACAAAGGCCTTTTCTTAATCTCACTTGAAAGTACTAGAAACCCAAACCTTAAGGACAGGAAGATCTCAATCTGCTCTTCAGAAGATTCTTTTCTCTCCTTCAATGATACAACAAGTAGCAGCAGTAGCAACAAAAATGGCACAAGGCCTCATGTTGCTAATGTAAAATGATGGATAATTTTTGTTGAAACTTTGTTCACGATATTCATCACTATCTACAATTCTACTTTTCTTTTGGATTATTTATTTACCTATCTATGTTGGAACCTTAGAGTACAAACTCTCTTCATCATTTTGTTCATTATTCTATCATCAGTATAAGAAAGTTCCTGATGCATATAGGAGGTATTCAACATACGCTTATTCCATTCGACTCTTTAACTCTCACACTCATTCTCTTTTCATTCCTCTTCAAATGCAGCCCTGAACATTTTCCTATTCCTGCATTCATCAATCTCTCCAAAACCCATCTCATGCTGAATACAGTCCATAGCATTTTCCTAGTTAATTATGATAATCAATTCTGCTTCCTTGATCTATTCTATTCATTAAGTATTCAAAATGCATGTGTCACATATACAGAAATATAATATTTCTGTACCAAATTATCATTCAGTGAAATCATTTGACTTTTGATGATATTTTGGTAATGATTGTTCCTAGTGCACAAACATTATTATTGTGTCATTTCACTTTTTGATTACCCTAAATTCTCACCCTTGACTTTGTCAGCATACAATCACATACTGGGAAATCATTTTGAGTTTGATCCACTGTATAAAATTTGGTTCTTTTTGTTGTTGCTGTTGTCGTTGTTGATGTTGTTTTCCTCATAAAAGAGTGGAGGGTTTTAAAAAGGACATTATATACAGGGAACATGTCATGGATATCATAGAATTTGTTTTTAAATGTTGACTTTGAAGTGTAACATCAACTGATTAATGAACAGAAGGAATGCATTCACTAGCATACAAACACTGACCCCCTTGTTATAACCCAATTTCATAACATAGTTAAAAAAATAAGTCAAACAACCTAGTTCTAGTCTTGTTCTGTCACCCCATGGCAAAATTTTATATCGTTTGTAACATGACTAGCTTGATGTAGTTTTGAAACATTCTTAAAACAGTGGCATCGATTTTCCAAATAAATCCTTCAATAGAACCTATTAGATTAAACAGGTAAAATGGCAGTCATTTGCTTAAAGCTGAAAAGGGAAAGCTGGGGGCCTGGAGCTAGGGGCCAAATATGTCTGTCCATCTACCCTTCCCTCAACTCACCTTTCCACTTAACACAGACCCTGAATCAACTCCACAGGACACAGTTTAAACTAGATGCTCTATTAAAAGTTTTTTCTAGCTTTAACACTTTATGATAAATTATAACAAGTACACATATCTCAGAGATGGAGCTTTTCATTGTTTATTTTTACTGTTGTTATTTGTTTTGTCTTTAGGGTGGAGTGTGATTAAAATGCATTAGGAGAAAGGAAGCTATCTTTTTTTTTTTTTTAATCAATTATATGAGCAGATGAGACATCAATTCATTGCCTGGAGTCCATGGGGACATTTTGACTGTAGCTAGGATTCCCGTACCTGTGAATTCCACTAGCATAAAATGGCCTCAAATTCCAACTTTTTATTTTGTATATGCAAATATTTTAGAGACAAATTCAAAGGCAGAATTAATTCTGATCATTTCTTTTCTCGGGAGGTGGGGGAACAGAGAGAACAAGGGTGAATGTTTATTCCTTTAAATTAGACAACTGATAGAAAATTTAAGATTCCTTAGAAATGCAGAAAATGTTCAATCTCTAGACCATCTGCAACAAATTTACAGCAAATACTCCTGCATCCCTGGAAACAGTTTTATGCCACAAACTAGGAATTTCTCCAAAGTCACAATTACATGATTCAAAACAGGTAATTTTCACCCCAATCTCATGTTTTCATTCCAGGTTTTAGTTAATGCTGTCTTGATGGTTGCTGTTTGATGAATCAGCTTTCCTGTTAACTAGAGGTGCAGGGCCATCATCTAATGAAAACACTCTGTATTTTATGACTCCCTGGGCTGCAGTTCTGCATATTAAAATGGAATTTCAATCTCACTGTTAGAAATAAAATCAAAACTAGCATCTGTGGTTTGAACAGAACTGAGAAAAATGCTGCTCACTTAATTTTTACAATATTTTTCATGCTAGACAGTATAAAAAAGAGGCCTTGGATATAATTTTTAAATGCCTATAAATTAGAAATAAATTGGTAGAAATCAGCGCAATAGTTCAGTGCATGGGTTAGTTCATTATATCCACAAATTCGAATGCTAAAAGTTTTCTGTTCTAGTTAGAAGTTTGCCAAAATTAAGGTTTCCTGCTGTTTCTCAAATAGCACTAGTAAC
Source organism: Panthera uncia (assembly GCF_023721935.1). NCBI lineage: Eukaryota > Metazoa > Chordata > Mammalia > Carnivora > Felidae > Panthera > Panthera uncia. The sequence continues at coordinate 47,664,547 of NC_064807.1, forward strand.
ACCTCACTTCCATCCCTCCTATTACAAGTGTTGAGCCCCTCTGATCACTTTTTGAACATTTCTTTTTTGTCTAGGAATGAGTGCACCTTCACATTCAAGAGGAAAATGAAGGAGAAATAATTTCATAGCTAAGAATGAAAGTCATGGCAATAGATTAGTAAAAAAAAATTGGGGATTCCTAGATGGTTTTCATTAATCATATTTACATAAAAACACTACAAGATAATACTGAAACAAAATGGCAAACTTCTCATTACTGAGTTAATCAATAATCAATGAAGTATTATCAAGTGTGCTCAATATTTGCCCATCCAACTCTCTTTGTCCTTCTCTCTCCCCCTTCCCTCACACATTACACACACACCCACAGACATATATCCACAGTCCACTTTAATTATGCAAGTTTCTAAAGCTTTTGTGTTACTAACATTTTATTTTAAGGGAAAATGATATGTAGAGAGGAAATATCAGTGTTGGACGCTGTGCAGTCCAGCTTTATTGCAGCTTCAAAATCTTTAGCCTATTTTCTTTCCACTGTAGAAGTCCCTTTAGATGATCTTATTACAGAATAAATAATTATTATCATGAAAAAGTGAATAGTACTCAACAGACAGAAATGCAATAACCACTATTTATTAAACACATATCATATCTTATGTATCATACTAATCCTGGGCCCAGTCTTCATTTCATACAGTCTTCCCAACAACCCACAAAGTAAATGTTATTAATTTCTTCCTTTTAAAAAATGTGGTAACTCAAGTTCAGAGTAGTTCAGTAATCTATACCAGGTTGTAAAACTGTCAAGTTTCGAAACGAGGATTTAAACCGACGTTTTTGCAATTCGAAAGCCCATACTCTCAAATTTTAAACCGTGTTCCTTTATTTATCTAGTCTTGTGGTTACAAGGAAGGGTTTGATACAGCTGGCATCTAGGTCTCTGTAGATGAACCAATGAATGCAATATGCTTTGAACTCAGGCAGGAAGGAAGTGGAACAATGTTTCATGCTCGTTCTTGTTTTACTTTCACTTCTACTCCTTCTGTTTTTCCTCTTTTTTTGCTCTTCATCATTTCTTTGTTTGCTCTCCATTTTCTTCATTAATGGAGCCCTCGTCATCATTGACAGAGTCATCTTCTTTCTAGTTAATTTTTACCAAAGTATTTAGTTAGGAAGAGCACTATATACATATACATATATAATCCTCAAAATTATATGCAATGTGATTACTAATAGCCCATTTTATGGACAAGAAAGTTGAATCTTAGAGAAGGTAAATGATGTTCCTAGTATCAAAATGCACACATAGGATGATTAAATGTTTAAATTGGATAGAATTAGGGAATAAGAGGTAACATGTTAGCTGGTAGTGAGAAGAAAGCTTGGGAAGGAGTTTTCAGTTCGACTCATCTCTTTTCCAAATCACAGAGCACACCAATCTATTCAGCATCAAACACCTTGTCTTCTGAGCCAGAACATATAATTTTGTTCTCGAGTTTCATCAGGAGATTTAAAGAGTTTACTGTTTATCAAATTCATCCCTCAAAATATTCTAATTTAACCAAGCACTTTTGAATATAGTATCCTCAGGGTGCCTGGGTGGCTTAGTTGGTTAAGTGTCCAGCTCTTGATTTTTGACTCAGGTTACAATCTTACAATACTGAGTTTGAGTCCAGCATCAGGCACCATGCTAGGTGTGGAGCCTGCTTGGGATTCTCTCTCTCCCTCTAACCCTCTCTCCCACTCGCACACTCTCTCTTGCTGTCTCTATCTCTCTCTCAAAATAAGTAAATAAACTTAAAAAAATAAATGCATTATTCTCACATGACATACAACCACCAACCACATACTACTAGATTCCTTTGATTGTCACCTATTTTGCAGGATTTCTCCTAGAATACTACCAGAACACCTCCATTATCCCAAGTCTCCAGGTTAGGACTTTAACTTTCCTTGATTATCCTTATTTTCTACCAAACAAGGATGTGAAACAAGCTAATCCACAGAAAGTCTTAGAATTTTTGATTATGTATAAGATAAACATCCTTTGGGGGAAAAAATAAATCACTGCCATTGTAATGTGAATGCTCTTAAAAGCCAAACACCACATCAGTTCTTTATAAGAAACTACAAAAAGAACACATATGCCATATATTAAGCAATAAGGTGAATGCATACATTCATTCACTGATATCAGTTCTTGAAAGGACTTGAGAGATCCATCTTCCTAATTTGAAAGACGTAAAATAGTTTTCTCTCCTCTGCAGTGATGAATTAATTGCTCTAAAGACCAATAAGTAATGCCCTACAAAGTTACAGGGCCAAGTTTGTAGGTAGAAAGGTCCATTTGCTCTTTTCTTTGTCAAACAAGAAGAGTGTGGGACTGAGCATTTAATAGGTGTTTTCTAGAGAAACTTTTGGAGATGGGTGTTATTAGCTATCTTTTCTACATATGGGGAAATCTAGGCTCAGATGGTTTATTTATCAATAGTCACGCTGTGGCCTACCTATTTTCAAAGACCAGGAACTTCGTATACATTACAGCAGCCATGCTAAAATATGTAGTATAATTAGACATCTCTACATATAATTTTAAAAATGAGAAAAGTTATAACACATTATGAACATGGAAACATAATTAAACAAATTAGGAAACTTTCATATCTTCATTATTTCATATAAACATGATTTACCTTGTTAAACACAATCAATCCAATTTCTTGGAATATTTACAAGAATATTTAGACAGTAATTTAAACTCTTATTGTGAGTCCAGCTTGTTGTAGAGTGATATAAAATAAAAAGACATAATCCTTAGTCCCTAAATGCTTTAGGTCAAATTAGCCAAAATGAATACATGGGGAATATTTACAGAATCATCTGATGTTAAAGTATGTGGGTTGGCTTTTAGGTGCAGAAGAAATAGATAAACTGGGGTGTGTCTCTGCATACATTTCCTGAGGGGTGTGTCTTACACTGAGTCTTGGCACATGAATAAAATTTACATATGTTAGTGTAGGAATAAGGTTTAAGAAAACAAGATGACACAGAGATAAGGAACATGTACAATATCTTAATTCCTAATCTTCAATTCTGAGATCTAAGAAATTCTGCAAGCTGAAAGTTTTGGTAACTCATTTATTGGTAAAGTAAATCCTGAAAGGATATAAACATTTTAATAGTCTTTATGTATCTCACTTGGTGTGAATATTTATTTATTTAGCTGCAAAAAAATCATGTGTTTCTTGTGTTTGTTTAAAAATGCTGCATCAGATGCAAATGGAGCTGTTATATATTATACAAATATGCCACCATTAGCATCTTCTTCAGATCCAAAATTTCTGAATTATTTTGTCCACTTGGCCCCACACGTTCTAAGTTAGAATTCACGAGCCTTTATTTGTATTGGGAGTGGGAGAGGGGAAAGTACTAAGATATTAAGGAGGCCAGAGTGCACAATGAAGCAGGTTACACAGAACCTTAAAGATAGGCCAATGATAGGAACTAATGTTGTACACATTAGGAAAGTGTTACGGATTCTTCAGGATGAGTACCATATGGTAACAGTGACATTTTTTAAGAAACAATTGCCAGTCAATGCATTTAATATAGATTGTATAGAGAAAAAAAGGAGAGTATAATAAACAAACAAACAAAACAACCAGAAAATTACTACTTCTCTAATTTCCAATTGCAAGGTCATGGGGAAGCTACTTAACTTTCCAACATTTAGTTTCCTTATTGATAAAACAAAGAAAATAAGAGTACCCATGTTATTAGGATTTTTTGAACATCAAATGTTTCAATACCTGTATACCACCTAGAAGATTTCCTCACATATATTAAGAGTCCAATAAGTAGTACTTATAACTGTCACTGTCATTATAGGACTAGTGACACTGAACAAAATAAGGATAGAAACAAATGTCAAAGTTGGCCCTAAAGTTTATTTCTGGGAGACTGGGGAAAATGGCCTTATTATCTGAGAAAAAATGTAAACATTTTTATGGTTTTATTTGTTTACCTCAGAGCCTGAGGGTAGATGTTCTGATTTTTAAAAAAGGACAGGGGTGACTGGGTGGCTCAGTAGGTTAAGCATCCAACTCTTGATTTCAGCTCAGGTCATGATCTCACGGTTGGTGGGTTCGAGCCCCCCATCAGGCTCTGTGCTGACAGTGAGGGACCTGCTTGGGATTCTCTCTCTCTCCCTCTCTCTCTGCCCTTCCTGTGTGCTTTCTCTCTTTCTCTCTCAAAAAATAAATAAATAAACTTTAAGTAAGTAAGTAAGCAGGTAAGTAAATAATAAGTAAATAAATAAATAAATAGGGACAGAAAAGGATCATAGAAATTATTACCTATTAAATCAAATGCAGAGAAGATGAAACATAAATGAATAGAAGTATACAAATATCTAGCAGATATTGTATTTATGACTGATAAACCACTTGGATATCAACTAGGCAAATTTTAAATGGAAAGATTGTGGCTTTTAGGGTGGGTTCTTCCCCCCCCCCCCATAAAATGAAAAAATAACTTGATGACAAAATACAGTCCCTTCAATTCTATGATTTAAATATGATCAATTTTCTTTGAATATAACCAACAAGGCACAGGGATTTAAACAACAAACAACAACAACAACAACAAAAAACAGAAAACAACCTGGATCATCACAGAATCAAGCTACTGGGAGAGTAGACAATAGTCCATGAATAGTAAATTGTCCTAGTGGAAAGTTGAAGGCACATCTTATATCAGAGATACTGCAATCTAATTTTAGAATCCATTCCCTTCACAACACCATGACAGGTAAAGTCCATAATCACTGAATGAGCTAAATTCATTTTTCCACTTGGATGTATCAAACTTAGAGTACTTATTATTCTAGCACAGACTATAATCAAACCTTTTCTTGAATATTATCCCCTCCCCAAAATAAAATTTTTGACTAGCCAAAAGGGTAATTTAGGGAGAGATATTTTACTTTATAAAGGAAACTACTAGAACAAATATGCTAACCACGAGGACTTCTATCATAAATTATGTCTTCATCTTCCACTAAAACACTTCCGAGACCGTGCTTAAGTAAGCTCCTAGCAAATCTTGCGCACACAAAGATAAAGATATAATTTCTGATTTCTTGGATGTCAGAGTCAAATGTCGTAGGACTAGATTCCAACTAGGCACCCTCCATCACCAGTCTGGAATGAATTCCTGCCCTGAATGATGGATTTGGCTCACTTAATGCTGGACTTTCCCTGTTATTGGTGTGTTCAAACACCTGGGCTATCAAGTTGTCAGAGTGTAGTTCAAATTATTAGTGTGTCACTTACAAAGTGTGTGACCTTGAGCAACTTAAAGTTTTTGTTGCCTTATACTTTTCTCATTTATAGAATAGTAATATCTTTCCTATAGTGGCATTGTGATCTTTAAACATGTATAAAGAGTCCAGCATAGCATAGAGGAGATATTCAATATTCAATAAATATTAGTTCTCCTTCAAATGTCAATGCCTCACCTTGATTTTCTCTACCTTTCCATTCCCTGTGGCTTCCTGGTTCCTGATGTCAGCTAAATCTTCTGACTACCAGACTTGCTTTACCCATTAGTGATTAAAGTTAACTCTTATTAAGGGGTTCCTTACTGATTTTTTCTATACTAACATTCATATTGAATGGGAACAAGAGAGTTAAGGATGTGCCTAAGATATAATAATAGAAAAATTTTAGTTGCTTGTTTTGCATCCAGGCACTATATTAAATGCTTTAATGTGTATTTTCTCATTTTATCCTTATAATTACTTTAAAGGTAGATGCTGTTATTTTTTCCTATTTTTTTTAAAGTTTATTTAAGGGCAGAGGGGAAGAACGGCATGAGCAGGAGGGAGGCAGAGAGAAAGGAAGAAAGAGAATCCCAAGCAGGCTCTGTGCTGTCAGCAAATGGAGCCTGACACAGGGTTGGATCTCACAAACCATGAGATCATGACTGGAGCCGAAATCGAGAGTTGGACGCTTAACCAACTGAGCCACCCAGGCACCCCTTTTTACCTATTTTAGATAAAGAAAATAAGACTGAAAGACATTACTAAATCACCTAAGGTTACAGACCTAATAACTGACAGCTCCTGATTTTAACCATAAACTCCTATCTCCATACCTTTGCTCTTCCTGAGATGTGGTACAACTGTGACATCCCCCAAAGGGACCCGCATGCTTCAGTCATTTTATCACAAATTTTAAAACTACATTATGTTGGTTTTCCATTGCCACAATAACAATTGACCATTAAACGACCATTTAATTGACCATTAAAACGACCCAAACTGATTATCTTCCAGTTTTGGAGGTCAGAAGTCCAAAATCATTTCAACTGGACTGAAGTCCAGTGTTGGGCAAGATTAGTTCCTTTTTGAGACTCTGGGGGAAAATATCTGTTTCTTTGCCTTTTTCAGCCTCAGTGGCTGCTTGTATTTCTTAGCTTCTGGCCCCTCCTCCACCCTCAAAGTTTCAGCCCAGTTTCTCATGTTCTCATCACAGAGCCTCCTCCCCTGATTTGACTGCTCCTGTCTCCTTAGAAAGATGATTGTGATTACACGGAGCCCACCTGGGTAATCTAGGATAATCTCCTCATCTCCAATGCCTTAATTTAATCACATCTGCCACGTTTCTTTTGCAATAACATGTAACATTCACAGGTTCCAAGTTTGAGAGTGTGGGTACACTTGGAGGGCTATTATCCAGCCTGTCACATACCTTTTTGCTTATAGGCAGATTAATTCTCTAAAATTACATGAAGAATTACTTTGAGAAAGTTATAATGGGATTAAATATGCTCTCCTTAATCACTGGTATGGCCTTTGAACCACAGTAAGCATATTTAGACTCACTTTTATCTACTAAATGGGAAAAAATATCTTACAATGTATTGAGTGACAAAACAGCACCAAATTAATAAAGCAGGATTGTTTAAAGCATAGCATTTCTCTGTACATGAAACAACAGATTTCCCTCCAACAAGTACTTGTTAATGGAACACATGTAATAAAAGAATAGCATTTCCATGTAACAAGGTTATCTATTAATTACTTAGGCTGCTTCTATACTCACTTTCTTCTTTTTCTATTGAAATACAGTGCATCATTTTCATATTCAGCTGTATTAGCCACAGTTCCCAATGTACTTGTTTATCTGATGCAAGGTTAATATAGTAGCAAGAGATTTTATAGAATTAGTATTGCCTGTTATTGAACAAGAGTTATAACAACACTTTGAAAGGCTTTGTATTGAATTGGGATATAAAAAGAAGAAAAAAATTAAAAACTAATATAAACTAGGGGAGAATATTCTGATAATGACTTTCTGACATGGCATTTCATATTGTGTGGATTATGAACTGGTCCAGCATGTCAGAAAACTGTATCTTTAATTGGTCTTTATAACCATCTTTCCAACCTCTGTAAGATATTAGCTAATAAAGGAGAACATGGCTTGCATTATTTAGGGCCTGAATAATTAGCAAGTCAATGTGCAGACGAAGCTGATATGCTTTATTATTGGAAAAATCTAGGCTACCATATTAACTACATCTTTGCTATCTGAAAGATACCCATCCTTGTGGTAGTCAGAGAGCTGCTGCAATAACTTCTCTGATCTGAGTGGTTTTAATTTGAAAGCAGGCTTGTTTTTCTTTAATTTGAATTTAAATAATGATCTCTACCAACTGGTTGAGAAACATTAATGTACTAAGTTTCACTTGGAATAAAAGAAACCCGCTTACTTATCCCAGACCACATCTAATTCTTAGTCTCTCATTTGGTCAACAACAGAATTTGTTACTACATGCAATGAAATGGAAAAGTGCTGACCAAGGGGAAAAAATAAATTAAAAGGAAATTAAATACTTTCTAGCAGATGGACAGAGTCAATTAGTTATAAACTTCACTGGGTAAAAATGTAATCCGTGGTGATTCAGGATTTTGTCCATGTGTTGTGTGTGAGTGTGTATACTGCACTTGCATGTCTGTGTTGGAAACTCAGGAAATCTCTCAGGCCTTCAGAGAATGTTGACATTGAAGGAACAAGAGGCCTAGGGTGTAGCAAAAATTATTTCAACTAAACACTACAGCATAGGTAACCATAACCCCACGTGTTGGTGGAGACAGATCTGTATCAACACTTTGATTATAAGGACAAGTTTTCAGTGATTCTCTAGATGCCCGTTCACTTCATCTCAAAAATTTGGTTCCTCTTATGTGCAAAACTCTTAGCTGAGTCCTAAGATCTGTTTTAAATTATATAAGATACACCGTTGCCCATAATTCATAAACAATCTAAAAGCCATGTTATGTAATTTAGGATATGTTGGGGAGACTTTAAAAGGACCAATAACCTATGACTCATTTTCTTAAAAATAAATGTCATAAAAATGGAGGAGAAACACATAATTAGAAAATACTTAAAAGACATCAAAATGTGCATGGAATTTTTTTATATTCTAATTTGAACAAATCAACTATAAGAAGATATTTTTAAGACAGTCCACAAAAAGTGAACACAAACTCAGTATTAAATGATATTGAAAAGAAAGATTGGGTGATCTTTTTTTTTAAGGCAAATAATTAATTTAAATGGTAGATTTAGTTTTAATTTCCTAGTATAACGAGCGATGACTTATGTCAGAGTATTAGGTCACGTTCCAACTGTCAACATACATTTTGTTGCCAACTAAAACAAAGTACACCTACACCCGTTCCCTGCAAAAAATATGCTCTGATTCTGTTAACCTTAGATTATGTGGCCTTTTCTTTGCATTTGGTATATTGGAGAGGTGATATGATGTCCTCGTTGAGAGCATAGGCTTTGGAGCCAGAGATCAATAGGTACTGGTGCTGGATTCCTAAGCCAGGTAACTTTGACTGTGTTACTTAGAAATCCTCTAGATGTCTTCTCATGATCTGTGAAATGAGTACCATGTGGCACTGTGGAGAAGATTTAATGAGAAAGTGTCACACAAGGCAAACAGTTTAGGAGAAACAAAGTAGAAGGAATGCCTCAAGATAAATACCTTGGAATCTGGAGCAGATGTTACAGGAGCACTACTTCCTTATTATTTGTGCTTTCAACTTCCTGTCATGTGATTTTTGGAGGAGGGTGAAGTTAAGAAGAATGTACAATGAGAAAATACCTAGGTTGGGGGCACCTGGGTGGCTCAGTCGGTTATGCGTTCGACTTCAGCTCAGGTCACGATCTCACAGTTTGTGGGTTTGAGCCCCATGTCAGGCTCTGTACTGACAGCTCAGAGCCTGGAGCCTGCTTCAGATTCCGTGTCTTCCTCTCTCTCTCTGCCCCTCCCCCACTTGTGCTCTGTCGCTGTCTCTCTCAAAAATAAACATTAAAAAAACACCTAGGTTGGGGGCGGAGGGGCAGCCAGCTGGGCGAGCAGGGCCCCCGAGTCTGGCTTGCAAAAGCGGAGGGGCCAGACGGAGTTTGTTCCGACAGCAAGCAGGACTTAGCATCTGGGAGGTCATAAGTTAACAGCTCTGCTCAGAGAGCGGGAAGGCTGGAGGACAACGGGAGGGAGAGCTGCTGAGCCCGGGTGGACAGAGCTCAGTTTGGTGGGGAACAAAGGCGCTCACCAGCCCCATCTCCCTCACCCATCCCGCAGCCAAAATCCCAAAGAGAACCAGTTCCTGCCAGGGAACTTGCTTGCACCGCGCAAACACCCAAGGCTGTGCTTCTGCGGATCCACACCTCCAGCGGTAGGTCTGACTCACTCCTGCTGCCGCACGGCCCCTCCTGAAATGGATCACCGAAAGGAGAAGCGAGCTGAGCCTGCCCCTCTTGCCCCCGTGCACCTTGCCTATCTACCCCAGCTAATAGGCTAGATCCCCAGCAACACAAGCCTGGCAGTGTGCAAGTAGCCTAGATGGGCCAGGCCACCCCACAGTGAATCCTGCCCCTAGGAGAAGGGAGGAGAAGGTACACACTAGTCTGACTGTGGCCTCAGCGTTGGGTAGGGGGCATTGACCTACCTCAGGTCTGACTACGGCCCCGCCCCCACCAACTCCAGTTATACAACACAGCACAGGGGAAGTGCCCTGCAGGTCCTCACCACTCCAGGGACTATCCAAAATGACCAGAAGAATTCCCCTCAAAAGAATCTCTAGGAAATAACAACAGCTAACGAACTGATCAAAAAGGATTTAAATAATATAACAGAAAGTGAATTTAGAATAATAGTCATAAAATTAATCGCTGGGCTTGAAAACAGTATAGAGGACAGCAGAGAATCTTGCTACAAAGATCAAGGGACTAAGGAATAGTCAGGAGGAGCTGAAAAACGCTATAAACGAGATGCAAAATGAAATGGAAACGACCACGGCTTGGATTGAAGAGGCGGAGGAGAGAATAGGTGAACTAGAAGATAAAATTATGGAAAAAGAGGAAGCTGAGAAAAAAAGAGATAAAAAAATCCAGGAGTATGAGGGGAAAATTAGAGAACTAAGTGATGCACTAAAAAGAAATAATATACGCATAATTGGTATCCCAGAGGAGGAAGAGAGAGGGAAAGGTGCTGAAGGTGTACTTTAAGAAATAATAGCTGAGAACTGCCCTGATCTGGGGAAGCAAAAAGGCATTGAAATCCAAGAGGCACAGAGAACTCCCTTCAGACATAACTTGAATCGATCTGCACGACATATCATAGTGAAACTGGCAAAATACAAGGATAAAGAGAAAATTTTGAAAGCAGCGAGGGATAAACGTGCCCTCACATATAAAGGGAGACCTATAAGACTCGTGACTGATCTCTCTTCTGAAACTTGGGAGGCCAGAAAGGATTGGAAAAAGATCTTCAATGTGATGAATAGAAAAAAATATGCAGCCAAGAATCCTTTATCCAGCAAGTCTGTCATTTAGAATGGAAGGAGAGATAAAGGTCTTCCCAAACAAACAAAAACTGAAGGAATTTGTCACCACTAAACCAGCCCTACAAGAGATCCTAAGGGGAATCCTGTGAGACAAAGTACCAGAGACATCGCTACAAGCATAAAACATACACACATCACAATGACTCTAAACCCACATCTTTCTATAATAACACAATGTAAATGGACTAAATGTGCCAACCAAAAGACATAGGGTATTGGAATGGATAAAAAAACAAGACCCATCTATTTGCTGTCTACAGGAGACTCATTTTAGACCTGAGGACACCTTCAGATTGAGAGTGAGGGGATGGAGAACTATTTATCATGCTACTGGAAGCCAAAAGAAAGCTGGAGTAGCCATACTTATATCAGACAAACTAGACTTTAAATTAAAGGCTGTAACAAGAGATGAAGAAGGGCATTATATAATAATCACAGGGTCTATCCACCAGGAAGAGCTAACTATTATAAATGTCTATGCGCCAAATACCCGAGCCCCCAGATATATAAAACAATTACTCATAAACATAAGCAACCTTATTGATAAGAATGTGGTCATTGCAGGGGACTTTAACATCCCACTTACAGAAATGGATAGATCATCTAGACACACAGTCAATAAAGAAACAAGGGCCCTGAATGATACATTGGATCAGATGGACTTGACAGATATATTTAGAACTCTGCATCCCAAAGCAACAGAATATACTTTCTTCTCGAGTGCACATGGAACATTCTCCAAGATAGATCACATACTGGGTCACAAAACAGCCCTTCATAAGTATACAAGAATTGAAATCATACCATGCATACTTTCAGACCACAATGCTATGAAGCTTGAAATCAACCACAGGAAAAAGTCTGGAAAACCTCCAAAAGCATGCAAGTTAAAGAACACCCTACTAAAGAATGAGTGGGTCAACCAGGCAATTAGAGAAGAAATTAAAAAATATATGGAAGCAAACGAAAATGAAAATACAACAATCCAAATGCTTTGGGATGCAGCAAAGGCAGTCCTGAGAGGAAAATACATTGCAATCCAGGCCTATCTCAAGAAACAAGAAAAATCCCAAATACAAAATCTAACAGCACACCTAAAGGAAATAGAAGCAGAACAGCAAAGGCAGCCTAAACCCAGCAGAAGAAGAGAAATAATAAAGATCAGAGCAGAAATAAACAATATAGAATCTAAAAAAACTGTAGAGCAGATCAACGAAACCAAGAGTTGGTTTTTTGAAAAAATAAACAAAATTGACAAACCTCTAGCCAGGCTTCTCAAAAAGAAAAGGGAGATGACCCAAATAGATAAAATCATGAATGAAAATGGAATTATTACAACCAATCCCTCAGAGATACAAACAATTATCAGGGAACACTATGAAAAATTATATGCCAACAAACTGGACAACCTGGAAGAAATAGACAAATTCCTAAATACCCACACGCTTCCAAAACTCAATCAGGAGGAAATAGAAAGCTTGAACAGACCCATAACCAGCAAAGAAATTGAATCAGTTATCAAAAATCTCCCAACAAATAAGAGTCCAGGACCAGATGGCTTCCCAGGGGAGTTCTACCAGACATTTAAAGCAGAGATAATACCTATCCTTCTCAAGCTATTCCAAGAAATAGAAAGGGAAGGAAAACTTCCAGACTCATTCTATGAAGCCAGTATTACTTTGATTCCTAAACCAGACAGAGACCCAGTAAAAAAAGAGAACTACAGGCCAATATCCCTGATGAATATGGATGCAAAAATTCTTAATAAGATACTAGCAAATCGAATTCAACAGCATATAAAAAGAATTATTCAGGGGCGCCTGGGTGGCTCAGTTGGATAAGCGTCGGACTTCGGCTCAGGTCATGATCTCACGGTGCGTGAGTTCAAGCCCCGCGTCGGGCTCTGTGCTGACAGCTCAGAGCCTGGAGCCCGTTTCAGATTCTGTGTCTCCCTCTCTCTCTGCCCCTCCCCTGTTCATGCTCTGTCTCTGTCTCAAAAATAAACATTAAAAAAAAATTAAAAAAAAAAAAAAAAAGAATTATTCACCATGATCAAGTGGGATTCATTCCTGGGATGCAGGGCTGGTTCAACATTCACAAATCAATCAACGTGATACATCACATTAATAAAAGAAAAGACAAGAACCATATGATCCTGTCAATTGATGCAGAAAAGGCATTTGACAAAATTCAGCACCCTTTCTTAATAAAAACCTTCAGAAAGTCTGGATAGAAGGAACGTACTTAAAGATCATAAAAGCCATTTATGAAAAGCCCACAGCTAACATCATCCTCAATGGGGAAAAACTGAGAGCTTTTTCCCTGAGATCAGGAACACGACAGGGATGCCCACTGTCACCGCTGTTGTTTAGTATAGTGCTGGAAGTTCTAGCATCAGCAATCAGACAACAAAAGGAAATCAAAGGCATCAAAATTGGCAAAGACGAAGTCAAGCTTTCGCTTTTTGCAGATGACATGATATTATACATGGAAAATCCGATAGACTCCACCAAAAGTCTGCTAGAACTGATACATGAATTCAGCAAAGTTGCAGGATACAAAATCAATGTACAGAAATCAGTTGCATTCTTATACACTAACAATGAAGCAACAGAAAGACAAATAAAGAAACTGATCCCATTCACAATTGCACCAAGAAGCATAAAGTACCTAGTAATAAATCTAACCAAAGATGTACAAGATCTGTATGCTGAAAACTATAGAAAGCTTATGAAGGTAATTGAAGAAGATATAAAGAAATGGAAAGACATTCCCTGCTCATGGATTGGAAGAATAAATATTGTCAAAATGTCAATACTGCCCAAAGCTATCTACCCATTCAATGCAATCCCAATCAAAATTGCACCAGCATTCTTCTCGAAACTAGAACAAGCCATCCTAAAATTCATATGGAACCACAAAAGGCCCCGAATAGCCAAAGTAATTTTGAAGAAGAAGACCAAAGCAGGAGGCATCACAATCCCAGACTTTAGCCTCTACTACAAAGCTGTCATCATCAAGACAGCATGGTATTGGCACAAAAACAGACACATAGACGAATGGAATAGAATAGAAACCCCAGAACTAGACCCACAAATGTATGGCCAACTCATCTTTGACAAAGCAGGAAAGAACATCCAATGGAAAAAAGACAGTCTCTTTAACAAATGGTGCTGGGAGAACTGGACAGCAACATGCAGAAGGTTGAAACTAGACCACTTTCTCACACCATTCACAAAAGTAAACTCAAAATGGATAAAGGACCTGAATGTGAGACAGGAAACCATCAAAACCCTGGAGGAGAAAGCAAGAAAAGACCTCTCTGACCTCAGCCGTAGCAATCTCTTACTTGACACATCCCCAAAGGCTAGGGAATTAAAAGCAAAAATGAATTACTGGGACCTTATGAAGATAAAAAGCTTCTGTACAGCAAAGGAAACAACCAACAAAACTAAAAGGCAACCAACGGAATGGGAAAAGATATTTGCAAGTGACATGTCAGACAAAGGGCTAGTATCCAAAATCTATAAAGAGCTCACCAAACTCCACACCCGAAAAACAAATAACCCAGTGAAGAAATGGGCAGAAAACATGAATAGACACTTCTCTAAAGAAGACATCCAGATGGCCAACAGACACATGAAAAGATGCTCAACGTCACTCCTCATCAGGGAAATACAAATCAAAACCACACTCCGATATCACCTCACGCCAGTCAGAGTGGCCAAAATGAACAAATCAGGAGACTATAGATGCTGGCGAGGATGTGGAGAAATGGGAACCCTCTTGCACTGTTGGTGGGAATGCAAATTGGTGCAGCCGCTCTGGAAAACAGTGTGGAGGTTCCTCAGAAAATTAAAAATAGACCTACCCTATGACCCAGCAATAGCACTGCTAGGAATTTACCCAAGGGATACAGGAGTACTGATGCATAGGGGCACTTGTACCCCAATGTTTATAGCAGCACTCTCAACAATAGCCAAATTATGGAAAGAGCCGAAATGTCCGTCAACTGATGAATGGATAAAGAAATTGTGGTTTATATACACAATTGAGTACTACATGGCAATGAGAAAGAATGAAATATGGCCCTTTGTAGCAATGTGGATTGAACTGGAGAGTGTGATGCTAAGTGAAATAAGCCATACAGAGAAAGACAGATACCATATGTTTTCACTCTTATGTGGATCCTGAGAAACTTAACAGAAACCCATGGGGGAGGGGAAGGGGAAAAAAAAAGGTTAGAGTGGGAGAGAGCCAAAGCATAAGAGACCCTTAAAAACTGAGAACAAAGTGAGGGTTGATGGGGGGTGGGAGGGAGGGGAGGGTGGGTGATGGGTATTGAGGAGGGCACCTTTGGGATGAGCATTGGGTGTTGTATGGAAACCAATTTGACAATAAATTTCATATATTGAAAAAGAAAAAAAAATGAAAAAAAAAAAGAAAAAAAAATACCTAGGTTGGACTATATACTTCAAAAGCCAGGGACATCAAAAGCCTCACTCCCCAGGGATCTTAACATCGTGTGTGTGTGTATGTGCGTGTACACACACACACACATACATAAACTCAGTTTCTATAAGTTGAACTGACGTCTTTCAAATTATCTCAGTGATTCCAAAGGTCCTCCTGGCTATGAAGGAAAAAAAAGTGATTTTTTAACACAAAAAAGGAAAAGAATATAAATATCATCAGAGAGATGCAAACTAGAAGTTTACAGAGATTCAGATGAACAAGAAATATTTCTAGCATAGGGGAACTGTGAAGGCTTCATGGAGGAGGTAGTTTTAGAAATGAGCTTGTAGAAAACTTGTGATTTTGATACATGGACTGCAAGATGAAAGTAGTTATGCAAAATGCAGGGAGCAGTAAATAGAAAGGCATGCAGAAACAGTATAAATAAGGATTATCTTCCTGATCTCCGTAAATATTGGGGAGTAGATCATGAGAATCTCACTAGGAGGTAATTTTTTTCCAGAATTTAACTTTGGAATCTTACCAATGTTTAAGTTATATTTTTGAGACATAATTGATGTGCAATAAATCACACATATTTAAAGATGCAATTTAATAAGTTTGACACAGGTATAAAACTAGGAAATGAATTCACTAGGGTGAATGTATCCATCACTACTAAAAGTTTCCTCATGTGTCTTTGAAATCTATAGTCCTTGACACTCATACCCCACCAAGCCCAGGCGACTACTGATATGTTACCTGATGCTATTAACGAGTTTACATTTTCTAGAGATTTCTATGAATGGAATTAACCACTATGTATGCCTTTATGTCTGCTTCTTTTCTTCCTCTCAGCATAATTTTTGGAGATTTATCCATGGTGGTGTATATGTCATAAGTCTGATCCTTTTTATTGCTGACTAGTATTCCATTTAATGAATACACCAGTTTGTTCATCCATTTGTCTTTTGATGGACATTTGGGCTGTTTCCATTTTTTACAATTTCAAATAAAGTTGCTATGAATATTTACGTAGAAGTTTTTCTATGGACATATGTTTCATTTCCCTTTGGGTAAATACTTAGGAGTGGAATGTCGGGATCATATGGTAGTTGTGTGATTAACTTTTTTAAGAACTGCCAAGTTTTTCCCCAAACTGGTTGTATCATTTTAAATTCCTACCATAAGTGTATGAAAAATTTAATTGTTTCAAATTCTAACACTACATGATACAAAATGGTAACTACATGGGGAGATATTTAAGATTTAAAACTTAGTATTTATTTATTTATTTATTTATTTATTTTTATTTTTTTTAATGTTTATTTATTTTTGAGACAGGGAGAGACAGAGCATGAATGGGGGAGGGGCAGAGAGAGAGGGAGACACAGAATCTGAAACAGACTCCAGGCTCTGAGCTGTCAGCACAGAGCCCGACGCGGGGCTCGAACTCACGGACCGCAAGATCATGACCTGAGCTGAAGTCGGATGCTTAACCGACTGAGCCACCCAGGCGCCCCTAAAACTTAGTATTTAAATCCCTTTAAAAGATGATTGTTTAGGGGCGTTTGGATGGCTCAGTCTGTTGAACATCCGACCTTTGGTTTCAGGTTGGGTCATGATACCAGGGTTGTGGGATTGACCCCCGCATGGGGCTCCGTGCTGAGCATGGGGTCTGCTTAAGATTCTCTCTCTCTCTCTCTCTCTCTCTCTCTCTCTCTCCCTCTCTCTCTCCCCCCCCCGTCTCATTCCCCACTTGTGTACTCTTTCTCTTTCTCAAATAAAACTAAAAAAAGAAAAATGATTGTTTAAACAAAATTTTTACTCTTTGGGCACTGTACACCTGCTTGCGTTTGTTTGTTTTTGGAACTCAATTAAATCACTTGGAAACAGTTTGATCCTTTGATTTTGAAATTTGTTGAGCAGCCCCCCAAAAATATTATTCCTCACAGCTAAGGCAAAATCCTTCTGAACAACTCTTATCAATACCTAGTGAATAATGAGATCTTCCAGTTTGAGTCTTAGGAACACGTACTACTTCTGGCCACATGTGATCTCTGTACAATGTTTCCTCTAATGATTTTTGATCGTTCTTTCTCTGGCCTGATATAGTTTCCTCACACCCATATACTGTCAGCATTCTGCTGAATACTTGATAGTGACTGCAAATATACAGGTTCTCTGTTGTGTGCAGCTTTCATTTGTCTAGTCTTCTATCCAAACTCTACCTATCTTTGTCTCCCTCAATGTCAGATCCTCCTTCTCAATTCAGGGAGTTTTTCAAGCCTCACTCTCCCTTTACAGCTGTGTGGAAAATCTCAAGGCACTAAGATGAGGAAATCATAGAACTCACTTCATATGTTTTACAATTTGCAAGGACCCTGTCTTTCAATATCTGGTGTCCAGTTTCTTGAAAACCATTGTTTCCAGTATTCTGTCTGTTTGGTTTTGATTGTTTTAAGAGGGATAGTATATCCTGTCCTTGTTACTCCATCTTGGTCACAAGTGTACGTTCTGAACACTTTAATAGAAAGATCTTACCCTTTCCTGCATTCTGCTGAAACATCTGTTCATATCAGAAAAGGCAGCTCCAGATTTCTTTTGGACAAAATTCAGCATATCAGAGGAAACTCAGCATATCTGGAAAGCAGAGGAAAATCTCTGGTCCAAGATGTGGGTTAACTTCTCCTGGCACCATATACACACCTCCCCAGGAAGGGGAAGCTAACTGGATAAGAATACAATGATTATCCATTAATGAAGGACATCATTTATACGTCCTCTCCCCAAAAATATGGATCTTGAAACCCATCCTTTCTGTGTGCTTAGGGCTTAATGTTTTGAAACCATTTAAATCTGGGACTTTGGGAACATCTCTCTGAAATTCATTTTTCTCATTAGTCAGATGGAATAATAACCATCCCTGTTTAAAAAATAATAGGTAAAATAAATTTCGTTTGTTGAACACAGTTTCAACAATTCTAGTTGAAATTTTCAACGTTATTTTTATTATATTAATGTTATGTTTTAGGTATCAATGACTACTGTTTTTAGACACTTTTAGCAATTGTCCTTACTGATGAATTCTAAAATAATCAGAAAGGCTAACTGAATCACCATCTTCCATGTTCAATCACCACTTCCATGTAGTGTTTACTACAAGAGTGAAGTTCCATGAGGCACCATACTAACCTTCCATTACGGACTTTGAGTCCATGCTGTAAGAATTCCATTTTCTCTTCTACCTTTTCCTCCCCCTCCCTTCCATGCTGCAGGGTACCTTTTAATTTGTGCTTAATTCAGACAGAGAAAGAAAAGTAATAGTGTCTCAGTATCTAACACTCTCCAACTGATATTTTAAGTAAACTGAAAAAATCTAGACTTTCTAAATATTGATCATCAATTCTTGAAGAAGTCTGCTTAACATGCTTGGGTTATAGCAAGAGCTCATTATATTCTCTTATTTGTTACCTATGTTTCCTATTCAACATAAATGCACAGGCAAAACCAAATTAAAATATCCCCTTTCACCAAATCAAAAATAGTCTATATCTTTTCAAATTTGATGAAACATGGCAGTAATTCAGGCATATTCTCCCAACTAAGAACCCTAGACTGCTTCTCCTGAAATTACAACCAGGCAAGTTTTCTGTGAAACCTTTTGCAAATTTCTCATGTTTGTATAAGCTATATCCATCAAAAGATTATTTTTATGTGTTTTTTGGTTTTAAGAGTTTTTGTTTGTTCTTTACATAAACGGGTGAGAATATGTGCATTGTTCTATACCATGTGTGTTTGACTTAATAATATGTTAGAAATCAAATGTGTATTTATTATGGCTTTTTATATTATTTATTTCACTTTATCCCACCCCACCTGGAACATATTATATCCTTTCTTCCTTAATCAACCTTCAGAGAAACTGTTTTGCTACCTTCTCTCACTATTTAAAATGTATGTCGGGAAGGAACCTCAGAGCTTTACCTGTGCCAAAGAAAAAAAGGAAATTGGAAGGATGGAAGGATGTTGTGTGTGTGTGTGTGTGTGTGTGTGTGTGTGTGTAGTGTATGTATGTGTATGTATATATATATATATATATATATATATATATATATATATATATATAAAATAGACTCCATAGACTGGAGAGCAAGGAAAGCCAGTGGTGTAAATCTGAAAGCCCAAGAAATGGGGCCCACTGGTGTTCCTGGAGTATGAAGGAACTCAGGTGTCTGATGTCCAAGGGCTCTCATCTGATTGGGTGATGCCCACCCACAGTGATAGGGAGAATTGTCTTCACTCAAATGGCTAATTCAAATGGTAATCTGTTCCAGAAATACCCTCACAGATGCATCCAGAGATAATGTTTTACCAGCTATCTGGGCATCCCTTAGCCCAGTCTAGTTGACACATAAACTTAACCTTCATAGATTTAATAATAATAAAACCCCATTTGGTGGTCCTTTATTTGAATCATTCCATATAAGATAATTGTACAGCTCCAGATATTTTATTCTTTTGATCAAAAGCCTTCATTTATTTAATTGTGTACAATTATGTTAACATTTAAGGTTGTGTAATATCTACAAATCTCTATGTTGTACAAATCTCTATATTCCTCTGAAAATATCTCATATGTTCTGTCCAATGTGATCTCTTTAAGAGATCCACACATTCCTACCTCTCTGCCTTTGCATAGTTTTACTCTGAGTAGAATGGCCTCTCCCCTTTTCAACATAAAAAAAAGCCACAAGGCCTTTTTTTTTTTTACTGTTTTCTTTTATTATTTATCTTTTATTTATTATTCTTTTATTATGACTCCCAAATGAATACCTGGAAAAAATGTACAGTAAAACCTTGGTTTGCAGCCATAATTCTTTCTGGAAAGATGCTTGTAATCCAAAGCACTTGTATATCCAAGCGAATTTCAAGAACCATGGGTTTAGTTGTGATTAAGTGACATTTGGCATCACATACTACTCATATTGCAACATATCTCTTGTTTATCAAGTTAAAATTTATTAGAAATGTTTTCTCTTCTTGTGGAACACTTGCAGAACAAGTTATTTGCAATCTAAGGTTTTACTCTATTTTGAATTATCAAAGGACTTTAGAACCCAAGCTATTTACAAACAGAAACTGATTGTATTCTGATCTAACAGTAGCTTAAGGGGTGGGGGGAGAAGGAGTAAAATCTTGTATCCCCACTTTGTCAGTAGACAAATCAACCTGGGAAGAAGACGTGTTAAGGTAGAAGAGAATAAAGAGGGCAATATAAATGAATTTTAAGAGATTCTGGTCATTTGCTGAATTTAGATTCCAAATTTGGATTTCTTGTTTGTGTTACAGCAAGCAAATTAAAAAGGGAAATATGGTTACTTACAAAATTGATTATGGTCATAAGGTTTTTAAAAAATAATAGTAAGTAGTATAATCCTGAAAAAGTATCTCAGTAATTATTTCATATGATTATTTCTCATAACCACCCCTCCATAAGCAGCTTCAGTAAAATAATAGAATAGCAACTATTGACCATTGATTACAAGCTACATCCAGGGATAAATGCTGTATAGTTACTATTACAACTTTTGTAAGAGGTATTATTATTAAAATCCACTTTACAAAGAAACTGAGATTTAGATCCGAGGAAATTTCTCAACATCTCACAGTTACCAAAATAGGCAGCCAGAACTCTAAGCTAAAACTGGCGGACTGGAAGATACATTTAACCATATGTCTCCTCTAAGTATCCTATAAAGGAACAAAATAAATTAGTTAATAATAATAATAATGATAATGATAATAAGGAACATTTATTGAGTACTTACTATCCGCAGGACAATCTCCTTCTACCTGACATTTAGCTGACTCATTTAGGCTTTATAACAATCTGTGAGTGGGTACCATTATCCTCCCTATTAGAAAAGGATATGGCACACAGTTTAAGTCACATACTTGCTAAATGCCACATGGCTGATAAGTGCAGAGCTAGGGTTCAAATCCTCAGACAATATTATTTTTCACACCCAAGTTTTGGATGCTAGGGAAGCAAGAAGCTTCAGGATATATTCTTTGTCAAGAATTCAGAGATTAGGGGCACCTGGGTGGCTCAGTCAGTTAAGCATCCAACTCTTGATTTCCACTCAGGTCATGATCTCTTGGTTCATGGGATTGAGCCCCACGTTGGGCTCTATGCTGCCAGCAAAGAGCATGCTTAGGATTTCCTCTCTGCCCATCCCTTTCTCACGTTCTGTCTCCTTCTATCTCTCTCTCTCTCTCTCTCTCTCTCTCTCTAAATAAACACACAAACAGCTATAAAAAAAAGAATTTCGAGATTCATCATAATATTGAGGTTTGGTTGAAATGAGGACATGCAGGATCAGTGAAAACAGGTAAGAGTAAGGGGCTTTCGTCATTATCCAGGCATAAGGTCATGAATAAGTATTTTCACAATAGTAGAAACTGAAAGACAAATCGTTTATTTAAATTACAAGTTAAAGAGCAATCGCAATTTACACACTGGGTTTGAGAAGACCGTGAAAATGCTCACAAGTTTCTGAGTCCTGCAGTTGCCAGTGGCAGCTGGTAAGAGGGGAGTTTGAGAAAGCGAATGCATTTCTAATTAATATCTGTTCCCATTACTCTATTACCCTGAGTCGATAGGACACTCATTGCGATATTTTATTTGTTTATATAAAGAACAGAGGAAGCTAATAGAGGAGAATAAATGTTAGAAGCTGGTTGTGGCTCTATATCCTGCTGTTCACTGAACATGTGACATTGGAAAAATCATTTAACATCCTTGAACATCGGTCTTTTCAGCTGTGCAATATGCTATCTGCAGTGACAGAAGGGCTGTAAAGATGAAAATAAGTCAGACCTGAGATAGCACTTCGTAACATATAAACAAAAACTAGAATGATTATCATTATTTCTTTAGCTAAGCCTCTACCCATAAAACGTACACACCCTTGTTTTACTATTTTTCAATATTCTTGATAGTGGAGTGGGTTCATATCTCAGCTCCACCATTTACCTTATGTTTTGTAATCTTGAACAACTTACTCAAACTCTCTGTGCCTCCTGTGTGAAATGGGGTACACAGTAGTGCCAAACTCACAAGATTGTACTGAGCCCTCATAATACGCTCAATGTATGTAAGGTGCTTATAACAGTGCCTGAAACACAATCATTGTTATTATATATCTGTACCCATTATATTACTATATAATATATAATGTCATCATCACTATTAATACTAACATTATTATTAACAACTCAGTGATTTTATTGTTTAGCCATCTAATGCTACCATTATGGTCTATCATGGCCACATGGATTTCTCTAACTCGATATGGAAAGAACTTAATACAGCAGCTTTTAAAAGTATTATATTTAAAGATACTTATGATTATCCCCTAAGTATAGCAATCTATCACATAATTAACATATTTGTGTTATTTTTAGTTGTGCAAATAGGAAAAAATGATGTTTTGCAACACATTGCTGCATTTAATTTTTGTTGAACAACAATAAGTATTCATTATTCAGTTGTTTAAAGTTGTTTACTTACTATACAGTAAAGGAAGAGTAGCTCTGGTATGTCACAGTTTGATTTAAAGGCACAATGACCTTTGTATTTTTTTCTCTTACTTTCAATGAGTGTGTTGAATCATCCAAAGGGGAAGGCATTTTCCTTGACAGATACTTATTGCAGAAAAAAAAAAAAAATGCTGAGACTACAAAATATTTTAAAATGTTGTCATGTGAATATTATTTTAGCGCATATATTTCTATGTAATGGCATTTGCCATCTGGGTTCTTGAAACTGAGTCTTTCTTTACACCCTGTACATCTTTTTGCCTGTCTTTCTCAGTTTGGGTTTATTAATAATTAATCTCTAGGTTCACGTAATAGGCCTCTCCTGCATGTTCTCTTAGCTAAGGAAACAAGTACTCAGGAGTGCAGCATCATAGGCAGGGAACAAAAGATTCACATTCCATTTTCTGTGTTAGAGAGCACTGATGTGATTCTCAGGAGCCAAGCTTCTTAGCAACGAAAGAAGGATTTACAGCCCTCCAGCTTTCTCAGTTACCAAAGCTCTCGAAGGCTTTCAAGAGCTGACCTTCTTAGCAAAGGGCTGGGTTCTTTTAATGCACTCACTTTCAAAAGGTAACATACCTGTTTTTCCAGTGTGATGTGGATGCTATTAAAAGGGAGTTTCCATGGATACGGACATCAGTGGGAATGAAATAGGATTGTCCTCTTTTCAGACTCATTGTTGCTCCAAATATTCCTAAAACCTAGATCATGTCACTCCTTTTATTCACATTTCTTACGGCTTGCTTCTTATTTATGAAGCACTATCAATGGTAAGAAATTAATACCTTTTTAAATGTGTAGGTTCAAACTCAAAGTATTTATGAGAAATGTTGTAGCATGTGCATGGGGAAGAGGTCAGTTACTTGCAAAGAATTTAGTGAGTGTGAGTTTTGTTATGTCTTTTCACATGACTTCAGAGAATACATATTAGTCAGACATCATCCATTTCTTTGAAGTAATACAGAACTTGTCAAATTGAGAACCTGACTTAAATTATGTGAATTTGAAGCTGTATTACAACAACGCTACAAAGTTCCCCCTCCCCCCCCAACCTTTATTTTTTGGTATTTTGAGTGAGTTATTTCTAAGTATCTATTTTGCCCTTATAAGAATGCATTTCTGGAATATTTTGATTAAAGTATGTCAAATCTCTTTACCAAGATCTAATTGAATGTCAAATGTGACCAAGTCAATTTATTTGTTGAGCATCTGTTATGTATCAGGTAATATGCTTGTCCTTGGGACTTCTACAATGAAGGGAATACTGACTTTCTCTGGAGAACTCATGCACCACCCCGTTTTTTACTGAGATAGAAGACCTTGCTGGTAAATGTGTCCAGCCTTGAGAACAAAGCTATGAACCATCTGAGCCATTTGTCATAAATCCATGGTGTAAAAACCTCTCACATGGAAGAGAGGAAAGGATACATGAAGTGAGAATAGACAGAAAAATAAGCAACTGAGCTAACTTTTCCATCTAGAAACAAATCCTCAACTTGGATAGATTTTCCATATTCATATCAGCCAGCAGCAGTGATTTAATAACCTTTCAATGGATGAGGACAAAAATCAAGCTTGCCTTAAAGATATTGCCAATCAAGTTAATAGCAAATTGAACTGTCTCTGCTAAATTTTAAGGGAATTTAATGTGGTTGATCAGTTTTTGTTCCCCTTACATTGGTTTTCAGTCAGATAAATACAGGATATGACATTTTCTCATGATACCATGTAATTTTAGTTTGTTAATAAGATGAAATCATTTATGGGAAAATTTAAGTCAATTTGTGGAATGGGAAAGTTTTACTTCTTTATATGCTAATAATCTGTTCTCTTTTTCAGTTAAATATGTATCAGATCACTATTTCATTTCATGTTTAAGAAACATCAGAGAATTAAAATACCACTATTTTCCTATAGCTACTCACACTTCCATATAAAAAGTGTGTCCCAAGAAGTGCTCTTCTAAATTCTTTAAGAAGTGACCTAGAAATTCTATGGCATCTCATTAATTTGTGAATTGGTATCTATCTGTTTAACACAAATATCAATCATTTCCACAAGAATTTTATGGGTTTTTAATTTATTTTGGCATTCTGCCTTGATATTGAAAAGACTAAAAATGCAAGTTCATGTTAGAGAAGATTGATTATTATTCTGATAATCCAAAATTCAACATTAATCCCCAAATCATAACTTCAAAACAATTGGCAAGTTGAGGGCAAAAAAAAAAAAAAAGTTACTTGTCCTAAGGCGAGGACAGGGGTAACTTACAAGATTTCCACACAGCTTGTGAACAATAATAATCATCCTTCATGAAAAAATGCAACTGAATAACAACATTTAAATTTTAAATTGTTTCCCTTTAAATTATGGAAAACTGACGACAAATATTCATTATTATCTAAAAGATCCAGCTTTTAAAACTTTACTTAATTACTCATCAGAAAAAACTACATAAAATCAGACCCTGCAATTGGAGGAAACTTATCTTCAATTGCAACCTTTATTTATTTCATTAAATTATCGATAAGAAATCTGTTTTCAAATACTTTTAAAAGAAACATTTAACATATGCTTTCTTTTTTATCTTCTTTGGAAAACATACAAGAAAAGACATTAGTTACGCCCTTGAATGTCTACTTACATTTCAGCCAAAAACTTTAAAGGGTAGGGAAGGTGGAGAAAACTTACACAGAAATTCATAAACCCTTCAAGTGCCACAAATAGGTTTTAGGTAGCATGAGCAATTTATTAGATTTATTGCTTGTACTTGTTCACATAAAGGAAGTCATAAGGTATTCCACAAAAGAAGATAAAATTGAAAGTTGTTGGTAGAAACCGTTATTGTTGTAAACTATCCAAACGAGGGATGTGACCTAGGAATAAAAAAGAAGTTATTTTATCTTTTCTGTCACCTGGATATGTCTCTTCTTTGAGTCATTTCTGGATATTTTACATTGTTTTATTTTTTATCCTTGTTGTGAAAGCACTCTTATTGTTTAGTAAGCAGAATTAGGGTAGCTGAAGTTTATAGAGTCAATGGCTGACAAACAATAAGGTCAATGCCTGTCCCATCCTGGAAAAATTGAGGTTAGAACAGGTGAAATTATCATTCTGTTTTGTTTTTATGGCTCTAATAGAATGCCAGAGAGTCCCTGACCCCTGCTGCCAGTCATGTCTTACTCTAATAGCAACGTGTAACCTTTGACACTCAATTAAAACAGGAAATAAGGCAAAGAGTGGGTCAATATGCATGTTTGGCCAATGCAAGCCTTTGAAATAAATTCCAAGGGGCTTTCAAAGGAGCCATAACCCTTATTCATGTGGCACACAGGCATTAAAGTTATGGCCAGTAAAGTAAAAGAACATAGAAACAAACAAAAAAAAATCACCTGCATTGTTTATTTTCTTTCTGACCCTAAGACCTGTGTATTAAGGTATCTCATAACAGAACAACTTACATTACATTTTCTGATTACTGAGGGCGAGGGTGTCACTGCTAACTGGCTGGATAGGACAGGATAGATGCTTTGGGCATAGACGGTTATTGACTTGAATAGTCATGTTTTTTTTTTTTTATTTAATGTGAATTTATTTATAATAGAAAAGAGCCATCGTATATGTACTTTTCTTATGGAATAATAGCAGCATTGTTTTTGAGAAGAGTTAAGTATATGACTGTCAGTGCTTGGTGGTATGTTTGGTGATCAACTGGAGAGGAATCCATAGTAGAGACAACAGGTGTACCATAATTCTGATATATCGATCTGACAGAGTGACAATTCGTCGGTGGATAAATATTTCTCACGTATGTTCAAGGATACTATCTCAGGTTTTATCCAGGGAACAATGAGAAAAAAATGTGGAAGAAAGGACATACGTGAAAAAAAAAAAAAATGGCAGAAGCAGCATGGTCTTGGGATTGGTTAGGTCTCGATGCAAATCCCAATTTTCTTTCTTATTAAAAATGTGCCTATGAATAAATTAAATGATCTTTGATGTATCATTTTCTGTGAATTAGAGATAATATTATATACCTCCTTATACTGAATTTCTTCTTATTGTTTTTGACTGAATGAGATGGGTTTTATTTAATTATTCAGTGACTAGCATAGAACAGACATAAATGTTTTTTAGCTTCTCATTTATTTATTATATGTTTCTCTATTGAACACACTGATTTGATCTAATGTGATATTAGCTGTTCGAGCTCCAGAAACAGAGCACCAGGCTGTAGAATTTCATGTAGTGATAACATTTTAGTTTCAAGTAAAATAGTTTAAACAGGATCTGGCAACACACAGAGACATACACAAACACACATACATGCACATTAGAAAAGATCTGGAAAGATCTATATAAAATATAGCAGAAATCTGTAGGTAGTAAACATATGGTATATTTTTATTTTTAAACTTCTATATTATACATTTACTGATTTTGTAATAACAATGTAAAAAGACATATTAATATTTGAAAATCATCTACTTAGTTTAAAAATAATAGATTATCGGGGTGCCTGTGTGGCTTAGTTGGTTAAGCATCTGACTTTGGCTCAGGTCATGATCTCAGGGTTCATGAGTTTGAGTCTCACATCCCCTTGGGATCCTCTGTTTGCCTCTCTCTGTGCTCCTCCCCCACTCACGCTCACTCTCTCTCTCTCTCTCTCAAAAATAAACACTAATTTTTTTTTATATATATAATAGATTACTGACAATCCTTCTTAGATAGCCTCTCACTTGAAAATACAAGGAATAGTCATGATCTCATGGCTGGTGAGTTTGAGCCCCGCGTCGGGCTCTGTGCTGACAGCTCGGAGCCTGGAGTCTGCTTTGGATTCTGTGTCTCCTTCTCTCTCTGCCCCTCCCCAACTTGTGCTCTGTCTCTATCTATCAAAAAATAGATAAATGTAAAAAAAAAATTAGAAAATACAAGGAATATTATTTTAGCACCATCTCTTGTTGCCAGCACTCACAGATCCATGAATTTCTGAATGCATATATTAATTAATGGCAAATGTGTGTTCTCTACATGCCAGCTGACACTGATCTCATCTTCTTATTTTAAAATAAAACTTCAGTGTGTCATTGTTTTAATACGATGAATATCATATTGGACTCTGCCAGACTTTGTAGTAGATGTTGCATTAGACTTTGATTTGTGGGAAAATGAGATTGGTTTGTAGTTTCTTTTTTTTGTGCAAGATTATGAGGTTTATTATAAATGCTCTGCTTGCCTTGTATGAAGAATTGGGATGCTTTCCTTCATTACATATGCTCTGAAACATTTTAAGTAAAATTATGATTATTCACTTTTTTAGATTTGTACAATTCTCTTGTGGAATCAGCTGGACCTAATGTATTTTAGAAAGATAACTGTTAGTCAGTTTTCTTTTTCCATGGGATGAAAATGTTCATTTATTCTGGGTGAATATTTTCTATAGTTTAGGTAAACTATATTTTCTAGAAAAAAAAATTCGTCAAATCTATTGCACAGAGTTATGTAAAATGTTAAAGCTTTCACTTCCTTTTGCTATGTACTTCCTGTCATTGATTATTTCGTGTATTATCCATTGTTTTCTTGATTAGGCTGTTCCTGGTTATTTTATTTATTCTTTTCAATGAACCTGCTCTTTATCAGTTCTACCATTTTCCAGCGTAATAGGTTCTGCTTTTATTTTTAAATAATTTCTTAATTATTCTTGTGTTTAGGGTACAAAGTTGATCATGTACCTGTAATATCTACTTCATTGTGTTGTTTAGGTCTTCTCTAGTCTCGCTTTTTGATTATTTGATCTCTCCTTGGCAGAGAGAATGTATTAAAGTCTCCTGCTACGTGTGTGCTTCACCCGATTTGCCTCAGATCTCTGATAGCTTCTGCCTCATGACAACTTCTGCTTTGCTGTTTGATGCATAAATATTCATAGCTGTCATGTAACCATTGTAAGTTGTAGCCTTCAGATTTATAAACTGACTTATTTTGCTTGCCTAATACTTCTGTGACTGAATTCTACCTAGTATGTTATCAATTTTGCATCCTCCTATCCCCCCCACCACAAATCTATTATAACCTTGACTTTCAAACTATCTGAATTACTTTATTTATATATGTCTGTTTTATACAACAGATATTGGATTTTGCTTTGTGAGCAACGTGAAGATTTTTTTTCTTTTAATAAGGAATTTAACCTTATTAAAAATGTTTGTCAGTACTGTCATGTTTTTTTTTAGGTTAGGTTTACTGCATTAGATGTTTTTCACTATGTAGATAGTTTATGAATTCTTTTAATATTCTGATATTTAGGATATTCTATTATTGTATCCTATTATTATTAGTACCAAAATATGCCCTGATACTGATGACTCTGTATCAATTCTCTTTGGTATGGAAGGTGTCTCATGTGTATTTTCAATGTGAATATAAAACTTTTAAGGACATCTCATGAATTATAATTCTAAATATATGCTCTGTCCCATTGTTTTACTTTTCCTCTTAGGACTCCAGTTATATGTGTATTGTATCATCAATGCCGGTCTTCAATATGTATCGTTTTGTCCTATGGTCCCTCTACATCTTTTTTTTTTTTT
This sequence comes from Panthera uncia, assembly GCF_023721935.1. NCBI lineage: Eukaryota > Metazoa > Chordata > Mammalia > Carnivora > Felidae > Panthera > Panthera uncia. The sequence continues at coordinate 47,694,121 of NC_064807.1, forward strand.
TTTTTTATTTCAGTTTTCTTTTCTTGCCTTTTGCATTTGATCTGCTCTGTAACTTACTCTGCTGTTAGGCAATATTTTTCTTAGCTTTTTGTAACTTACTCATTATTTCAGAAATAATTTTATGTCTTACTTCTACTTCTGTTCCTAATTCTCATTCAGTTGAATGGGTATAATAGAATTATTTTGTTTTGTTTCTCAACTCTTTTGATATTTCAATGACTAGAAATTTCTTGTAGATAATACTTCATTATATGTTTACTTTCCATGCATCTGTATTTCTCTCTGCCTTGAGTGTTCTTAGATCAATCCAAAACCTGTCCCTCAAAGAAATATGGAGAACCTTATTGCAGTTTGTTTCTCCAAAAATAAGAAATAAAATTGTATCTTAAAAGTTATGATTCTAAAGGAAGCTTAAGAAAAATCTCTTATTATTCATAAGTAATATGATTGTCTCTGAATCTAATACACAAAAATGTATTCAAAAATAATACATATTTTTAATTTGCCTGGAAGATAAGTTGAAGGAAACTAAAAGAGGTAGAAAGAAGAAAAAAGACACAGAAACTGAATTCAGGATACTCAATAGCTTTTATTTGAAGATATTGAAAAAAAATAATCTTAAGTAAAAATGTAATATTTTTATATTTTAGAAGAATAGCAATAATACAATAGAAGGAGAAATGATAGATTGATGATGGAATGATGGGTAGATAGATTGGTTGATCAATCTCAAGTTCCCTTAAGATAGAGGGAAACACAATTTTCAGGCTATAAGGATGTCCTAAGGACTAATCTATATGAATGACCTATAAAACCCATGAGACACAGTCTTAAGAACTTCAGCGTTTCAAGGGGGCAAAAAGTGTCAATAAATATTTTGGGTAGAGTCAAGGTGAAGGTTGTTGGAGGGCTTACTTAGAATATGAATCAGATTGATATTAGATAATATCCTTGCAAATAATGGAACAAAATAATTAAATCTTGCCATTTGCAACAATGTGGATGGAAGTGAAGGGTATTATGCCAAGCAATATAAGTCTGTCAGAGAAAGACAGATATCACATGACTTCACTCATGTGGAATTTGAGAAACTTAACAGATGATCATAGGGGAAGGGAAGGAAAAATAAGATAAAAACAGAGAGGGAGGCATACTATAATAGACTCCTAAATACAGAGAACAAACTGAGGGTTGCTGGAGGGGAGGTGAGTGGGAGGATGGGCTAAATGGGTGATGGGAATAAAGGAGGACACTGGTTGGAATGAGGACTGGGTATTATATGTAGGGGATGAATTACTAGATTCTACTCCTGAAGCCAAGACTACACTGTATATTAACTAACTTGAGAATAAAAAGAAAAAAAAAGAAAAGTAAAAAGAAAAGAATGGAACAATAGCTTCACAGTCTGAGGGAAAATTTTTTGAACTAGGATTTTTAAACTAGAATTTTTAAACTAGAATTATATAGCAAGCAAAACTAACAATAAAGAATGAGAGCAAATGTATGGGTTTTTAAATGTAAGAGACTCAGATATCAACCTTCCATGCCCAACTTCTGAAAGAAGGAAATATATACATTTAGGTACTTACCATAAAGGAACAAAAACACTAGAAGAGGAAATTAGAGGTCCAAAGAAGTAGTATATTTAACCAAGGAGAAAAATGCAAGCAAATGCTTACTTGTCAACTTTCCAACATCCTTAGAATACAATTGAACTATATTACAAAGGCAAGTCAGTGTCTCCATAAAGACTCTCTTGAAAGTGTCACAGATTTCATTTCAAGTTGTCTAATAAAGAATCTGTGATATTAACAATAGGACCGCAGCTACTTTATTCAACAAAAAAGCGAGAAGAAAATTAGAAACTTCCGTGGATAAAATTATACATATTATAAAATTATATATATATATATATTATATATATAGTTGAGTCATGATTCAACTATGAACCAAACTAATATAAGCCATGAGTATGTATATGTATATATATATATATATATATATATATGGTATAAATGATAATTTACTAAATGCTTAACACATTCTTTTATTTTTTTTAATTCCAGGATAATAAACATACAGTGTTATATTAGTTTCAGGTGTACAATCTAATGATTCAACAATTCTATACATTACCCAGTGCTCATCATGGTAAGTGTACTATTAACCCCTTCACCTACTTCACCCAAACCTCACCCACCTCCCCTCTGGCAAATACCAGTTTGTTCTCTATTGTTAAGAGACTGTTTTTTGGTTTGTCTCTTTTTTTCTTTGTACATCTGCTTTGTATCTTTAATTACATTTATGACTAAAATCATATGGTATTTTTCTTTGACTAACTTATTTCACTTAGCATCATACCCTGTACTTGCATCCACGTTGCTACAAATGGCAATATTTCATTCTTTGTTATACTGGTGGACACAGGTTGCTTCCATATTTTGGCTATCATAAATAATGCTGCAAGAAATATAGGGGTGTATATATCTTTTCAAATTAGTGTTTTCATATTCTTTGGGGAAATATCTAGTAGTGGAATTATGGGATCATGTGGTAATTCTATTTTCTTTTTTTGAGGAACCTGCATACCATCCTCCATAGTGGCTGTGCGAGTTTACATTCCCACCAACAGTGCACAAAGTTTCCATTTTCTCTACATCCTCGCCACCATTTGTTTCTTGTGTTTTTGATTTTAGCCATTCTGACAGGTGTGAGGTAATATCTCATTGTGGTTTTTATCTGCATTTCCCTGATGATAAGTGATGTTGAATATCTTTTCATGTGTCTGTTGGTCATCTGCATGTCTTTGGAGAAATGTCAATTCATGTCTTCTGTCCATTTTTTTTATTGGATTATTTATTATTTTGGTGATGAGTTATCATTTGAAAATATCTTCACAGAGAGGTTCCGGAAGATGGCGGCGTAGGAGGACGCGGGGCTCACAACGCGTCCTGCCGATCACTTAGATTCCACCTACACCTGCCTACGACTTAGCGTCTGGGAGGTCATAAGTTAACAGCTCTGCTCGGAAAGCGGGAAGGCTGGAGGACAAAGGGAGGGAGAGCTGCTGAGCCCCCGGACGGCAGAGCTCAGCTTGGCGGGGAACAAAGGCGCCAGCGCCATCTCCCCCGCCCATCCCCCAGCCAAAATCCCAAAGGGAACCAGTTCCTGCCAGGGAACTTGCTCGCTCCGCGCAAACACCCAACTCTGTGCTTCTGCGGAGCCAAACCTCCGGCAGCGGATCTGACTCCCTCCCGCTGCCACAGGGCTCCTCCTGAAGTGGATCACCTAAGGAGAAGCGAGCTAAGCCTGCCCCTCCACCCCCCGTGCACCTTGACTACCCACCCCAGCTAATACGCCAGATCCCCAGCAACACAAGCCTGGCAGTGTGCAAGTAGCCCAGACGGGACACGCCACCCCACAGTGAATCCCGCCCCTAGGAGAGGGGAAGAGAAGGCACACACCAGTCTGACTGTGGCCCCAGCGGTGGGCTGGGGGCAGACATCGGGTCGGACTGCGGCCCCGCCCACTAACTCCAGTTATACACCACAGCACAGGGGAAGTGCACTGCAGGTCCTCACCACGCAAGGGACTCTCCAAAATGACCAAACGGAAGAATTCCCCTCAGAAGAATCTCCAGGAAATAACAACAGCTAATGAACTGATCAAAAAGGATTTAAATAATATAACAGAAAGTGAATTTAGAATAATAGTCATAAAATTAATCGCTGGGCTTGAAAACAGTATACAGGACAGCAGAGAATCTCTTGCCACAAAGATCGAGGGACTAAGGAACAGTCACGAGGAGTTGAAAAACGCTTTAAACGAAATGCAAAACAAAATGGAATCCACGATGGCTCGGCTTGAAGAGGCAGAGGAGAGAATAGGTGAACTAGAAGATAAAGTTATGGAGAAAGAGGAAGCTGAAAGAAAGAGAGATAAAAAAATCCAGGAGTATGAGGGGAAAATTAGAGAACTAAGTGATACACTAAAAAAAAATAATATACGCATAATTGGTATCCCAGAGGAGGAAGAGAGAGGGAAAGGTGCTGAAGGGGTACTTGAACAAATTATAGCTGAGAACTTCCCTGAACTGGGGAAGGAAAAAGGCATTGAAATCCAAGAGGCACAGAGAACTCCCTTCAGACGTAACTTGAATCGATCTTCTGCACGACATATCATAGTGAAACTGGCAAAATACAAGGATAAAGAGAAAATTCTGAAAGCAGCAAGGGATAAACGTGCCCTCACTTATAAAGGGAGACCTATAAGACTCGTGACTGATCTCTCCTTTGAAACTTGGCAGGCCAGAAAGGCTTGGCACGATATCTACAGTGTGCTAAACAGAAAAAATATGCAGCCGAGAATCCTTTATCCAGCAAGTCTGTCATTTAGAATAGAAGGAGAGATAAAGGTCTTCCCAAACAAACAAAAACTGAAGGAATTTGTCACCACGAAACCAGCCCTACAAGAGATCCTAAGGGGGATCCTGTGAGACAAAGTACCAGAGACATCACTACAAGCATAAAACATACAGACATCACAATGACTCTAAACCCGTATCTTTCTATAATAACACTGAATGTAAATGGATTAAATGCGCCAAC
>NC_064807.1:47698737-47917829 GCF_023721935.1 Panthera uncia
ATACCATGCATACTTTCAGACCACAATGCTATGAAGCTTGAAATCAACCACAGGAAAAAGTCTGGAAAACCTCCAAAAGCATGGAGGTTAAAGAACACCCTACTAACGAATGAGTGGGTCAACCAGGCAATTAGAGAAGAAATTAAAATATACATGGAAACAAACGAAAATGAAAATACAACAATCCAAATGCTTTGGGATGCAGCGAAGGCAGTCCTGAGAGGAAAATACATTGCAATCGAGGCCTATCTCAAGAAACAAGAAAAATCCCAAATACAAAATCTAACAGCACACCTAAAGGAAATAGAAGCAGAACAGCAAAGGCAGCCTAAACCCAGCAGAAGAAGAGAAATAATAAAGATCAGAGCAGAAATAAACAATATAGAACCTAAAAAAATTGTAGAGCAGATCAACAAAACCAAAAGTTGGTTTTTTTGAAAAAATAAACAAAATTGACAAACCTCTAGCCAGGCTTCTCAAAAAGAAAAGGGAGATGACCCAAATAGATAAAATCATGAATGAAAATGGAATTATTACAACCAATCCCTCAGAGATACAAACAATTATCAGGGAACACTATGAAAAATTATATGCCAACAAACTGGACAACCTGGAAGAAATAGACAAATTCCTAAATACCCACACGCTTCCAAAACTCAATCAGGAGGAAATAGAAAGCTTGAACAGACCCATAACCAGCGAAGAAATTGAATCGGTTATCAAAAATCTCCCAACAAATAAGAGTCCAGGACCAGATGGCTTCCCAGGGGAGTTCTACCAGACGTTTAAAGCAGAGATAATACCTATCCTTCTCAAGCTATTCCAAGAAATAGAAAGGGAAGGAAAACTTCCAGACTCATTCTATGAAGCCAGTATTACTTTGATTCTTAAACCAGAGACCCAGCAAAAAAAGAGAACTACAGGCCAATATCCCTGATGAATATGGATGCAAAAATTCTCAATAAGATACTAGCAAATCGAATTCAACAGCATATAAAAAGAATTATTCACCATGATCAAGTGGGATTCATTCCTGGGATGCAGGGCTGGTTCAACATTCGCAAATCGATCAACGTGATACATCACATTAACAAAAAAAAAGAGAAGAACCATATGATCCTGTCAATCGATGCAGAAAAGGCCTTTGACAAAATCCAGCACCCTTTCTTAATAAAAACCCTTGAGAAAGTCGGGATAGAAGGAACATACTTAAACATCATAAAAGCCATTTATGAAAAGTCCACAGCTAACATCATCCTCAATGGGGAAAAACTGAGAGCTTTTTCCCTGAGATCAGGAACACGACAGGGATGCCCACTGTCACCGCTGTTGTTTAATATAGTGCTGGAAGTTCTAGCATCAGCAATCAGACAACAAAAGGAAATCAAAGGCATCAAAATTGGCAAAGATGAAGTCAAGCTTTCACTTTTTGCAGATGACATGATATTATACATGGAAAATCCGATAGACTCCACCAAAAGTCTGCTAGAACTGATACATGAATTCAGCAAAGTTGCAGGATACAAAATCAATGTGCAGAAATCAGTTGCATTCTTATACACTAACAATGAAGCAACAGAAAGACAAATGAAGAAACTGATCCCATTCACAATTGCACCAAGAAGCATAAAATACCTAGGAATAAATCTAACCAAAGATGTAAAAGATCTGTATGCTGAAAACTATAGAAAGCTTATGCAGGTAATTGAAGAAGATATAAAGAAATGGAAAGACATTCCCTGCTCATGGATTGGAAGAATAAATATTGTCAAAATGTCAATACTACCCAAAGCTATCTACACATTCAATGCAATCCCAATCAAAATTGCACCAGCATTCTTCTCGAAACTAGAACAAGCCATCCTAAAATTCATATGGAACCACAAAAGGCCCCGAATAGCCAAAGTAATTTTGAAGAAGAAGACCAAAGCAGGAGGCATCACAATCCCAGACTTTAGCCTCTACTACAAAGCTGTCATCATCAAGTCAGCATGGTATTGGCATAAAAACAGACACATAGACGAATGGAATAGAATAGAAACCCCAGAACTAGACCCACAAACGTATGGCCAACTCATCTTTGACAAAGCAGGAAAGAACATCCAATGGAAAAAAGACAGTCTCTTTAATAAATGGTGCTGGGAGAACTGGACAGCAACATGCAGAAGGTTGAAACTAAACCACTTTCTCACACCATTCACAAAAATAAACTCAAAATGGATAAAGGACCTGAATGTGAGACAGGAAACCATCAAAACCTTAGAGGAGAAAGCAGGAAAAGACCTCTCTGACCTCAGCCGTAGCAATCTCTTACTCGGCACATCCCCAAAGGCAAGGGAATTAAAAGCAAAAGTGAATTACTGGGACCTTATGAAGACAAAAAGCTTCTGCACAGCAAAGGAAACAACCAACAAAACTAAAAGGCAACCAACGGAATGGGAAAAGATATTTGCAAATGACACATCGGACAAAGGGCTAGTATCCAAAATCTATAAAGAGCTCATCAAACTCCACACCCGAAAAACAAATAACCCAGTGAAGAAATGGGCAGAAAACATGAATAGACACTTCTCTAAAGAAGACATCCGGATGGCCAACAGGCACATGAAAAGATGTTCAACGTCGCTCCTTATCAGGGAAATACAAATCAAAACCACACTCAGATATCACCTCACGCCAGTCAGAGTGGCCAAAATGAAGAAATCAGGAGACTATAGATGCTGGAGAGGATGTGGAGAAACAGGAACCCTCTTGCACTGTTGGTGGGAATGCAAATTGGTGCAGCCGCTCTGGAAAGCAGTGTGGAGGTTCCTCAGAAAATTAAAAATAGACCTACCCTATGACCCAGCAATAGCACTGCTAGGAATTTATCCAAGGGATACAGGAGTACTGATGCATAGGGGCACCTGTACCCCAATGTTTATAGCGGCACTCTCAACAATAGCCAAATTATGGAAAGAGCCTAAATGTCCATCAACTGATGAATGGATAAAGAAATTGTGGTTTATATACACAATGGAATACTACGTGGCAATGAGAAAAAATGAAATATGGCCTTTTGTAGCAACATGGATGGAACTGGAGAGTGTGATGCTAAGTGAAATAAGCCATACAGAGAAAGACAGATACCATATGGTTTCACTCTTATGTGGATCCTGAGAAACATAACAGAAACCCATGGGGGAGGGGAAGGAAAAAAAAAAAAAAGATTTAGAGTGGGAGAGAGCCAAAGCATAAGAGACTGTTAAAAACTGAGAACAAAGTGAGGGTTGATGGGGGGTGGGAGGGAGGGCAGGGTGGGTGATGGGTATTGAGGAGGGCACCTTTTGGGATGAGCACTGGGTGTTGTATGGAAACCAATTTGACAGTAAATTTCATATATTAAAAAATAAAAAATAAAAAAAAAATAAATAAAAAATGAAAATATCTTCACATGTGAAGCCATTCAGCAGGATGCCTTTTAGTTTTGTTGTTTCCTTTGCTGCACAGAAACTTTTTGACATAGTCCCAATAGTTTAATTTTGCTTTCATTTCCCCTGCCTCAGGAGACATATCTAGAAAAATGTTGCTATGGCTGATGCCAGAAAAATTACTGCCTGTTCTCTCTTCTAGGATTTTTATGGTTTCACGTCTTACATTTAGGTCTTTAATCCATTTTGAGTTCATTTTTGTGTATGGTGTAAGAAAGTGGACTAGTTTCATTATTTTGCATGTAGCTGTCCATGCATGCAAATGTCCTAACATTTGTTGAAGAGACTTTTTCCCATTGTATTCTTGCCTACTTTGTTGAGGATTAATTGACCATACAATCATGGGTTTATTTCTGGGCTCCCTGTTCCATTCCATTGATTTATGTGTCAGTGTTTGGGTCTACTACCATACTGTTTTCATTACTAAAGTTTGCAGTATAACTTGAATTCTGGGACTGTGATACCTCTGATTTTGTCCTTTTACAAGATTGTTTTGACTGTTTGGGGCTGTTTGTGGTTCCATAAAAAAATTAGGATAATTTTTCTAGATCTGTGAGAAATGCGGGTATTTTCATAGAGATTGCATTAAATATGTAGATTGCTTTGGGTAATACAGACATTTTAATAATAGTTGTTCTTCCAATCCATGAGTATGGAATGCATTTCCCTTTGTTTTTGTTATCTTCAATTTATTTTATCAGTGTTTTATAGTTTTCAGAATACAGGTCTTTTACCTCATTGATTTATTCCTAGGTATGTTATTGATTACCGTGCAAGTGTAAATGGGATTGATTTCTTAATTCTCTTTCTACCACTTCATTACTAGTGTATAGAAATGCAACAGATTTCTGTGCATTGATTTTGTATCCTCTGACTTTCATTTATCGGTTCCAATATTTTTTTGGTGGACTCTTTAGGGTTTTCTAAATATAACGTCATGTCATCTGCAAATAGTGAAAGTTTACTTATTTCTTACCAATTTGGATACCTTTTATTTATTCTTCTTGTCTGACTGCTGTGACTAGGACTTCCAGTACTATGTTGAATAAAAGTGGTGAGTGTGGACATTCTTGTTCCCAATCTTACCCAAAAAGTTCTCAGTTTTCCCCTACTGAGTATGATGTTTGCTGTGGGTTTTTCATATGTGGCCTTTATTATGTTAAAGTATGCTCCCTCTAAACCTACTTTGTTTAGGGTTTGTATCATGAATGGATGTTGTACATTGACACATGCTTTTTCTGCATGTATTGAAGTGATCATATGGTTTTTACCCTTTTCTTATTGATGTGGTGTATCATGGTGATTGATGTGCAAATAATGAACCACCCTGGGAATAAATCTCACTTTATTGTGGTGTAAGATTTTTTTAATATATTGTTGAATTTGGTTTGCCAATATTTTGTGGAGGAATTTTTTCATTTATATACAACAGAGATAATGACGTGTAGTTTTCTTTCCTTGTCTATCTCTCTTTTATAGTGTCTGTATCTGGTTTTGGTATCAGGGTCATGCTGGCCTCATAGAATGAATTTGGAAGCTTTTCTTTTCTATTTATTGGAATATTTTGAGAAGAAAAGGTATTCACTCTTCTTTAAATGTTTGGTAGAATTCATCTGGTCCTGGACTTTTGTTTTTTGGGAGTTTTTTTGGCTACTGATTCAACTTCATTGCTTATAATTGGTCTGTTTTAATTTTCTATTTCTTCTTGAATCAGTTTTGGGAGATTATATGTTTCTAGGAATTTATCCATTTCTTCCAATTTGTTCAATTTGTTGGCATATAATTTTTCATAATCTCCATAATCCTTTGTATTTGTGGTGTCCATTGTTATTTCTCCTCTTCCATTTCTAATTTTGAGTTCTCTCTTTATCTTGATGAGTTTTGCCACAGGTTTATCAATTTTGTTGATCTTTTCAAAGAATCTGCTACTGTTTTCACTGATCTATTCAATTATTTTCTTAGTTTCTATTTTATTTATTTATACTCTAATCTATTATTTCCCTCCTGCTAGTTGGGGGTTTTGTTTGTTGTTTTTGTAGCTCCTTTAGGTGTAATGTTAGGTTGTTTATTTGAGATTTTTTTTTTTTGCTTCATAAGGTAGGTCTGTATTGCTATAAACTTCTCTCTTAGAACCACCTTTGCTGCATCCCAAGGATTTTGGACCATTATGTTTCCATTTTTTATTTGTCTCCATTTCTTGATTTCCTCTTTGATTTCTTGGCTGACCCATTGTTTATCATGTTATTGAACCTTCATGTATTTCTTGTGGTTGATCTCTAGTTTCCTAGTGTGGCATCTGGAAAAGTTGCATGATAAAACTTCAATCTTTTTTTAATTTGTTGAGACTTGGTTTATGGCCTAATATGTGATCTATTCTGGAGACTGTTCCATGTGCACTTGAAAAGAATATATATTGTTTTAGGATTGGATGTTCTGAATATATCTGTTAGATCCATCCAGTCCAAAGTATCATTCAAAACCACTGTTTCCTTCTTGATTTTGTTTGAATTATCTATCCATTGATCTAAGTGGGATGTTAAAGTCTCCTACTATTATTGTATTACTACCATTTATTTCCTTTATGTTTGTTAATAGATGCTTTATGTATTTGGGAGCTTTCATGTTGGGTGCATAAATACTTAGAATTGTTGTATCTTCTTGTTGAATTTTTCCTTGCATGATTAGTGTCCTTTATCTCTTGTTACGGTCTTGGTTTTAAAGTCTATTTTGTCCAGTGTTAAGTATTGCTATGCTGGCTTTCTTTTCACCTCCGTTTTCAGGCAGAATATCGATGGGTCTTGCTTTTTTATCCATTCCCTCACCCTATGTCTTAGGACTGGAACATTAAATCTCTTTACATTCAAAGTAGTTATTGATAGGGATGTACTTATTTTATGGTTACTTGTTTTACAGTTGTTTTGTAGTTCTTCTGCATTTCTTTCTTCTCTCTTCTCTCATGGTTTGATGGCTTTATTTAGTGATATATTTGGATTCCTTTCTCTTAACTTTTGCATATCTATTGCTGGCTTTTGATTTGTGACTACCATTAGGTTTATGTAAAACATCTTAAGCTTAGAGCATTCTATGTTAAGTTGATGGTTGCCTAAGTTTGAACCCATTCTAAAAGCACTAAATTTTTAGTGCTATGCCCCTCCCACTACATTTTAGATATATGGTGTCATACTTTACATCCTTGTATTTTGCGAATCCATTCATTGATTTTTATAGTTAGAGTTAATTTTACTGCTTTTGTGCTGCCTACCCTTCTTACTCCTGCTTTATGTTCTTTCTACCCAAAGAATCTCCTTTAACATTTCTTGTAGGGCTGGTTTAGTGGTCACAAATTCCTTTTTTATTTGTCTGGAAAGCTTTTTGAGTATTTTTGGCTGGAAATGTTTATCTTTCAGTGCTTTGAATATATAGTGCCACTGCTTTCTGGCCTGCAAAGTTTCTGCTGAAAAATCAGCTGAAATCCTTATGGTGTGTCCCTTGTATGTAACCAGTTTCTCTTGCTGCTTTTAAAATTCTATCTTTATAATGACTTTTTGCCATTTTATTTATTTATTTATTTATTTATTTTTAAATGTTTATTTATTTTGAGAAAGAACGAGTACAAGTGGGAAGAGGGGCAGAAAGAGAGAGGTCAGAGAGATTATTAAGCAGGCTCCATGCTGCTGATGTGGGGCTTGACCTCACAAACCAGATGATCATGACCTGAGTTGAAATCAAGAGCTGATTTCAACTATGCTTAATGGGCTGATCCACCCAGGTGCCACTAATTTTTGCCATTTTAATTATTATGTTTCTTGGTGTAGACCTCCTTGAGTTGATTTGTTGGGGGCTCTGATTTTCTGGGATCTGGATTTTCCTGGAAAGTTTCCTTTCTCAGATGTAGGAAGTTTTCAGCTATTATTTTTTCAAATAAAATTTCTGCCCCCTTTTCTCTCTCCTTTCCTTCTGAGACTCATATAATGCCAGTGTTTCTACACTTGGTGGTGTCACTGAGTTCCCTTAATCTATTCTACTTGAACTATTTTTTTCTTTCTCCTGTTCAATTTGATTGCTTTCCACTACTCTGTCCTATAGTTGTTGACCCATTAGTCTCTCTAATTTACTATTTATTCCATCTAGTGTGTTTTTTATTTTTGTTGTTGTTTTGTTTTTTTCATCTAGTGTATTTTTAATTTCAGTTACTGTGTTCTTCATCTCTGATTCTACATATATATGCATATATAAATTTTGCTCAAGTCCAGTGAATATCTTTGTGGCCATTACTTTAAATACTCTATCAGGTATATTGCTTATGTCTGCTCAGTTTAGCTCTCTTTCTGTAAATTTTATCTCGTTCTTTCACTAGGAACATATTCCTGTGTCTCCTCATATTTTCCAACTCTTTGTGTCTATCTCTCTGTGTTAGGAAATTGAGCTGTGTCTCCTACTCTTGAAAGTAGTGGTATTATAAAGAGAGGTTCTGATGCCCTGCAGTGCAATGCCCAATGTTCACCAGAACCTGCCTTTTCAGGGATATCTCCTGTATGTGTTGTAGTACCCTTCTCTTGTGGCTGAGGTGTATTTGCCTCCAGTCAAGTCATCTGCAATGGCTGTCTTTGCCTGTTCTGGGCAGGGGATGGGCCAATCTAGGACCACCCTGGGCTTGAGTTGGGTTACACCAAACTGCAGGGTGCTCTCCCTGTGTTGTCCGCTGTGAGGCTTTCATTGACAGGCAGGGCCTGCAGTCAGACCAGGTGTCTACCCCCAGCTTACTGCTGGGGCTGCAGTGGGGCTGGTGTGTATGGTTATCTTCCACTATTCTTAGGGCATGAGTCACTTTGGAGTTGTGCTGGCTACTGTCAGGATTATTGGCAAATTGCCACACTTGTAGTATTAGTTTGGACAGACACCTGCAGGGAACAGGTTGGAGGGGACAGGTGGGCAGGAGAATGTGGGGCAGGGCTTGCCATGTTAACAAGGCATGCATGTGTCTGCTGTGGGAGGGAACCTGTAGCCTAAGGCAGTCCACAGGAGAGTGCAGGGTGGGGCATACTGTTAGTAAGCTAGGGGGAGACTGTTCCCCCACCTGGTTCCTGTAGGTGTCTAGGTATCTTGGCTGTGGAGCAGGGAAGGAAAATGATGCCTGCCAGCTCTTTTGTCCTTGGGAAAATCTAAAGAAAGACCCCTGCCTCTCCTGCACAAATTCTGAGGCTAGTAAAGAAATGTCCTTCCCATTTTCTTCACCTAGGAAAAAAACCCTAGGTGTTTTTCCAACTCCTTCTTCTATGTTATATCTCAGAGGGGTTGTTGCTTATGCAATTTCTTCAGGGCAGAGACTCAGTTTCCTGTTACTCTCCAGTCCTTTCAAAGCCAAGCCCACTGATTTTGAAGTTCCTGGTGTTGAGCACACTGATGGCAAAAACTCATGAAATTAAGTACCTCTGATTTTCAAAGCCAATTGTTATGGGGATTCATCTTCGTGACACAGTGCCCTGTGCCTGTGGTGTCCAGTGTAGGGTCTGCTCATCTCCCTTCTTCCTGCCTGCAGTGGCCCTCCCTCTTTCAGTCTCAGGGGGTTAGCTGGGTTCCTGTCAGCATCTCTACCCCTCCTATTCTTTTTGATGTGGCCTGTACTATTAGCTCTGGAGGGGCTTTGGGTCATTTCCTGGGTTATTTACATTCATTTGGGTGTTATCTACATGTAGGCATGGGAGGAGATTAGCTTAGGATCCTCCTACTCTGCCATCTTCCCAGAAGTCCAATGCTTAAAACTTTTCCATTTGAGTGTCTTGGACGTGGTGAAATTGGATCACATTTTCTTTTCCATGTGTCATGGCTTAACAGACTATAACAATGACATTACCTGATGTAACCCCAGTACAATTATTTTTTTTAAATCATAATTTTATAATGCTATTATCAATCCACAGGATATATTCAGATTTTGCTAATCATCCCTGAGAGTTCTTTATAGCAAAATATAATTCTGGATCATGTGTAGCATTGAACTTTCTTTTTCATCAGAACTTTACAACAGACCTTTTTCTGTGTTTATTTTTGGTAATCACCTTAGCTCATTTTGTACTTTGCCCTTTGAGTCAACTTTTTCTAGTATACAAATATCACACATATCTAGACTGTATGTTTCCTATTTACACTTTGTTATAGCTCCTCTAAATCTATGGTTATTTCAGGGCTTCTTTAGTGAACAAAAAAAATTTCTGTTGGTACCAACCATTTTCATGGAGTGACAGGTTAGAATTTTTTTTTTCTTTCCTAAACTTTGAGTTGTTGTCCATTCCAGAATTTCATGTCATAGAATCATGCCTCGGATTTATTTCGATATTTGTAAAACTATCTTTTTAAAATCTGTGATGTGCATCTAAGTACACTCTGCAGTCTATTCTTCCAGTACCATGTAGACTGTAAGATGACATAATTTATTTTCCCTAAGGTTACCATTAAGTTCGCACAATTCTTACCTGCTCAAAAGACTTAATTCCATTCTAGATGTTTGATCAGTTTCACCCTGCCCTCTGAAACGTTAACTTTTTAAAAGTCAAGAATGTGTATTTTTTTTTGTATTTGAATGAGACTTCCATGAATTTCCAGATGGTTAAAGCCTCAAATGGCTATTATAATTTTCATCTTAGCTAAATGTGTGCTCTGCACCCAAAAACGTTTCTACTTATTCCATACAGAGGATTAGACTGTAGTCATATCTTTCAGAGAGGTATAACATCTTTTCCATCCTGTATGCCTTCTTGAATTTTCATGGATTTCTGAGAATGTATATATTGTTTTGACTTCCAGAGTTTTTCTGCCTTCTGATATAACAGATGTTTCTTTTGAATAGGGCATAATTTTCCTTTAGTGTATGCTTATCCTATCCTACTGAGTTTTAGAGAATACTAAAAGAGGTTATTCACCATTTTATTCTATAATCTCAGATCTGCACTGCTTACCACTCATTCTTTACATTTTAGCATGCTACAGAGTTCTCTGCAATATTGTATTCTTTGAGATGTAAGTACGTATAACTGTGAACAAATGGTTCCAGTGCAAATAATTTGGGAATGACCATCTACTCTAACCTCTTAGGAATTCTCAAGCTGAATAGTATGTGAATAGTTCTGGAAAATTCCACAATTAAAAATATGAAAAAGAACTGTTTAAGCTTGTATATCTGATACACTAAACATGGCATTCATGATGAAACCAAAGTGAAAATATACTATTGTTTGTACATTTAATATTTGTTCACTAAAATTAACTTTACCTGGTTCTTAAATGAAAACTTCAGCAGGCCCATGACTCTTGTCTATTAACTACTACTAAGTAATGGATAGATACTCCTAAAGCTACTTTTAGTAAAAAAAAAAAAAAGAAAGAAAAAAGAAAAAAAAGGGTTTCAATATATAATCAGGCTGTCTCTTCTAAGATATGAATCAAAGCTGTTTTATTTTACACATATCTTCTTTCCAACCCCAGCCCAAAGCTGCATTAGACTGAAAGTTATTTTCTTCAACTTACTTACTATTCTCTTCCCTCCCCCACGTTCTGTCTTTCTGGGGATTTAGGGGTGAATGAAAGAGTGATAAGAGCATAGGAAAGGACTTAATAAAACAGCAGCTTATGTTCTTTAAGACTGGCAGAAGGTTATAGCTCTTAGTCCCACAAGCATTTTGTTGTTGTCGTTAACGGGAATCTTACTAAAAGTTTATTAGACCCACTAAATTCCAGGTGGTCATTATGACTTCTTCCACAGTTTCCAGGTATCCCCTAATTACATCCATTCTGTTCCTACTGGGTCCCTCTGCCTAACTGGGTGGCTCTATCAGCCAGGACACAAGACTACTCCATCCACCCTGACCGTTTATCCTACATGATCACATCTATCTAGAGGAAACACACATCCTGTGCTCTGATAAACTCTGAGTATACAAGTCAATTCCAGTACAGCCTGCTTTATGCTGTCAGGCCACTTTCATTTTCTCACACATGAGTCAGGAACCAACTTTCAGTCACCACACTTCAGGGAGCACATTTCAAGCTCTCACAGAGTTCTATAAAAGTCCTCTCACCAGACTTGCACATAAGAAGGCAGCACTCCCCACTGCTGAGTATAGGGCACTACACTACAGTGCCTAACAATAGGAAGTGATATGGTATGTAATCTACATGAATGACTGATGGTTGGGAATGAGGGAGTCAGTTACAGAAATTACTAAACCCGCTAGAATTGTGCAGCATGGAAGTTTTTTTATCAGTAGAGACTCTCAACATAGCAACAGCTATTGTCAAAGTTGTGTATTAATAAATCCTCCCTCTTTTGTTACTGGTTTAAACCCTCTAAGTCAGAGTTTAAAGGCCATTGAACCCCTATGTAAATTCTGCATGTGGAAATCTGTCTCCCTCTTCCTTCAGGATCTGATATCGATTATCTTTGCAGCTTAGTAAATAATAAGGTTGGAAAAAAAGCAATTTAAATATCGTGTTAAACATTTTCCAAAATTATTTGATTATAGAAACTGTTTTTCCCCAAGGACATTAATATTTCATGCGTTGCTGATGACCCATGTAACAGAGTTTGGGTAACAGTAATATGTAGCAATCTGAGGTCAAACGTAATAGCCAAGATTACTTCCTATAGTTTTGTTTGCCCATAACAGCTTTCCATTCTCTTTTGATTTCTTTGGAGAATTTCACCCTCTTTCCATATCTCAGGAGCCTATTTTCTATCGCAAAATAAGAGTGAGCACCAAACCAAAAATCAAACCAATATATTTTTTCACGGGATATTTTAGATTAGGACCAATTTTTTTTCCCCATGGATTTCGTAAGAGGGAGGAATATAAATCTGGGGATAAGAGCCTGAAGAGAACCTATGTGCAGAATAAAGTCCATGTTTAGAGGGAGTCAGATCCAAGAAAGGGTATTTTTTGAGTTCCTGTATATAGCTGAGCCTCAAAAGGCAAATATATTATGAAACTTGCCAGCTATATGAGAAAATACATTCTTCTTTTTTTCCCCTAAGATAATTTAGGTTAACTCTTCCTCACTTGCAACTTAAAAAAAAAAAAAAAAAAAAAAGAAAAAAAAAAATTTGACCTGAACACCCGAATAGCTTGAATACACCAGAAGCTGCTTCTCAATTGTTTTCCTTTGGAAAATAGATACCTCGAGTGTGTGTGTGTGTGCATGTGTTTGCAATCATGAACACACAGGTATATCACATGTCAATATTAGCTGGTTCATTATTTTCTTTCACTCTGTCTCCTCTTTCCTATGATTCTTAATACAAAGCCAGGGACCCTACCAGATAACTCTGCTATGCTAACCTAATGCCGAATCTGACCCTAATATATCTTACTCTTTATAGGACTTACTAAGGAAATATCAAGGTAATATTAAATCTTTTGGCCTTACTCAAGAACATAATTTAAATTTTGCAGTTTATATCAATTTATGAGTGCAACTAAACTAAAGCTAATGACTTTTGGACCCGAACTTCTTATTTAGAAGTGAGCAAACACATTTAATTCTAAAGGAATTATATGTATATTTCATAGTTCCCACTGGGTCTTTCCTCCTTATGCTTCGATAGATTTGGAACTATTTGCTATTATCCACTATTATATCCACTATCATTTTCAGGGGATAATTTACATGCTCACTAAAATTAGAATACACCTCTAAATATAGAAGAACATGAATAGTTCACTTTGGGAACCTACTGGTTATTGAAGGCTTCCCTGAATTGGGACAAAATATGAGCAACCAATGGAAATCAGAGAATAAAAATAAGCATAATAATGAATTTAGGAAGCCAGATTTTTATTACATCCCACCACTATGAAAGATTTTCATAGTTTCCTCAAGTGAATTTACTCTTAAGAAACAAGACACGTTACTAAGAGATCAGTGGTTTCTGTGTGTATGAATCAACTAAATTTCATATTTTCAAATGAAGTGTTGTATCAGAAAAAGTAAGCATATATGGTTATATTTCCTTTCCAAAACTCAGCCTTACTTCATCAAGAAATAACTATAGTCACATTAAGGTGACCCTTAGTCAACATAGACAAAGGAGAAATCAGAAAGACAAAAGAGAAACAGAAAGAGAATACAGTGAGGCTAAACTAAAGCTAGCACCTCCTAGAATTGTGTAGAATGGGAAATTGGGCAGATGGAGATTCACAGAGCAACAACTCTCTCTAAAGAAACTGATTCACAAATATTTCTCACTCTATGTACACTTTTATAATCTCTGCGTCAGTCTGTTCAAAATCTTCCCTTAAGAAATTTTCACAGTTTTGAATGGCCACACTATTTGGTTTTAGGGAGATTGGGTGGTTATTAACATCAATATATGGACATGAGGATAAAATAAATTGGAAAATATATTTTCGTTTTAATTTAGGGGCTCTTTCTGAGGACTAAAATTAGCTCATTCTGAAGGGCTTAATATTGATCTCCCTCTTTCTTAGCAGAACAATAAATGATTGAGGGAAAAGAAAGTAGACAAGTTTTTCCTAAGAGACTTTAACCACACAGTTATTAGCGATAGGAAATTCATATCTATCTCAAAGACTCATGTATCCCAAGAACCTTAGAGCTAAAGAAAATACATGATCACCAAATACCACTCCCTTAGTTTATAAATGGCAAAATAAAGATCAGATAAAGTGATTTGCTCAATGTCATACAAGGAGATACAAACAGATCTATACCTGAACCTTAGTTGTTAGGCTTTTTCTATACAAGTGCACACTTGTGTATCTCTCAGCTACTCTAGAGGCATCAAAAATCCTACTTTGCCATCTCTTCCAGAATGCTAAAATCAGAATCTCAGGACTGGCAGTGAAGCACATAAGAACATTTAATCCCATCTCATCAGTGTGCACCACGTGAAAGATCTACTCTCACTTTCCCAACCAAATTCTCTCGTACAATAATCAGAATAAAGCTATTTCTAAAAATCATTTGCTTTTCAAAAGCCTTATATCTTTCATAAGTATTGTAAAGACACTTTTAAAGTGGAATTTTTTTCTATCATGCAATAATTTCATAGTAAGAAAATGCATTAAATGCCATTTTAAAAGCTGGAAGCAGCCATCAAATTGTTAAAAACCATTGCAGAGGAATTTGCATCATATCTGCAACTTAGTTTATGTTTATTCAACTACACACAATCATAAAATAGAGTGTGAACAATTTACCAAGTTGAACTATATGAATCACCATTTTTGTACTTTACAAAGTATCAAATTGAGTCCATATGCTTCTGAGTGATCACGGAATGGGAGATAGTAATTCTGATCTTGTTTCTTGAATGCCTTTGAGTATTTTGCTAAACTGAATGTGACTCTAATATTTTAAATCACTTCCCCTCTAACCATAGGAATCTGAAACACAATCTGGTGGCCTTGTACTTACATAAATTTATGTGCACTGGACTTTTGAAAATGAGCAATTTAAAGGCACTATTAAGGTTAAATTGGGTTATGCACACTTACCACCTTTAAAATATATGGCTTTACAATGCAAACTGAATAAAATATGAATTCATTTCTCTCTGAGTACTTTACAGTATAAGGTCTATTTTGATCATTAAACTTTCATATGGTTTATAATTATTTACAAACATGCATTTATTTTATCTGCAAGATATCAAAGACTACCACCAGAGAGCTTATCTAGTCCGCCTCCATATTACATCAAGGACTTCTAGAGGATTTAAAAAGCAGTTTATTGAAGGTTACCACGTTCCTATGGTGGTATCACTATCAGTATCCATATCCCTTGAGTTTCAGCCTCTTGTACTTTCTACCACTTATCACTAGAGTATACCTTCACCTCCAAATAAATGGATCCTTTATTCTTCTTCTGTGTTTGGTTTTATCTCATGAAGGCTATCTTTCAGCCTGTCAATAACTATGCACAAAAATTCTTTCTCTTCTTCACCTCAGGTGTGCAAACACTAGAAGCTGAGGTGAGAGCCTGTGGTGGTGAGCACAAAGGATTACGAGAAATCAGGTGAGATTATTTCCACAGTCATTTGTTGCTCATGGTTTAGGGAACTCTGATATCATGATGGGTTCTTTGTTCTGAGGGCTGGCAAAACTTCAGAGAAGAACCAGGGCAAAGACTACAAAAACAGCAGAGGTCAGGAGAGCTGAAACAAGGCTTTAATGGATTGGGTGTCAAAGCGTCATGGTGGGTATTTTTCCAAACACTTTACAGAAGAAGCCTGATTTTGAAATTCGAGCGGTTTCTCCTTGCACTCAGGATCCTGACTGCTCAGAATTAAATCGCAATAAAGATAAATGCCATGTGTTAAGTTGTCCCTGAGCTATCAGAATCAGATAAGAGGTGTACAGCATTGTGGGGAGATCACATAAGACCGTGATAACTCAAATGTTCAATTTGTCAAATGGCTCTTTCTGTTGGTGCAGAGAGCTCAAGCATTTTCATGAGCTTGAGATCAAGATCCTGAGCAAGTGCTAGAAATAACTATTTTGCTTTGTGGATGAACAAAGATAAATGTGTTCTGAATTATGAGGAGGAAAAAGCAAGTGTGATTAAGCGTACATATTTCCAAAGTGTTTTTTCTTCAGAAATAAAGCTAACACAAACGTTTTATTTGTTCCCAACACTCATCCTTCTGTATACTATTTTCAGTCTCTGTAAAAGTAACAATAGCTCAGCAGCATTTTCCCAAAACTCAGTAATATTATGAATAGAAATAGTTTATTTTATTTTTGCATGCATCTCTTATATGGATAAATAGTTATTTTTCTGGTTTTTATTTTTTGTTTGTTTTAAGGACAGAATAAGTCAAGATCAGATTGGCAGAGTCTTGCAGACAATGTGCCTGGAATAATTGAAAACCACTGTCGTATTTCATCATTATATTTTCATTAAGGCCAGGGATTTGCAGATTTTTTTGGCTGAAAGCGTAAGAATAGAAATTTTAAAATATTCCCTGATAGTTAGCCATTAGCTAACATTCAGCTTTTCTTACCAAGCTGCTACATCTCTCTTGGTTTGAAGAAATGCAAATCTCTGTCAGTTATTAATTAAATTGGATGTTCAATGGGGTTTAAGGCAAGAATCTGAACCAAGATGAACCTTGATTCCCAAACTGAAAACATGTATACTCGATTGCTTAATCATAAACCAAACATAATGGCCACTTTGTATGAACAATGGGCTATTAAATAATGGCCAAGAGCAGTGAAAACTTGAAACTTTAAATGTTTTTTATAAGTATACATTATAAGAGTCAGAAATACTGCAAACTAGATGAAACTTGACTATATATCCCAGTACACAATGGCTCAGGATCATGTTCAAGGACTCAGAAGTAATTAGGCTAGGTGACAGTCAGAATTTTAGACATCTCAAGAAGTCCAGTGAATATTTTTTCCAACTCCACTTTCTCCATAACATTGAACTCTCAATGGCATCAAAAGTAACTAACTTCCCTCCTTCATAATGGAACTCTTCTAAAAGGCTCTTTCCCTCATAGCAATAGTGGCCTATTTGATGTGGACTGGACTTCTTGGATATGTAGCATATATCTTCGGACTCAGGAGGCTGTGTTCAGGCTATCTAGCTGTGTCTTAATTTTCCTTCCATTTCTTTTTTCTGGTATTTTTGATTCCCATATTTTCAAATGTAAGGGAAAGGGTTTTAATATGTATTCTGACTAATATATTTTTGTGTAAATACAGACAGTTGGCCCAACCTCAAGACCTGATAATTGTCTACATCAGAAAAGTGTGCATCAAGTGTATTTCAGAAGTCTGAAGCATGGTGAGAAGAGAAATGCAAAAACGAGAAAAAAGTCACCATCAGATATCATAGTAACCTATTTCAAGCACTCTAACAAGTATAAAAGGAGTGTTAGTAAATGGTGCTTATGGTCCTCCAAAAACATAGATAAAAGTGAATTAAAATAATATCCTTGAGTATGTATGACTATATATATATATATATATATATATATATATATATTTATAGTGTCATCATATTTTGCCACTGAGTTCAAAGTCTACTTCAGTTCTGCTAAATCAGCATCTGTACTAAAGAGAGTGACTCTTAATCTAAAGTTTTAGTTCTCTAAAACATGTCATTATCCAAAGCCTCAGAGACCACAAGCAATTACACAATTAGGTAAAAGCAATGTTGTCCTCCAGTGGTTCATAGATAGTTCCAGGGGACACAAATTCAAAATAAAAGCTCAGTATAGTCTATATTCTAAATTAAGGTAGCTTTCAATTAAGAGTATTCATTTATTCAAACACTCATTCATTTACTCAGCTCCAAAAAATACATGTTGAATAGTCTATATGAAGTACTTTTTGAGGTATAGAGAATACATTAGTAAATAAAATAGAAATCCCTGACTTCATGGAGCTTCCGTAAAAAAAGACAATGCAAAAGCTGACAAATCAATATAGTAAGTTAGAAGGTACAAAGTGCTATTGAGAACATAAAGCAGGGAAGGGAGACCAAAGGCCCCATGGTGTAAAGTTTAAATAGGATGGTCAAGAGAAGAACTCTCAAGAAGATGACATTTAAGCAAAAACATAAAGAAGGTGAGAAAGCTCTCCTTGTGGATAGATTCCTCAATCTATGAGAATAGCATCTCAGGAAGAAATTTTGTTTTGTATAAACAAAAGCAAAATTGTTGAGACAGAAGTCTGCCTAATATTTGAATATCCATATGGCTGAAAAATAGTAGGAAGGATAGGAAATAGTGAGAGAGGAAGTGAGAGGTAACAAAAGGCCAAGAGATAAATCATATAGGGCTTTTAGGCTATTTTAAAAGATGTTGGCTTTCATTCTGTCTTTTAATTTCTACATTAGTAGATCTACTCAGAATGCTTTGTTGAGAATTGACATTAGGGGACAGAGATAGGAGAATATTGCAAAAATCCAGTGAGTGTGGATAGATTCAGGGTGATTATAATGAGAGGTGGTGAAAAACGGTAAGATTCTAGATATACTTTAAAGATAGAGCCAACAGAATTTTTTGATGTGAGGTATAAGACCACAAACAAAAAAAAAATTAAGCAACAAACAGAACCCCTGGGTGACTCACTTCAGGATGTTTTGACTTGAGCTATTAAAAGTATGAAATTACCACTAACTGATTTGTGTGAGAGTAGAAAATCAGGGGCTCTGGCTTATACTGCCCATTATCTTTAGATGCCTTTCAGACACTGCAGCAAATTTGGAAACTAGTGAGGGGTACAGGAAAAATACAAAGTAGTTTGTTACCAATGTATAGATGGTATTTAACACATAAAACCAAGTAAGACCCCCAACACAGTATTGATAGAAAAGAGAAAAGATTATAGGAACCGGGAAATTCCAACCTTAAGAGGTGAGGAAGATGAGGATAAGTCTCCTTTAAAGACATTAAAAATGTACAGAATATAAAGAAAAAAATCAGGAAGACAGAATATGATATTAAAGAAGTCAGGTGAAGAGAGTATTTTAAGGAGAAGGGAATTGTTAGCTGTGTCTTATGTGGATACAGAAAAGTAATTTGAGAATCAAAACTTGAACACTGGATTTACAATATGGTAACCAGGTCAGTAGCAGTTTTCCAGGAAAGGAGTGAGGATTCCAGAGGGAACAGGAGAGGAGAAAGGGAGTCAGTAAGTGTAAATAACTATTTTGAGAAATTTTTCTACAAGGAGGAAAAGAAGAATGGGGTGATAACTGCAGGTACTGGGGGTAAGAAAGTTTTTTTTTTTTCATTTTTCATTTAATAGCATGCTATCTGGGGGAATAGTAGCATGATGAGAAAATAGGGGACATTTGATGATGGGGATCAGAGAGAGGTGGAGACTGGCTTACAGTGGTGTCCTTGAGGAGGCAGGAAAGGATGACTCAGTCTACAAATCAATGAAAAGCCCTCATAGAGGGACATGGGGAGTTCATCTATTGGAAGAAAAATGGAGAGATACATGTGGAGGATTTGAGGGATGGGCTTGTAGGATTTCTCTTGTAACTTTCAATTTTCTCAGTGAATTGGAAAGTAAAATGGCTAAAAATATGTGTACATTTGAGCTAGAACAGACATTTGGTATTGTCTCATAAGACAGATAATGAATGAACTGAGGAAACCTGAAATAAGAACCCTGAAAGTACCAAGCATTCATTTGAAGTTAGTAAAGTGAGAGGGAGGCAAAGGAGTGACATGTGTGTATAATGAAATAGTTTTAGTGATGGTCAGTAAATTCAGTCTGGGTGAGAAGTGCTGGGAGAACATAAAGAGGATGAGAGGCACTACAGAGATATTAGAATCATTAGATTTTTTAGGCCTCAGGGAATGAAATATCCACATAATAAAATAAACATAGTAAAAACATACATTTGTGTAATAAAGCTACAAGACAGTCCAGCATTCTTGATGGAGCCACACTGTTAGTAGCAATAAGGTAAAAGGGAAATTCTTTCAGAGATTAAGTTGATATATAGAGGATTTTCTTGGTAACAAAGAAGTGAATAGCATGAAAATTCTAGATTTTACATTTTGTTTTTAAATCAGTGCTTTGCTTACTAGTTCTATTTTTGCTATTTGTGTTTTTGCTTTGGTATAGAGTTAACTTTGGGGAAAAAACATTTCTTTCCGGGTTTTTTAAAAAAATTTTTATGTTTATTTATTTTTGACAGAGAGAGAGCTCTAGCTGGCGAGGCGCAGAGAGAGAGGGTGAGACACAGAATCTGAACCAGACTCCAGATTCTGAGCTGTCAGCATGGCGCCTGATGCCACGCTTGAATTCACGAACCGTGAGATCATGACCTGAGCTGAATCTGAACACTTACCCGACTGAGCCACCGAGGTGCCCCTCTTTCTTAGTTCTGAACAATCATTGATCATAAAGATGTTTTCTCATGAGCTTTAAGTGATTAACACTTTTTCAAATCAGTCATCTATGATTTTGATAACCAAAACAAGATCCTTTATAAAAGATCTGAAGGGGATAGATCAGGGTCAGCTGGGAAGATGGCAGAATAGGAGGACTCTTATTTCACCTTGTCCCATGGATACAACTAGAAAACACTCACATCAGTGTAAAGAACCCATCAAGTGATAAGAAGCCTGGCAAAACACACTATACAACTAAAGGCAGAGAAGAGGCCACATCAAAGAAGGTAGGAAGGGTGAAGACGTGGTCTGGGAGTGAAAGGGACCATGGGTATCCGTCATGGTAGGGAGGGAGCTGATAGCATGCAGAAGGGAGAAAAATAGATTTTCCCACCAGGGAGCCCATGAATGGGGAGGACAAATCCCCATAACATTTGCTTTTAAAAGCAAGCGGGATCAAAGTTTGTGAATACTTAAAACCAGCAGGACTTAAAGCCTGGAATTTTAAAAATAAGCAGGCTCAACTTTGGAGAACCCAGAGACAATTAGGAACTTGAGTCCTGCCTTTAAAGAGCAAGCACGACAAACAGCCCCTGCAGATACAGCTTAAAACCAGCAGTTTGAAAAAAGCCAAATCAGATGATTGAGAGACTTATTTGCTCATCTCAGAGCATGGCATGGAGAGACAGAGATCACAGGGAGACCTACCCAGAAACAAAAGAGTTGGCAGGCACCATCTGCCTACCCTACTCTCAGCATAAACAGTGGACAAATGCTGAAAACAGCACTGTACCAACTCTGCTTACCTAACTTACATGCACCAAGCTTGCTCCCCCAGTGCTTCTGTGGATCAGCCCTTCCCAGTTACATGTGCATAGTCTCTGCACTGTGGCCCCCCTCCACCAGCAAATCAGTGTAAACATTTCCAATACCACATCTCCCAACCTATTGCATTTTGCAGGACCTCAGTTCTGGCAATGGGAGCAGGTCTCATTTCACAAGCAGACTACCTCACACATTGTTAAAATGTGCCCCACCCCCGTTTGGGACCAAACACTGCCCAGAATAGGCAAGAGAGCCTCTGCAGACAACTAGACTGAAGGAAACAGAGGCCAAGACTAACAGAAGAGCAAATGAAACATACCTAGGAAATACCCCCTGAAGTGCCAGGCCCTGGGGAACAGGGGACACTGCACTGCAGGGCACTACAGGGCCTCTTCTTCTTGAGGCTTCTTCTTGAGCCGACTTTCCCAACAGACACAGACACAGAGAGTTAGACTAAATGAGGAGACAGAAAAATATGAAAGAACAGGACCAAACCACAGCAAGACACCTAAGCAAAACAGATATAATATGCCTGATAGACAATTTAAAGGAATGATCATAAAGATACTCACCCAACTTGAAAAAAGAGTAGAGGACATCGGTGAGGCCCTTAACACAAGAATAAAAAAGAATCAATGAGGGATGAAGAACACAATTAATGAAATTAAAAATTCGGTTGATAGAATAAATAGCAAGCTAGATGAAACAGAACTAATTAATGACCTGGAAGACAGAGTAATGGAAAGTAACCAAGCTGAGCAAAGGAGAGGAAAGAAAAAATGCAAATTAAGAATAGTCTCAGGGAACTCAGTGACTCCAACGAGTGTAATAACATTCACATTATAGGGATATCAAAGAGAAAGGGGCAGAAAACTTACTTGAAGAAATAATAGCTAAAAACTCCCCAAGCTACAGAAAAAAACAGATATCCAGATTTAGGAGACACAGAAATCCTCTCCCAAATTCAATCCAGGGAGGTCCAGACCAAGACACGTAGTAAATAAAATGGCAAAAAGTAGTGATATAGAGAAAAAAAAATTAAAGCAGCAAGAGAAAAGAAGATAGTTACTTACAAGGGGAAACCCCATGAAGTTATCAGCAGATTTTTCAGCAGAAGCTCAGCAAGCCAGAAGAGAGAGTGGTATGATACATTTGAAGTGCTAAAAAGGAAAAATCTACAGCCAAGAATACTCTATCCAGCAAGACTAGCATTGAGAATGGAAGGAGAAAGAGTTGCCCAGACAAACAAACTAAAGGCATATGAGACCACTAAACCAACCCTACAAGAAATATTAAAGGGGACTCTTTGAGTGGAAAGGGAACACCATGAGTGAGAATATGAAGGTAAAGAGAAAAACATAAAATCAGTAAAAATAAGTATTTCTGTAAAATAAGTCAAGGGAGTCACAAAATAAAGGATGTAAAATATGACACCATATACTTAAAAGCTGGCAGGGAGAAGAGTAAAGAATGGGTTCAAACTTAACCATCAACTTTATATAAATTGCTGTATGCAGAAGACGTTATATATAAACCTAATGGCAACCACAAATCAAAAACCAGTAATAAATATGCAAAGAATAAAGAGAAATGAATCCAAGTATATCACTAAAGAAAACCAGAAAACCATGAAAGAGAACAAGAAAGGATCAGAGGAAATCTATAGAAATAATAACAAAAGAAATAACAAAATGGCAAAAAGACATATCTGTCAATAATTATCTTGGATGTAAAAAGACTAAATATTGTAATAAAAAGATATAGGGTGACAGGGTGGATAAAAAAGCAAGACTCATCTATATGCTTTCTACAACAGACTCATTTGAGACCTAAAGACACCTACAGATTGAAAGTGAGAGGATGGAAAAATATTTGTCATGCAAATTGATATCAAACAGAGTCAGGGTGGCAATATTTATGTCAGACAAAACAGACTTTAAAACAAAGACTATAACAAGGGACAAAGACACTACACAATCATAATGGGGACAATAGAACAAGAGGTTGTAACAATTGTTAATGTTTATGCACCCAACATGAAAGCACCCAAATACATATGGCATGTATTAACATGCTATTAACAAACATACAGGAAATAAGTGATAGTAATAAAATAATAATAGGGACTTTTAACAATCCACTTCCATGAACAGAGACATCATCCAAACAGAAAATCAACAAGGAAACAGTGGCCTTGAATAACACAGTAAGCCAGATGGATTTAACAGACATCTTCAGAACATTTCATCCTAAAAGAGCAGAATACACTTTCTTTTCAAGTACACATGGAACATTTTCCAGATTATATCACATATTAGGGCACAAAACAAGTCTCAACTTTGAAGTCATATTATGTATCCTTTCTGACCATAATACTATGACACTACAAATCAACCACAAGAAAAAATATGGAATGAGCACAAATCATGGAGGTCTACTAAACAATAATTTCTTTGGTCAACCAAGAAATAAAAGAAAAATTCAAGAATTATATGGAAATGAATGAAAATGGAATCACAAGGGTCCAAAATCTTTGGGATGAAGCAAAAGTGGTTCTAAGAGGGAAGTTTATAGTAACACAGGCCTACCTTAAGAAGCAAGAAAATTTTCAAATAAACAACCTAATCTTACACCTAAAGTAGCTAGAAAAAGAATAAACAATACCCAAACCCAGGAAAAGAAAGGAAACAATAAGATTAGAGCAGAAATAAATTATATAGAAACTAAAAAATAAAAAGAAATAAAAAGAACAGATCAATGACATCAGAAGCTTGTTCTCCAAAAGATGAACTGATAAACCTCTAGCCAGACTCATCAGAAAAAAGAGAGAGGGAGAGGTCCCAAATAAACAAAATCACAAATGAAAGAAGGGAAATAACAACCAACACCACAGAAATAAAAACAATTCTAACAGAATATTATGAAAACCTATGTGCCAATAAATTAGAAAATGTAAAAGAGATTCCTAGAAATTCCTAGAAACATATAACCTACTAAAACTAAAGCAGGAAGAAATAGAAAACTCGAACAGACCAATTACTAGCAACGAAATTGAATCACTAATCAAAAAACTTCCAAAAAAAAACAGAAGTCCAGACCCAATGGCATCACAGGCAAATTCTACCGAACATTTAAAAGATAATTTAGTACTTATTTTTCTCAAATTATTCCAAAAAATAGAAGAGAAAGGAAAATTTCCAAATTCATTCTGTTAGACCAACATCACTCTGATACCAAAACCTGATAAAAACTCAACAAAAAAGAGTACTATAGGCTAAGAATCTAGATTATATAGATTAAATATAGATTAAAATATCCTCAACAAAATATTAGCAAAATCATATGATCATTTCAATAGATGCAAAAAAAGCACTTGATAAAGTGCAACTCCATTGAGATAAAAACCCTCTGCAAAATATACCTAGAGGGAACAGACCTCAACATAACATAGGCCATATATGAAAAACCCACAGTTAATATCATACTCAGTGGGTAAAAACTGAGAGCTTTCCCCCTAAGGTCAGGAACCAGACAAGGAATTCCACTTTCAACAATTTTATACAACATAGTATTGGAAGCCCTAGCCACAGCAAGTAAACAACAAATGGAAATAAAAGGCATCCAAAGTGGTAAGGAAGAAGTAAAACTCTCACTATTTGCAGATGACATGATACTGTATATAGAAAACCGAAACCCCATCAAAAAACTATTAGAAGTGGAAAATGAATTAAATAGTCACAAAAAACCAAAAAAAAAAAAAAAAAAAAAAAAGTACAGAAATCTGGTGCATTCCTATATACTAATAATGAAGCAGCAGAAAGTAAAATTAAGAAAAACAATCCCATTTACAACTGCACCAAAAACAATAAAATATCTAGGAATAAACTTAACCAAAATGGTGAAAGATCTGTACTCTGAAAAGTATAAAATACTGATGAAAGAAATTCAAAATGATGGAAAGAAATTGAAAGACATTCCATGCTCATGGGTTGGGGGAACAAATATCATTAAAATGTCT
This sequence comes from Panthera uncia, assembly GCF_023721935.1. Classification (NCBI taxonomy): domain Eukaryota; kingdom Metazoa; phylum Chordata; class Mammalia; order Carnivora; family Felidae; genus Panthera; species Panthera uncia. Next base: position 47,723,933 of record NC_064807.1, read on the forward strand.
ATACTACCCAAAGCAATCTGTACATTTGAATGCGACCCTTATCAAAACACCAACAGTATTTTTTTCACAGAATTAGAACAAACAATCCTAAACCTGGTATGGAACCACAAAAAGCATCAAAATGCCTAATGCAATCTTGAAAAAGAAAAACAAATTTGGAGGTATCACAATTCCAGATATTAAGTTATATTACCAAGTGATAATAATTAAAGCAGTATGATACTGCCATAAAAACAGACTCAGAAATCAATTGAATAGAATAGAAAACCCAGAAATAAACCCACAATTATGTGGCTAATTAATTTTTGACAAAGCAGGAAAGGATATGCCGTGGAAATAAGACAGTCTCTTTAATAAATGGTGTTGGGAAAACTGGACAGCTAGATGAAAAATAATGAAAACAGACCACTTTCTTTTACCATACACAAAGATAAATTCAAAATGGACTAAAGACCTAAACGTGAGACCTGAAACCATAAAAACCCTTAAAGGGAGCACAGGCAGTAATCTCTCTGACATCAGCCATAACAACATTTTTCTAGATATGTCTCTTGAGGCAAGGGAAATAAAAGCAAAAATAAACTATCGGACTACATCAAAATACAAAGCTTTTGCACAGTGTAAGAAACATTAAGACTAAAAGGCAATTTTTGAATGGTGGAAGATATTTGTAAATGATATATCCAATAAAGTGTTAGTATCCGAAATATGTAAAGAACTGATACATCTCAACACCCAAAAAAACAAAAAAAAAATCCAAATAAAAAATGGACAGAAGACATGAACAGACATTTCTCCCAAGAAGACATACAGATGGCCAACAGACACATGAAAAGATGCTCAACACCACCCATCATAGAGAAAATGCAAATCAAAACTATAATGTCAGACTACCTAAAATCAAAGTCATAAGAAATAAGAGTTGGCAAGGGGATGGACATAGTGGAACCCTCTTGCACTGTCGCTGGAAGTACAAACTGGTGCAGCCACTGTAGAAAACAGTATGGAGATTCCTCAGAAAGTTAAAAATAGAACTAACCTACAATCCATTCATTAAACTACTGGGTATTTACTCAAGAAGTACAAAACGCTAATTCCGGAAGACACATGCACCCTTATGTTTACTGAAGTATTATTTACAATAGTCAAACTAAGGAAGCATCCCAAGTATCCATTGATAGATGAATGGATAAAGAAGATACGATACATATAAACAATGGAATATTATGCAGCCATAAAAAGGAATGAAATCCTACCATATGCAACAACGTGGATAAAGCTAGAGAGCATAATGCTAGGCAAAATAAGCCAGTCAGAGAAGAACAAATTCCATATGATGTGTCTTACTTATATTTGGAATTTAAGAAATGAAACAGATGAGCAAAGGAAAAAAGGAAAAAAAAAAAAAACAGAGAGAGAGACTAACAAGAAACAGACTTTTAACTATATAGATCAAACCAAGGGTTAGCAGATGGGAGGTGGGTGGAGGGATGGGTGAAAAGGTGATGGGGATTAAAATGTACACTTATCATGATGAAAAATTAAATAAAGTAGTTTTTAATAATAACAAAAAGATCTGAAAATACTTTCTGGTGAAATCCTAATGGCAAACATTATAGAGTGTAGAAAAGAAAGCTACAAAATGATGCTGGGAATGTTTGTTCAAATATGGTGATGCAAAAAGCTAAGAATATGGAATTCTTTATACTCTTTCCTATATTTAGTTTTCCTTACTTTCTCAATTCTTTTCCTTGAGTTCATTTCTATTCCTTTGTATTTTTCCCACACTTTCTCTTTTAATGTCTAATTGTCCTTTCTCTTGATTTTCTCACCCCCATCTTAATTTCCATCTTTTCTCTCCTTTCCCATAATTCTATCCTTCAGATAGAAAATAATTGAACAGTACATTATATTCCACTGTCTTCATTATTTGTGTCTTTCCTACCAGCATTGTAGGACTTTTGTCATTTCATATGAGATACCAGCAAAAGCACATTCATTTGTACTTACAGAAGGGTATTGTTCACTATCCCTTGCATTTGTTGGCAAAGGTCTCCCATTAATAATTCTGACTTCACTTGGTACCAACAGCTTGGTAAGCAGTGTGCAGTGACATTTCAAACATATTTAGAATTGATAGCAATTGCAGAAATGAAAACAGTTCTCCTCTGCTCATTCTATTTATTTTTTCTTAGACAGGAACCTAACTGAAACAGAGATGATGAGTCACTGAAAAGTTCATTGTTTTCTTTTAGTGAGCAGAAATATTAATACAATTCAAGCAAATATAGATTTTAGAAAAGCATTAAAAATTTTGTAAATATTTTAGTGTAATAATTTTTCAAACATCTTTTTTGAATAGAGAAATCATAATATTACATATAGTGTCCCATAATAACTTCAAAATGTGTCCTATAGTAAAATTGACTTGTTATGATACACACTGAGATGGTATGTGTAAAAGCTTGGTGATTAATTGCTAGACCCCATATGAAAGATTGTGTCATTATGATTCCTGACCGTGTCACCTACTACCTACATAACTTTGGATGAGGCATTAATATCTCTTTTTCTTATATAAAAATATGGGCAATAGTACTCTCCTTGTAGACTTGTTGGGATCATTAAATAACATGCGTAAAGCGCTGAAAACTGTGTATGTCAAATAAATAGTAATGACTTATTAAAAGTTTGCCATTATTGTTGCTAACACTTTAACACGTTCATGTTCATAGATGACCAAGAAAGAGATTTCAGAGTCTTATCCATGATATATCTCTTCTCTCTCTCTCTTTGGATAAACATCAATAAAGGCAAACTGACTAATGATCTGGTTAATTAAATGAAAGCTAAGTCAAATTGTATAGTCCATTTTTTTTTTAATATGGAATGCTTCACGTATTTGTGTGTCATGCTTATACAGGGGCCAGGCTAATCGAATCTGTATCATTCCAATTTTAGTAGATGTGCTGTGTAAGTGAGCACTGTGTGACCCAATTTCTATTGATGAATACTGGTACATAAACAGCAGCATATTAGTCATATATATTAAACAAAAAAATATTTTTCGAAGTCTGCAGAATCTGAGCACTTTATTTTCCTCTCAAAGTGGTGCTGTCTAAAACTTTATGAAGTCAACTTAAAATGGGTTCTCCTAGGGGTGGCTGGGTGGCTCAGTTTGTTGGGCATCTGACTTCAGCTCAGTTCATGATCTCACTGTTTGTGAACCCCAGCCTCACATCGGGCTCTGTGCTGACAGCTCAAAGCCTGGAGACTGCTTCGGATTCTGTGTCTCCCTCTCTCTCTGCTCCTCCCCTGCTCACACACTGTCTCTCCCTCAAAAATAAATAAAGATTTTTTTTTTTAATTAAAAACAAATGAGTTCTCCTATACCATTGTCATCTTCCTGCTTTGCCAACTGTGGACTGCCAAAATACAAAGATGACTTTAAGATTGCTTAACAAATTAAGCTAATTTTATTTTTTAATGTTTGCTTTATTTATTTTGAGAGAGAGAGAGAGAGAAATAAGTGAGAATAGGGGAGGGGCAGAGAGAGAGATTCCCAAGCAGGCTCTGCAGCTGTCTTTACAGAGCCCAAAGTAGGACTCGAACTCATTAACTGTGAGGTCATGACCTGAGCTGAAACCAAGAGTCAGACACTTAACTGACTAAACCACTCAGGCCCCCTAATTTTAAAATCAGATTTGTTAAACTTATATAATATTTTACTTAATCCTTTAAAAAATAAAGTAGGGATTAGGGTAAGGATTAATTTTTCCAAGCTGTTAAGTGTTATTGCTGGAGTTTAAATGCCTGAATCTGACTTATTTATCATTCTGTTCTACAATTCCAGCTTGACTATGAACTGTTTGACTTTGAAAATCAGCAGACGTAGAAAACTAAGATCACTAAGGTGTTACCTGTTCTATTTTTGAGGATTACCGGATTACATTGGGAAGGAATGGATCTCAGCTTCTTACAGCAGCAATTAAATGTGTCATTTACAAAAATTATTTATTTCCAAAAGTAGCACAGTGTGGCTAGGCCCTAATAACCGCTTTTAATTATTCCACCTTATCGCCAGAATAATCACTCAACTGGACCCAACTCTGAAAGCACTGTTAGGTAGATTTTTAAAAAGTTTCTTTTAAGAAGTAAGGATCACAAACTGTCCAGTCCATTCAAATGGGCAGTCAACACTATTTCCAACCTGGCTCTCCAATCTCTCTTCCTCTTCCCTACCCTTCCTCAAACCCCTCCATCATCTCTTTCTCTGGAAGCCCTGTTTCTTAACATCTTCTACTCTCAAGAATGACTCTCTCTACTTTGAGATGAAATGCTTTCTCTCCCATCCTCTCCAAACTAAATTCTTCCCAGCACCTCCTCAGGTGTGTGTGTGTGTGTGTGTGTGTGTGTGTGTGTGTGTGTATAATATATATATATACACACACACACATATCTCTCTCTGCCCCTCATATATATATATATATATATCTCAGAAATATATCCTTCGCAGAAGAGTGGGAAGGAGAAAAGAGGATTGAGGGTTGGAAATAAGTGCGTGTGTGTGTGCTCACCCGTGCATACACACACCATGTAAACTTGCCCCAGAGCAGTTTTTGAGTTTCTTCTCTTAAAAGGAGATTTTTAAAAATCCTCTCATTAAATATCTATACACTCTCAAGTTAATAAGTTGGATAAATCAAGGAGGTCAAAGGAAGGAGAAAGGAGAAAATAAAATCTGTGTATTTTTTCCAAAAAAATACTAATCTCTTGCACAGTTTCAAAATTTGTGTCTTTTGTGGACTTATATTTATAGCTAAGTAGTAAAAGAAGTGACTAAGCAAATACTAGAGGAGGAAATTGATACTTTCATAATAGAAAACATAGAATAAATCATGACGAAGGCAAAGCAAAAACAAAATGCCAGACTGATGGAGAAGAGCTAACTTGCTTATAATAATCATCATAATAGCCACGAGTTTTTTAAAAAACTGATTTTGCGGAGACACCTACTCTTTTCAAACTACTTTATATATGGCCTTCAGTTACACCTGCTTTCGCAACGTGGATTAAAGAATGACACTTTTCACCTTGGAATTCCTCATATCCCTCAATACATTTCCTCATTTGAGAGACTATAAAAAAATCCATTTTCCCTATATTAGTTGATTTGTCCATGACACAAACTAAAGCTAAATTTTCCAGGCAAGTTCATAAGTAAAAATAAAGAAGGTGATGAATACAATGTAACAATTTGGGACATTTCTGTCAAGAGTCGCCACTTATTTTTAAACTGTATTATGTTCTTAATCACACTGCAGTTTCTGTGATTTCTTTCTCTTCTTTCTTCCCAGTCTTAGTTTATCTCTAAAAAATGTAGATGTTTTTATCACCTTTGGTAAGATTCACTTAATTCAATGTTTCATGTAAACTAAGAATTTTAAATTCTTATTAAATGAAAATGAGTTCTCCTGGAGTCAAAATCATAAAATAAAGCATATGCTTCATAAAGAAATTTATGCTACCATAAAAAGAGTAATACAGATCTATATCATATATGAGGAAAAACTTAAGTAACTCCATTTTCTTCCTAGTCATTTTTTTTCACTATTGTTCTAGTTTGTATTCTGCCCATGAAATAAGGAAAAGTGGTTATTCTATAGAAAAGCAATAATATCTCTTTAGAATATGGGAGAATAAGGGGTGCCTGGGTAGCTCTGTTGGTTAAGCATTCAACTTTGGCTCAGGTCCTGATCTTGAGGTTCCTGAGTTCAAGCCCCGCATCAGGGTCTGGACTTCCAGCTCGGAACCTGGGGACTGCTTCAGATTCTGTGTCTCCCTGTCTCTCTGCCCATTCCCCACTCCTGCACATGCTCTCTGTCCCCCACCCCTCTTTTTCTCTCTCTTAGATAAATAAACATAAGAAATAAAAAAAATAGAATATGGGAGGATGATATGATGATGTATGCTATTACAAAAAAAATAATAAAAGTCTATCTGTAAATACATGAAGGTATTTTTGATTTATACTGGTAAGTAGGGAAAATGCAGAATATGTTGCTGATTGCATATAAAGGGAAAATATATATATACACATGGCTGTAAGTATATTCTTACATTATCTCTAAAAGATTTGGTAAGTTTTTTTGCTCTGGGGAAGGGTGCTAGATAGGTTCCAGATATGGACAGAAGGAAGAGATAGTCTTCATTGTATATATTTTTGTATTTAAAAAAATTTTTAATCAAGTGCACATATTTCCTTTTGAAAAAATAAACATTTATAAAGAAGATTTCTGTCCCTATACAGAGAAGTGTTGGCACTCAGTATTTTTAAGATCCAGTGCTAATTTTATTGCCTAGCTAGGTTTGGGACAGATCCAAGAGTTTTACAAACTCTCAGAAAGTTCTATTTGTTGTAAGGCCATAAATTTATATATTTTTTTACAACACAAGCACTAACATTCCTATGTAATATGTAACCTGAATGAGAAATTGCTTTCATGATGTATTAAGCTATACATCATCAGGGCCAGCTGTCACTCTGATGATGTATTGGTGCAATAAATCTCAAGGTGTGACACATTGAAAAAGTATTACTCAAAAGAGAATGGTCTCCAAGTTAAAAACTGATCCAACATAAAATTCAAAGAGAAAACTATAGAGGAACAATTTATCTGTTGCCAAGAATTGATATGCAAGCAAAGATGTCTTCTACCGGCACTTCCGTTTTGAACATCACAACTGTAGCAGGCTCCGGGGAAATCAAAACAATGTGCCCCTTTTTCCAGTATCCAAGATTGATCCTGGCAATAACTGGTTAAAAGCACACCCAAGGCGACCTCAGAGGAGAAAAGAATGTGCAAAGAGCATCAAAGTTTTAAAAGTGGCACAGGAACGGAAAAAACACGTGGGCATGGGAAGCAGTTCATTAGATGGCCCACGTATCATGTAGGTAAGAATTTGTTCTGAATGCTGAAGAGCTGGAAAACTGCATTGGAATGCAGAACCCAACTCAAGAACACAGCAGAGAATGGGGAACATGAAGTACACGTCACCAGACAATTAAGAAACAGATTAGGAAGTTCTCTCTGGATTAGAAACTGACATAGGTGAAGGAATTTCATAGGCTGATTCAGAATTTTGCCATTTATTAAAAATATGACCTTGGCAATTTTGAAATAAGGTCTTGGCATTCAGACTAGAGAAATTTGGGATAGAGATGGAAAATGCTCAGTTTTATCTATTACAAGTCACCGAAGAAAGTTTCTGCACAAATTTTTCTTTCAGTGATTAACTTCATTAAGCAAATACAGAATGTGATCTTTTAGATGGCACCCCCCTCGTGAGCAATGGGAACACCGCCCAGTTAATTCATTAAGTATTAGACATTGTCCATTGCGTTTCAGGTACTGCGACCAGCCCTATGGACACAAAAGTGAACAAAACACAGTAACACTTTGCTTTTGCTCACACTTTGTCTGCCTTTTATATCCTTTACCTAATGACATCCACTTAGTCTTTCAATGGTACCTCATGTTTCATGTGCCTTCAGGTAATCAGCCATACCCATACCATCCCATGATATGATATCCCTCTTCTGAATTTCATTGAATTTCAGAATTGGATGAGACATTCTAATCCAGTTCAACATTTTCAATTTAGAAATGAGAAAGCTATGGCCTACAAGGATCAAGTGCCCTATATACGCTTAGGGAAACACAGTTATCAAGTTATACATGTAATACATGAGTGAGGTCTTCATTTTCAAGAGTTCTACTTCATTATACTTGCATATTTTCACATCTACACCACTTATGTGGCATATACCCTCTTGTTTGTTTGTTTGTACTTTTTGTGTGTATAACTTAGGCTATTCCCAATTAAGGAGAATATTTTTGAGTCTATAGACGATATGTAATTTGTCCATGTATTCTGTCCCCCTTCTAGCTCAGGCCCTCACGGTCTTTCTGACACAGGGATGTGACTGAAAATGTTCCTTTATTCAACTTTCCTGAATTGCTAAGTTCTAAGAGAGGAGCCATGTCACCATGCCAAAGGGTGCTCTCCTGTGGCCCTAGTGATGCCACTTTTTTTTTTTAAATAAATTGAGAGTCTCTTCTAACATCACATTATGAAAGGAGTTTAATCTATGTTTGGAATTGTGGTAAAGAGCATTCGAAGGGAAGGCAGTGAGCTCCAGGAAAGAACTAACAGTTCAACTATTTAAGCTGCCCAATTCTTTCCGATGGATTTCTTTTGATCTAGGGAAAAAAAAAATCTTGGATATGATTTAACAAACACACTTAATAAAATGGCCCCTGAAAATCCTAATGCTGAAGTGTGTGAGCTAGGAAAGTAAGCGAGTGGCCCAGACAGCCCAGTGGCAACAGATAGGAAAGCCTTTGGCTGTAAGAATGGTGTTGCGAAGGACTAAGCTCTTGTAATAAACTCTGGCTAATGAAATTGACGCTATTGCATCAATTTCTGCAGGATTATTTTGAAGATATAAACGTAATACAAATATGTTACTTTTAGACATAAGAAACACTTTCCACTCTTCCCCTCTTCCAGGTTTCCTTTGAAAATCCAATTATACAGGAATGCAGTTTTAATTGTAATATTGATTTTACTTCTTTGCTAGGGCGTGGGTCTAATTCAATTAGTTCTAACTATGGGCATAGAGTGGACAGACTAATCTTTCAGGATGTGGGCCCTACTAACTTCATACCACGTTCCTTCATGTGCAAGTCAGAGAGGAACATGAAGGCCTGAGGTGGTGCAGATAGTTAAGAAAGGAAACCGAGGTAGAAGCTGTGATAGTCTGTTAAAGAACTCGAGAGTCTGACAGTGGCTTTTCAAATGTAAAATTGTGCGAATCAGATTTTAGGTCACCTTTGCAATTAGCAGCCACAGCAGGTTTGAGAGAACTCTCAGGGAAGCAAGAGGAAGACCAATGAAACAGAAACGAAGAAGAAATAATGTTAAGTGGCAACTACTTTCCTATTAAAAAAATCAAGTAAGTGGCTTTAATAATTTATATAAAGATGTTTTCAAGCAGGATGTTTTGTGGAAATAAGAGGTGGTATATGTCAGAGTAAATTGTACTAGACTGTTAAATAGCCAGAGAAGATTTTACTCATGGCTGTTGTAATAGGAGAGAAATACCAGAACTCCGATTACAACTCCATTGGAACAAAGGGGAGAATGGAAAGGTTTTAGGCCATCTGTGTTTGCTAATTGGCTTACCCAAAGGAAGAGTAAACTTCCTTGTATCTTCCTGACAGGAGAGAGTTTTACAGCTTGAAGCAAAGTGCCCACAGAAGTCAGGCTCTTCCTCTCCCACAGAGGCTGGGAGACAGAGGCCGACCTCATCTTCCTCGATGATTATATTTCAAAATGATGTCTCCCAAGTCATTGAGAAAGACCATCCTGGGAGCAGAACTGGCAAGAGGCTTTCAAAAAGGTTTATATCTCAGAGATACAGAGAGAAAATTTACAAGGACGAGTTTCTTAAAGTAAATACTCAAAGGAAAGGGAAGTTAGGGGCCCAGAGTCAGGCGGAGCCTGTCTAAAGTTTGGTCAAGCTGAGGGAAGAACCTCTTGGTCACTCCTTTGGAACAAAGTGAGGTGTTCCTCTGAATACAAAAATACAGGGCCCTTGCACCCCAACTGAAAAAAAAATCGTGAAAAATACTAACATTTGAAGAGCTTATTTGTGCATAACTTCATCTTTGTTCACATTTACATCTCATCTATCCCTTTAGAAAAATGTAGCCACCTCTGGTCTAAGTTGTTCTGTTTGGAGGCCAAGAAATCAGTACAAGCTGCATCTGTGCCACTTACTGGCTATAAGCCTTTAAAAAATAACAGTCACTCTCTTTCTTGAATTTTATTATCTCATCTACAAAATGAAAGACTTCTTTCCTTTTTTTTTTTTTTTGTTTGAGAGAGAGTGCGCATGCTCACACATGCACACACACCAGGGAGGGGGAGAGAAAGAGAGTGAGAAAGAGAATCCCAAGCAGGCTCTGCACGGCCAGCATAGAGCCCGATGCAGGGCTCAAATTCATGAACCTTGAGATCATGACCTGAACCAAAATCAAGAGCCAGGGGCATAACAGACTGAGCCACCCAGGCACCCAAGTCTTATTTCTTATATACATTCACTGTAGCCAAATCATTCAACTTCTATAAATTTATAATAGCCATTTACATTTTATTTTCACCTTATTACCAACACCCTTGCTAAACTCTGTATTTTAAATATGTACATATTTAAATATATAATATAATATTATAATATTATATATTACATTATTATATTATATTATTATAATTAATATGTATTAATATAGATGTATTATATATTTACATAATATACAAAGTGTAATATAATCATAATATAATAATATACTAAATTACATATATATATAATTTCTATTGATTCCATTGGATTGTTTTCAGTATAAAGTCATTTTCTCACTTAATAATGATAGTTTTGGTCCTTGCTTTTCAATTAGTACCCATCACTTTTCTTTATTACACTGGATCTTGCCTCCAGCTCATTGTTCAATTTTGTCCTATTCCAGATTTTATGAAAATTTGTCTATAGTATCATCTTTACTCATTATGTTAGGGTTTGATTTGAGACTTATATTACAGGTTTACTCTGAAGGAGTAATTTATTATTTTCTGATTTAGATTTGCTAGCCTAAGGAGGGAATGTGAGGTCATCTGACTCCTCATCATGCTCTAACAAGATTTTTCCTGGCTAGTCTGCAGCAGTCTGGGTTTCTTTCCTTACCAAAGTGCCTCTAAAACACCAATCCCCCAAGTCATTGTTCTGAGGAAACTTCTGGGGCTTCATCTCTCCTTACTGCCAATTTAGCAACTACATAAACATCTCTGCCCTTTGTAGTACTGAATTACCTCTAAAAATACTTGAAGAGTGGATATAAGAAAAGCTTTAGTCATGACTTGGGGAAGAGAGCAGGGGACTAGGACAGCTTTAGAAAGCGCTTTTAGTAAGGGAAGTAGGTTCTGAAGTAAGCATCCAAAGTTACAGTGACTGAATGGCAATTCTCTACCTTCTTTTCTTAGATGACCATAATACTTTGTCTCCTCACTAGCTCATTTTTACTTTGAGGAGTGGAAATTCCTATTCAGGTATGGAAAATTACTGTCCACTGAGACACTGCTTCCTTTGGTATGTTTCCCTGATTTCAGCAATCCAATGGGAAATGTAGGAATGCCAAACACTCATTGCTAGCTTTCTCTAATGAAACCAGAACACTCAGCATTTTATATGTGTATATTTAGTATTCATATATATTAATTATTTTCATCCATTACAATTCTGTGTTTTTGAGATTTGAGAGTTCTCTGTTGAAGATGAATGAACATTCTATTTTTTTTTCCGTTTCTCTCGTTCTCTAATCTAAAACCCCATGATTTTCTATTTCACACCAAATATGTACAATTCTTCCTTAGCAGAGCTTCTCCGAGATTATTATCAATGCTATTGTGGTGTAAGTGTGTGAGATTGGACTTTCTTACTGTCATTTTTCAAAGTGCTGCTGACTGTGCTGTCTAAGGAATAGTAACTCACAAATTACTTCTGTGTCTGAAGATAGAAAAAAATGTTAAGTCAATTTCTTGAATTAATTAAGAGATAACATTGATATAGGAATGGGCTAGTGCCACAAATAATTATCACTTGAAATTACACAGTCAAAAAGGCCAATTAAGGAACCAAATATAGCTAATGAGAAAATTTAATTGATAATTTTTCAAGCTGCTGGCCTGGTCCTGATTTTTTTTTCTAGAGTTCAGCAACAATAACAACAGCAAAACAACAACAAAAGGCTGCAGAGGCTCAGCTGATTTTATGAAAGCAAGATCCTTCTGGATTTCACTTGAAATTTATTTTGCTTTTAGCTACATAAACATATAACTTATATATATATATATATATATATATATATATATATATATATATTTACTTTATTGTAAATTACTTCTCCCAAGGGAGTATAATTTCCTGTACTCTTTCCCAATTCAAAGGAGAAGAGATTTGTCTATACTTTAAACCTCCTACTTAAAAAAAATAAATTCAAATTCACCATGAAGGTCTTCTCCTCCAAATTATCTTTTTGGTAGCATTGCAGGCTATATCCTCTGATTGACCTTCCTGAAGAAAATGTGTAAAAATTCCAGGGAAAATATTAGAATGAACTTTTGAAATTTAATTGCTAAGCAGGCAATATAGTAAGGTGTCTTTTAGCCAAAACCAATATGAGATCATGATCCAAGAGAAATAAGAGAATTATTCAAGCTGGTTTTCATTGTGAGGGCATTTTCCAATGACCTATAGCTTTGAGTTTATTTTTAAAGCTCTAGAGAGCACAAATAGAAGAAAACCTAGAGTTTATTCAGTATATGGTGAATAAGAGAAAATACAGGCTTAAAATCTCACTGAGGGAGCTGGAAATAACCCTGTTCTTCCCATACTTGGAGATAGTTAGAAGAAGCAAACAAGGACAAGGAGGAAAAAGAAGAAAGAGAAAAAAGAGAAGAGGAGGAAAGAAAAAGTGCACATCTCAAAAAAAATCTATTTTTAGAATTCTCACTCTTAATCTAGGCCATATAAGGGTTTGTAGCCTAATTTAAGCACGTTACTTAAACTAAAGTGATTTGAAATGAAAAGCTTATTCAAAAGAAGTACTAGACTGATGGTGCCCATAGGAATCTGGCAGAAGAAAACACAAATCTTTTTTGAAGGAATCCACAGTACTCACTACATATCTGGACAACATCAGTTCACAGGATAGACACTATAAATGCAGCAGAAAACAAGGCGTCATGAGTCAAAACAGGTAGAAACAAGCCAATACCAGACCAGATCACCAAAGACTTCAGGTATGGGAATTACCAGATTTAGAATGTTTGAAAAGAACATTTATTGAAAGAAATAAAAATGGAGGGTGCCTGGATGGCTTAGTCAGTTAAGCAACCAACTTTGGCTCAGGTCAAGATCTCACCGTTGGTGGGTTCGAGCCCCTTTCTTTGGGCTCAGTGCTGACAGTTCAGAGCCTGGAGCCTGCTTTGGATTCTGTGTCTCCCTCTGTCTCTGCCCCTCCCCCACCCTCACACTCTGTCTCTGTCTCTCTCAAAAATAAATAAACATTAAAAAACATTTTAATTGAAAAGTAAAAATGGAAAACGAAAGTCAAATAATGGAGAAAGAGACCATAAAAATGTTTGGCCAAAATATTTTTGAAATGTTCAGATAAAAAATGTCTGTATACTACATCAGGATATGAAAAATAGCATAAGTAAAATTACAAACACAGTATGATATTGAACAACATATCATAAAGAATATACAAGAGAAGTAATAACCTGAAAGAAAGATCTGAAATAAATATTCAGTAGCAGCAGAGAAAAAATAAGTCAGATATGAAAGTCATTCTACCTCCAAAGTAATGACTGCCAGCTAATTTTTAAAAAGCAGAATAAAGGAAAAATATCGTTAATGTTATTACAGAGATTTAATATCTATCAAGGCAACTGTCAACCCCAAATACCACACAGAGCAAAAATATCTTTCAAAGTTATTTTTCAGACAAACAAAAATTGAGAGTTTGCCATATTTCCTGATAAGAAGGATTTCTAAGGGATTTAATTTTGTTAGAAGAAAGTGGAACATAGAATGGAAATCTGAGATGCAAAATTGAATGATAAATAAGACAATAAATTTTACATAAATCTAAACAGATATTGACTATATTAATCAAAAACTTTCTGCCATTTATTTTTTTTTTAATGAAATCATCAGGAAAATAGCAACAATTTGGGTGAGAGTGATTGAATTTAAAGTTTAGAGACTCTTCTATTATTCTTAAGGAGAGCACAGATATTCATTAACCTTTGATTTAGATTAAGGAACTCTGATGTGATTTCTAAATTAACAGAAATAGTGTATACAGCTTTCTGACATGTAAGAGTAAAAATGGCATAATAAGTAATAATACAAAAGAAGCTAAGAAAAAGAAATAGAAAGGACAAATCCCTCAGTGCAAATCCCTCACTTACTACAATGTATGGATGGGATAAATTCTCCAGGAACAACAAAAACTAGATGGGACTTTAAAAATCCAGATAGGTGTTTTTATAAAAGCCATCTCTAAAACATAATGTTTTAGTTCACCAGGAACATAAAATACAGTTGGCCCTTGAACAACACTACTTTGAACCATGGAGCTTCACTTTTGTGTGATTTTTTTTTTTCAATAAATAGAATATAGTACTACAGATGTATTTTCTCTTATGATTTTCTTAACATTGCCTTCTCTCTAGCTTACTTTCTGGTAAGAATACAGCATATAAAACATATAACATACAAAATATGTATTAATCAACTGTTTATGTTATTGGGAAGGTTTCTAATCAATCAACAGCAGGCTATTAGTAATTAACTTTTCAAAAAGTCAAAAGTTATATGCAGATTTTCAAATGTGTGGAGGGTCAGTGCCCCTAACCCCTGTGTTGTTCAAGGGCCAACTGTAACTGGAAATCTAAATATACTTAATAGTATAGACACACAATATTAAGAGAAAAGTGGCAGATTTATAGAGAGAAAATAATTTGATCATCATCATGAGGGATTTTAACTTCTGCCTAATAACTGAAAGATCAGACAAAAAATCAGTAAGTATATTATTTGAACAACTATTAATAAGTGTTCACATACATGGATGGCTCTTAGACTACTAATTGAAAAAACAGGATTATTTAAATAGTGAGGAAAGTAAGACCTCAAGGCAAAGTAACAAGTATGGCTAAGAGGATAGAGTGATTTTTCATGTTATGTGATTCTTATTTTTAAAAGAGTCTTATTAGAGTACTAATTAATATCTCCTTCTTTGGGGGGCACCTGGGTGGCTCATTTGGTTAAGCGTCCGACTTTGGCTCAGGTCATGATCTCACAGTTCATGAGTTTGAGCCCCGCGTTGGTCTCTGTGCTGACAGCTCAGAGCCTGCTTCAGATTCTGTGTCTCCCTCTCTCTCTTCCCCTCCCCCACTCACTCCTTCTCTGTCTCTCTCTTTCTCTCTCTCTCAAAAATAAACATTAAAAAATTTTTAATAAAAAAATAGCTTGTCCTTAAACAATAAATGAAAATTTAAAAATAAGTAGCTTTTCCTCCCAATTATTCTATCAGCAACTTTAAAAAAAATTCTTAGAACTTTGCAGTCCATATTTAAAAACCACATTTTAGGGTCCCCTGGGTGACTCAGTTGGTTAAGCATCCGACTATCAGTTTTGGCTCAGGTCATGATCGCACGCATCATGAGTTTGAGCCCTGCGTCAGACTCCATCCTGACAGTGTGGATCCTGCTTGAGATTCTTTCTCTCTCTCTTCTCTCTCTCTCTCTCTCTCTCAAAATAAATAAATGAATAAAAAAATAAAAACACTTTTTAAAAAATATCTTCCCCTTAAGACCATAAACTCTAAGAAGCAAAGCAAAGACACTGTCTTTATCATATTCAGCATATTGCACAGAAAATACCTCATATAAATGCCAAATAAATATTTTGAATGAAGGTTTTAATGAATTAATGACTGAAACATCTAAGCACAATGCTTGTCATATAAAAGTTCTCAAATGATAGCATGCATATGTTGATTACCTATCATTGACTTGACATAGTGCTAAGTAAGCATTGTCTGGGCTGTAGTGAATAGAGTGAAATATGCATTTGATGAACAGAGGTAGGGCTATAGCAAAGATGGTCAAGTGCTCACCAAATCTCATTTCATTTCCTTCCTGGCACTTAGCTAGAATGCATCTCTCCGTCTCCCATATAATCAGAACTCACCATGTGACTGAGTTCTGGACAATGCAATGCATACAGATATAAAATATGCCATTTCAGGCTGAGCCCATAAAATTCTCCCATTCAGTCCTTCTCTGTTTTTCTTCCTATATGCCTGAGTAATCAAAAGGACTGTCAGAATCCAAATGAGAAAAGCCTGCATTTCTGATGACTACATGGAGCAATCTCCCCCAACCTCCCCCGACCTTGGACTATGACATGAATGAGAAGTAAACTTTCATTATATTAAGCCACTGGAATGTGTGATTGTTTTTAGAGCAGATGACCTACCTTTATGTATTTATCCTCACAAAATTATAATCCAGTGGGATTATAATACAGTGTGATAATGTTTTGGGCCTCTTTTAGTTTCAGAATATAATTATTCTAGCATTGAGTGCTGTATTAGAACTTGTAGACCGAAGCCAAACTCACATAATAGAAATTAAATGTCATTTTATAAAATGAGGGCACATTTTACATGGAAAAGGACACCACAGAAATACAGGATCATAGAATAGGTTACCAGAGACTGTTATTTTATTTTATTTTATTTTATTTTATTTTATTTTATTTTATTTTATATTATTTAAAACAGTCCTTTTCTGGCTGTTTCTCTTTTTATGAAATTATAATAAGAACCTGTTTTATGTCCAAATCTGTTTCCTGCAGCTTTATGCTGCAACATGTCAGTCTTTCTCGTCTCTTCCAATTCAGTCGCCTATTTGAAAGCTGACCGTATACCTGTTTTGCCATTTCTAGGGACTAATTGGTACTTCCGCTAATTGCAGGAGGTACAATATCAGGATAATGGCAAGCCATCTTGTTTTGGGTCATAAGGCTACTGGTACTCCAGGCTCTTTAACAAGTCTTTTCACTACGATATAATAGCCTTTAAGTGGGTTTTTAAATTTTATTTTCAGGAATTAATTGGTACCCCCTTAAAGTCTAAGAATTGGAAATGTCAAGAGTGACAGCAGTTATTTTGTTGATGGTTCACTTCACACTTCCATACACTTTCACTGCCTTCCTAGACTCATTATCTGATTATTTCACCTGTTGTGCATTTGGCACAACACAAAACTCTTGTCCGTCAACCGTTTCTGCCGTTGGCCCCAGTGCAGGAAATGCATGCGAGAGAGCTGATATATTCCTAGACTTTCATGAGAAAATGAAATTCCCAGAGCATGAAAATCACATAGAAGTTTTCAGTGAGTCCGGTATAATTATGACACTGGAGCAATGGCCATCCTCACAAGCTTTGGAGTTTCACCTTTTGGTAATGTTTTGAGGCCTATCTCATTTTCTAAAATATTTTATCCTGTTTTAAACTTACGGATGTTTTCAATAAGTTAAGCAAAGCAATAGTATGATTTTCATTTGTGCTACATTTCTGTGTATCATTTACATCATTTTTTAAATCATGGGATAATTTTTGACATGAATTTAAAATATCTGGTGATGGGGGCACCTGGGTGACTTAATTGGTTAAGCTTCCAACGTCGGCTCAGGTCATGATTTCATGGCTCTTGAGTTCAAGCACATCAGGCTCTGGGCTGACAGCTCAGAGTCTGGAGCCTGCTTTGGATTCTGTCTCTGTCTCTCTCTGCCCCTCCCCTGCTTGTGCTCGCTCTCTCTCGCTCTCTCTCTCTCTCAAATAATAAACATTAAAAAATTAAAATATCTGGTGATGTTCCATTTAGCAAAAACTCTTCAATAAAACAAATTTTGCAGTGACACCAAAGAAGTTTCTTTTGTTCTGTTTCCACATATACAAATCTGAAAGGACAAAAGTACTACTTCTCTTTAAATTTGCCTTTGTGTATAATGTTATTTTACACATCAGACTCATTAGCTTCCACTAGGAAAGGTTTTCAGAGACAATATCTCAAAGACAAGTTGTTTTGTTTTAAAAGTCAGAGTTGGGTCAGAATAGAAAACTCATTGAGCTAGAAAACCGAGTGCCTCTACTCCAGATCTGCTTCCCACACTGAGTGTTGCTATAGCGGCAAACTATTTGACCCTCCTATTTTCATTCTCTTACCTGCAAAACAGTTCTTTTAACCACTCTGTACAATGCCACACTGACAATTATTATCTTAGAACTGGCCTTTGCAGTTTCCAGTTTTTGAAAATATCACTATTAATGTGAAAAGTTACATCATTCCTTGAAAACAATGTCTGAAATCCAAGGCTCTTAAGAAAACAGATTCAATGATATAGGTGGAGGTTCAGCAGTAGAACACTTTGGAACCAAGAGAGAATAAACAGGTCAAGGGAAGGAGGTTTGCAGGAAGCCCTCCAACAACATGAGCAGAGGATACCCTCTGAGGACTTCTAAAGGAGGCTCCATTTAAACAGGGGACACCAGAAGAACCAGTTTGAAATAAGAGGTATGAATGGAACGGGCACTTGGGTGGTTCAGTTGTTGAGCCTCAGACTTTGGCTCAGGTCATGATCTCATGGTTCATGGGTTCGAGCCCCGTGTTGGGCTCTGTGCTGACAGCTCAGAGCCTGGAGCCTGCTTTGGATTCTGTGTATCCCTCTCTCTCTGCCCCTCTCCCACTTACAATCTCTCTCTCTCTCTCTTCCTCTCTCTTTCAAAAATAAACAAACAGCAACAACAAGAGGTATGAATTGGAACCCCATTCTGTTTCTCTGAGTCTTGACAATCAGGAAATGTTTTCAACAGCTGTGTTACAACAAACTATGTCCTTTTTTAAATTGAGGTATAATTGACATGTAACATTACATTAGTATCCGCTATACAGCATAAAGATTGGATATTTGTATGTACTGCGAAATGATCACCACCACAAGAAGTCTAGTTAACATCCATCACTACACATAGTTACAATTTTTGTGTGTGATCAGAGCTTTTAAGATCTGCTCTCTTAGCAACTTTCAAATATGCAGTATTATTAGCTACCGTCACCATGTCACCATGCTATACATTAAATCCCCATGACTTAATTATTTTATAACTGGAACTTTATACCTTTTGATGTCTTTCACCTGTTTTTTCTGAGACTCAATTTCTATTCAAAAGATTATTCTAACCTACCTCATAAAGTGGTAAGAGAAAAAAATATATATATATACACATATATATATGTGTGTATATATATATACATATTATATATACATATTATATATATACATATTATATATATACATATTATATATATATACATATATACAAAATGTACACCAGGAACAGAGTAATTGCAACATTTATATTAACTTCATTGCCATATATTTTAATAATAATTAGGGGAAAATACCTGTTACACGTGATATTCTTCCACTCAAAATCTTCATCAATGGTTGCCTACTGAGAACATAATGTCTCAAATCTTTAGCCTGGTATTCAGATCTGTCCACAATTTGACCCAAACCTACTTCCTCACCTTTAATTTCCCCCATAAAACACATTCTCATGTATATTTTGGAAATCTCCGAAAGGATAAGAGAGAGAGAGAGAGAGAATGAATTTTGGGTTTTTCACAGAAGACAAAATTTTTGTACATCGAGACATTCATTCTCTTTCTGATGAATAAACCTACCCTTTCTCTCTGTGGGTCCACCTTTCCTCCGCTTCCTCAGCACTTGTGTTTGAGGCTAGATTATATCCATGGCTAATTCAGATGTGATACATGTGAACTAAGACTTCCCAGTCATTTTATCATATATCTCTGGCCAAAATAAATGTTTAAAGATGCAAAGGAGGGGCGCCTGGGTGGCTCAGTCGGTTGGGCATCCGACTTCGTCTCAGGTCATAATCTCACGGTCTGTGAGTTCGAGCCCCGCGTTGGGCTCTGTGCTGACAGCTCGGAGCCTGCTTCAGATTCTGTGTCTCCCTCTCTCTCTCTGCCCCTCCCCCACTCAAGCTCTGTCTCTGTCTTTCTCAGATATAAACATTAAAAAAAATTTTTTTTAAGATGCAAAGGAAGTCACAGTCAGAGCCAGGGAGAAATAATTAGATCTTTTTCTGATGATGTTTATGGGAAAGATACTCTAGTATTCTTTCTGGGTATGTAAAGGAAAGCCTGGAGTCCTGGGATCATACAGTAAGAGCCAGCTTGAACTTCTCCAACAGAGAAGAGTTAACAATAGAGAAAATTTGGATTTTGATAAAAAGATTTTGAAGCCCTTAATCCAGCATTACTTGTATTAAAGATAAAATGAGGCATATTAAAATTTTTAAAAGTTTACTTAAGAATTATTGGTTGGCTATAGTTTAAAGCCTAGTAAGCTGCTTCTGATTGGCTGTCCTCAGGGTTTTGACTTAATAAGCTTGAATCATTGACAGTGTTCGGTTTTGGTTTGCTTATGTAGGCCACCACAGGATTAGAGCCATCTGTTTAATGGCCTCCTTGTTTAATTAATTTAAATACCTGAAAAATCTACCTTGGAATTGTTTAAGTGAGCCAATACATTCCTTTCTTTTCTTTTTTTTCTGCTTATGATGTCTTTCTCAGTCACTTGAAGATTCTCAACCAATTCTTCCTCCATGGATGCAAAAACCAGGAAATTTTACATTTATTTCTTTGCCAATAGGAAATTTACATCCACTTTGGAATATGAGCTATTTATTAAAAGTGAATGAAGAACATAATAACATTTATAAGCCCAGTAAGGAAGTGACAACATTGTCAAAGATGTTTAAGGCAAGGATTTGAATTGGGCCAGAAGAGATAGTAAGATTTCAGCTAAACTAACTCAATATGAAAAGCCAATGGAACTTTAAATCTGTCCTCTCACATTTTAATTTCTGTAACTTTTATTTAAATAACCTGACATACTCTGTTTCTGTATTGTAGCATTTAGCAATTTCAAAGATTATATTCAATCTGGCACTGTGAAAAAAAATGTTTTCCATGGGCTTTTAAACATGGTATTACTTTTGTATTCGACATCTGATTCCAGGAGTTATGATCATACCATTTGGATAAATATTTATGTTTACCATAGTGTTTTAAATGGAATGCTGCCTTAAAAAATCCATAAAGTTAGCCGATCAAGAAGACAAATGGTCGGCAGCTGTTGTGTTAACTCCTATTAACACTCTAGCCTTCCCCAACTCCTTCATTTATCCTTCTGTTTTCAAAGGAGCTCTTAATTACTTCCATCCCCATTTCAGTTGTAAATGCTTCTTTATTGCCATTCTTTCATTAGAATAAATCCTCCAACCTATTCAAGGACCTGACACTTCACCGCTGATTTACAAGTGATTCAATTTTATTAATCAGATGTTTGCCCTAGCTTTGGGGTATCTGTACTGCCATCGCTGATAATTGTTGACAAAAGGCCCTCTTTCTTCCCTTCCATTTCTTGGAAAATATACAGGTACATTTTCAGCATTTTATTTCAGGAAGTCTGAAATTAAAAAGGACTAGGGAAAATAGAAAAATCTTGTAATTGTCTTGAAAAGAGTTAGTATTTCATGCCTTTGGCTGAGCAGGCTATATTGCAGTGGGGATAATGTGACCTATAAAAGATTAGTCTGAAATTTTCCATTAGAAATTCTTTCTTCATAGATTTCAGACTACTCCTGAATTCACGATCAGAGGACCAGACCATAGTTCCGTGGCACAATATTCTAAAAGCAAAATTAAACAACATGCAAGAAACCACATTAAAAAACATTTTTTAATGTTTATTTATTTTTGAGAGACAGAGATAGTAACGAGTGGGGGAGAGGCAGAGAGAGAGAGAGAGGGAGACACAGAATCTGAAGCAGGCTCTAGGCTCTGGGCTGTCAGCACAGAGCCCGATGTGGGGCTCCAACTCACCGACTTCGAGATCATGACCTAAGCCGAAGTTGGACACCTAACTGATTGAGCCACCGAAGGTCCCTAGAAACCCCATTAAACAACTAGGGTGGTTCATTATTAGCATTTCTTTTCACGTTCAGAAAATTCATCTTTAAGATATATTTAAGATACACTAAAGATTATATATATTCATGAATTATCTCTGTATTAACCAGTCTCCTTTTATGAGTTCACTATGGAACTTTCCAATTAACAGTTGTTACTGACCACGGACTGAAGTTCTTGGGATCTTTGACTGTAAATGGTCTGGTTATAGAATGTGAAAGTTTTGTGGATGCACCGCTAAAAGCAGTCCTTTAAACAATCTCTTATTAAATACTAGTCCTTATCTAATATCTACATGCTAACTTCCAAATGTTTTAGTTAAATGCTTTGCATTAAGTATGCATTATTATTTTCTTTATTTGATATTGTAAGTTTCTCTTGAATATTTTCTATTTATATTAGAGATGCCATATTGCACAGAATCCACAATCCTTTTTTTAATAGTTTCATTTTCTTATTGCACATATTGCTTTAAATAGTACTTCAGTCTCAGTTTCAGTTTTATATAAATGTCTATTCTTGTATGATAGTTTTTCCCCCATTTCCTCTGTTTTTTCATTGTTGTATTAGTTTCCTACTACTGTCATAGGAAATTACCACAAACTTAGTGGTTTAAATTTTTTTTTTAATGTTTTATTTATTTTTGAGAGAGACAGACACAGAATGCGAGTGGTTAGGGGCAGAGAAAGAGAGAGACACAGAATGCAAAGCAGGTTCCAGGTTCCGAGCTGTGAGCACAGAGCCTGATGCGGGGCTTGAACTCATGAACTGTGAGATCATGACCAGAGCCAAAGTCGGACGCTCAACCAACTGAGCCACCCAGGCACCCCTACAGACTTAGTGGTTTAAAACAATACAATTTTTGTTTATTTAACGTTCTGGGGGTCAGAAGTTCAATATGGTATAGTCAAGCTGCCTCTCTCTTCAAAGCTAAAAGGGAAAATCTGTTTCCTTGCTTTTCCAGCATCTGGAGTCCTCCTGCATTCCTCAAGGGCTCATGACCCCTTCCTTCATCATATGATAATGGTGGCATCACCAAACCTTCCTGTCTCTCTCAAATCTAGTTCTGTCACTACATCTAATTCTGTATCTCTGACCCTCCTACTTCCCTCCCCCAAAGATTCATGATTTCACTGGGCCCCACTAGCTAATTCAGGATCATCTTGCAATGGCAAGGTCCTTAACTTATTCACATCTGCAAAATCCTTTTTGTAAGGTAGCATATTCACAGGTTTCAGGGATTAGGTCATAGAAATCTGTGGGAGACTATTATTCTCTTACCACAATTACATAAATCTCTATGTTCTTTGTATTCACAGTCTTTTTTTTTCTATGATTTTTTTAAACCTGAGGAAATCTCAAATCTTCCATAAATAAAGCTTTTCATTTGTTGTATTATTGCCTGTTGAGTTGCAGAGCAAGAGAATTTAGTTCCATTTATGCATTTTATCTCAACTTTAAAGTTGCTGAATACCAGCAGTTGGAGTGTTATTCTTTTTCTACTTTTAGTAAATAATTTTCTATTATCTTGGGATTTGTTTGATTTCTGATTACAGTTGGCCCTGGAACAATATGGGGTTGACTGTGTCGGTCCACTCACAGGCAGATTTTTTTTTCAATAAATCTGGCACAGTACTGTAAATGTATTTTCCTTATGGTTTTCTTAATAGCGTTTTCTTTAGCTTACTTTATTTTAAGAATACAGTATATAATATTAAAAATATGTGTTCATCTACTGTTTGTTATCTCTTAGCTTCTGGTCAACAGTAGGCTATTAGTAGTTAAGTTTTTTGGGGGGGTCAAAGTTATATGCAAATTTTCCTTTTTTTTGTCTTTCTTTCTTTAAAAAGTGGGTTTTTTGTATATATATATATATATATATATATAGAGAGAGAGAGAGAGAGAGAGAGAGGGAGAGGGAGGGTGGGCATGCGAGTGGGGGCAGGGGGAGAGAGCAGAGGGAGAGAGAAAGAGAAAATCTTAAGCAGGCTCAATGTTCAGTGTGGAGCCTAAAACAGGGCTTGATTCCATGACCCTCAGATCACGATTGGAGCCAAAATCAAGAGTGGGACTCTCGACCTACTGAGCCATCCAGGTGCCCCTATATGCAGTTTTCAACTGTGTATAGGGGGAGGTCAGCACCCCTAACACCCCCACCCCTCATTCAAGTGTCATCGACTTTGCCACTTAATATAAACCAGACACTAAGTCATTTAGCATATTACTCAGTAGGAACTACTGATTCATTGCGGTTTATATCATGTGCATGACCAGAGCAGATGTATTTCCCAAAAATGTATCTGTAAAGTTTAATTTAGGCTTACTTCTAGTTTTCCTATACATTTGCTCATCCTAGGTACAACAGACATCAAATACGAAGAAATGTTGGTTGAGGGAAATTTTAAATCTTTTCTTATCTGAAGAAACATTTCAGTTTGCATACCTTTGCCATTTCTGTACACATGAATAGTTCTTTCTGCTGAGCCCATTTAAAATTTTTGACACCTACCTATCTGGCTATAGTTTTTCCCATTCAAAAGTTAGGCAACCTCAGTTGGTGATCTTGGTACAATGTAATGTCCTTCACTGGATGGAATCATCACTTGTGGTCTGAGGCTCGTAGAGCAAACTGAAGTTTATATTAGTAATTTTTCCACCAAAACACCCTCAAAAACATGTCTTCCGTTAGATCAGATAGCCTCACCTCCAAAACATAGCATAATCTCTGCATTGTCTTCATCTTCACTATTATGTCTCTTGTCCAAGTACACACCTGTATCACTGCAATCGCCAGTGTCTTTTCTCCCTCTCTTGCATTCAGCTGATTTATTGTCTTAGGACAATAAAGAAAAGCAGAAAGAGTGATTTGAATGCCCAAGTCATGCAAAATGCAAATTACTGGCCTGGTCTTCAGAACTCTGCATGCACTACTCTCTGCTTGGCTTCCCTGTCTTGTTCTCTTATCACTTCTGTGTCCTACTATCATCACACTGGCCACTCATCAGTTCTGTAACCCAATGAGCTCTTCTCCACAAAAGAGATTTGTCACTCTTTCTAGCCACCTTAAATTCTCTTTCCCCAAAGTTTTCCCATCGCTGACTCTTTCTTGTCCTTCAGGTCTCATCTTAAACAGAACCTCCTTGCGGGAGATTTCTCTGACTACCCTCCCTATCATTACCTATTGTTTATTTCTGTATTTCCAGGCTCTTCCCTCAAATGTTAATTCTGTGGCTGAACGTTCTTATTTTTTATTGTATCCCCAGCACCTTGCACAGTGCCTCACACATAATAGGCAGTCAGTCTGTATCTGGCAAAAGTATGAATTAATAGATGAATAAATTATGAAAGGTGGGGAGTTCATCTCAGTCCTCACATCACTGGTTTTTGACTCATTCCAAACTTACAAGTCTTAAAGGTGCAAAGCGATGTTGGAGAAAGAGACAGGGAAGATATAAAATCAAAGAGAATGCCCCACAAAGCACAAAAAAGAGGCATTTCCAAACATTTCACCCGCTAGTTATGGCATTGCGACTGGAGAAAGCTCCCATGCAAATGCAGTCATGCAAGCCCCATTTAGCTCGGGAAAACGTGTCGAAATTGATTGAGTGAGCAGCTGGTGATATTGTAGTCAGGCTCTCTGGAAGTTAATTGGGAAGCGTTGTGCAAAATCCTGACATTGTACATGTAGCTATACTGACTTCCATTGTGCCCTAGACACTCATCACACACAGTTGCTCTCCACTATTACAAAATAACTGGATGCCTCCAAGTCTCTGATATGCTCATCAATAGCAGCTAAGAAAACAGAGGAGGAGCGAGTGATGAGCTGGAGTTTCAACTTTTATAATTGGAATGAAAAGCTCCTAATCTTGTGAGTTTTTACTCCCTTCATGAAGTGTTTTTATTTTCCCATAGACAAGGACAAACTGTTTCTTCCAAAGTCTCTCTTACTGTTGTTTGCATAGAAAATCTAGCATTGAAATTAAATTATTCTCTTTTCCTGGTGTTTTATTTATGATCTGTTTCAGTTAGTTACTGTCATGAAACAAACACCCCAAATCTTGTGCTTAAAACGCCAAGTGTCCATGTATCATTTCTCATAAATCTGCAGCTCAACTTGGCAGTACTATTGTTCTAGAATGGGTTTGCTCATGTGTCCTTGATGAGCTGATGGGTTGGCTGGTGATCTAGACCTCATCTGGAGTGACATGGCTATTCTCCATGTGTTTCTCAGATCTTTTGTGTCTCTTACATTCTAGGCATTGTGGTCTGTCCCGGGAATACAAAGGTCAATAAAACTCTTTGATGCTGAACAGTTTAGGCTATGAAAGAGGAACAACGATATGTACACAAATACTGCATTTAAATACCATGGGTACTAGGAGAGAAATTTGTGGTGTATAGAAAGGACATCAGATTGAAAATACTCAATCCTGAGTAGAGTGAGAAGGAAGAATCAGGAGGGACTTTGTGATATGTTTTTTAAATCAAGTTTCAAAACGTAAGAAACATTTTGCCAGGTGTCTCAGCTAGGACACATGGTTCCAGGCAGGAAGGGCAGCTGAGCGAAAGCATAGATGTGTGAGACCTGTGGTATTTCACTGGGTGTGGTGGGCATAAGGAATAACGCTTAGGTCAATGTAAGACTGAAGGAGTAGATAGGTGGTGCTGTGGGCCTCTCATGCCAGGCTGAGACTGAATTTTGCCTTAGACACTGAAACAACAACAACAATAAATTATCAGCAGCACTTACTATGTTTTTGCTATGTGCTACACACTCTGCTAAATGTTTTGCATGCCTTCTCTCCCTTAATACTCCATATACCTCTACAGCATAGGTACTACTATGAACTCCATTTTAAGATGTGGCTATTAAGGGTAGAGATTCTAAATAAACTTAAACTAAATAAATTAAGTAGCAAAATAGGGTTTGGCCCCATATGGGTTGGCCTGAATTCTTAACCACTAGACCATATTGCCTATCAATGAGAAGATAATGGATGGATTTAAATAGGTAAAGAATATGATAATATTTTCAATTTGTATAAACTTGTTTGCAGCACTATAAAAGAGATAAAAGACTGAAGACAGAGGAAGATGTGGAAATAGTCCTGGTTAGAAATAATGAAGATTTAAAGTTACACATAGCAGTGGGGACAGAACAAAGGAGATAGATCCAAGATCTGTTAAGAGGATTTGATAACGTATTGCATATATATGAAGAATAAGAAGACTGAAGTGATTCCCAGATTTCTGACATAACTGATTGAACAGATGGTGAGAGCAAAGGTGCTATATAGCTTAAAGGTTAAGAGTCTAGATTCTGGAGAGGATTACCTACCTGAGTTTAGACCCCAGCTCTGCCACTTTACAAAAGTCTAAGTGCTTCAATTTCTTCATATGGAAAGTGGGGTGACATCTATCTACCCTTGTAAGTTGTTGTAAGGACTAGATGAATCAATGGATATAAAATGCGTAGCAGAGTATCTGATACACAGTTAACTCTCAATATTTAGTATTACTCACTAAGAAAAGAATAACAAGCATGTGGGCAAAGTTGGTGAGTAGAGTTTGAGACAAGTTTAGTATAAGGTTCAATTAAATCAATGGGTATGTTGAATTCAGGAGAAAGATCTATGGTAAAAAGATACACTGTGGTACATTAGCATCCAGACAGTTGTTGAAGTTCTATGTGGTTGTGATAACATAGGAAAACAGATGGTCACAAGAGAAAAGGAGCAGTGAAGTGGTAAGGAGATGGAAATGCTAAGAAACAATAATTAGAGGAAAAGAAAAAGAAAGAAAGCTTTTGAAGTGATTAAATACAATACAGCATGAAATGTTACGAAGGGGAAGTAAGATATAAATGTCTGCTAGGTATCTCTAACCTAAGATGCCCAAAAGGGGATGTCGTGACTTTTCTAGCCATTTGCCAATTTCAGTAGTTGGCACTACCATTCTTCCAGGGGTAAAGCCAAAATCATGGGCACCATTCTTGATTATTCTCTTTGTTTCACTGTCCTAATTTCAATCCAGCAGCAATCAAATCCTTCAAATAGAAAATATGAAATTTCGCTTTTTTTCAACACATACACCACCAATCCTTACTCAATAATAAGAAAAAATAAATACACAATTCTTCTTTTCTATTGCTGAGAAAATAATATTAAATAAAATGGAAAGTTTCATACATGGTGAACCCCCAACTTAAGTTGCCTGCCATCCCTCATAGCATATAAGAGGCTGCTGGACTAATAATAAGCCTATAAGAAATATTTACTGAATCTAATAAGCCAATTCTTCATGATAAGGAGATGTAAAATCTTTGTAGGCTGGTTAATTTTGACAATACAGTGTTTTGTATGATCACCATCAATCTAAATGATTCCAAGGCAAAAATGCTTTTGACAAACTCAACTTGTTTCTTAAGCATTTCAATTGTTCTATTTGTGTTAATATTTTACTGAGGACATTTTCTGTCACTCAGTGCATCTATTTGCAATCAAGTTCAAAATTATTTACATATTTCTTTCTCCTGAAGAGCTATGGTTTCTACTTTCTAATAACTTGGCTTATGCATTATATATATAATTTCACTCTGGCTTCCTGAAAACTCAAAGATAAATATCAATCACATTACCTGTGTTGATCTATTTGGAAACCTCTTTATTTGGTTCTGATGTCATATATTTTACTAATTT
This sequence comes from Panthera uncia, assembly GCF_023721935.1. NCBI lineage: Eukaryota > Metazoa > Chordata > Mammalia > Carnivora > Felidae > Panthera > Panthera uncia. The sequence continues at coordinate 47,752,396 of NC_064807.1, forward strand.
GTTAAATATGACTTTTGCTATAAGTTAGCTTAAATCCTTTGCAGGAGAGGTGAGTTATAAGCAAATATATTTGAATTTTAAACATCCAAGAAAATGTCTTACATGAATCAAAGTTGAGATACATGATTGATTGAAGAAAGTGACAACACCACAGTAGCTCTCTCTCTGCTCCAGACTGTGATTCTGTAATTGATTTGGAATGCTCAAGGACACCTAAAAAAAAAAAACAAAAAACAAAACAATAAAAGGATTTTGTGTAATGCCCAGGAGTCCCATAGGGGGAAAAATATAATATTATAAACAGGATGAGGTGTGTGTGTGTGTATATATATATATAATATGCTATGCTATGTCTCCCCAAAGAAGCCAAATTATATAGGAAGGAGTCCTGGACCTCCAAGGATGTCCCTGGCTAAATTGAAAAGTAAACTTGTATGGTGGACTAGTCTCAGCAGCCCAGCCTTGGAAGTTCCAGAGACAGGAGATTCTAGGTCAAGTATGAGGCTATATTTGAAACTATTTCAGCTCAGTCCCCAGGGAACACCTAGATGTCCTGGGAAGAAGAGAGGTAATGATACAATGAAGGATTTGTGTCCCTAGAATCACTAAACCTTAATGTGGGACCTTCTTTCAAAGACACTGAATACCATAATAGAAAGCCATTTCCCTGAAAGCTGGAAAGAATGGTGAACAAGGCTGGAGAAAGGAAAAGGTAGCACAACAATGTAGGAGGTGTTAGAAGTGAGAATAAATGCCTCCCTCTTTGGAAAATCTCAAGAGACACATGTTAGGGGAGTGTCTCTGAAGTCTTGCCATTTAACAGAGGGATAGTAAGTCAGTTGAATAATCGAAAGACAGTTTAAATGATGTATAAGACTCAGAAACAATCAAAGTTGTGGAAACATCCTGAAGATACACAGTAAAACTTCATAAAATCTAAGCGATTCCTCATTTCCCAAATACTCAATACCTCACAGCAACCCAGAATTTCTGCTCTCATAGCAAAGGATTCTAGTAGTGGTCACTAATGATTTCGTATTGTCTAATCTAATGGATTCATTTTTCATTAATCTATGCAATTTATTTAATAAATTATAGCATGCCTACTAAATTCCAGGAGTATTCTGGGTACTTGTGATACAATAAATAATATTCCAGTACAGAGGTTAGAGAGGCAGAGAATTAAAATTTATTTCTAGTAGCTTTTTTGATTGGTAGACTTATGTTTCCTAAATTTGTATCAGGAATGTGGATGAGATTTTTAGGGTATTTTGCTAGCGAACTTAAAAATAAATTAATTCTGCCACAAACCACATTCATCCCTTTCTGTAGAGTTTCCAAGGGAGAGCAATGATGTTTATATAAATTCAAATGAAAAATGAGAAGAAACAAGTTACCATTTTATATTTACCTAGGCTTATGCCCAATATTTTATTATAAAGATTTATAATAAATGTACTAAAGCATATGACCTGAGCTCAAAACCTAAATCAAGCCCCCTGTTCCTAAGACATATCTTCCCACCCATCAGATTCCAAAGATCCAAGCAATGAATATTCTCTAAATTTAGAGGTGAAAGTTGTGAAAACTGAGGATAACTATATTCTACATATGATTATGGATGGTTCCTATTTTGTCACAGCACACATCTTGTGGGACATTCTCCTCAGTTATTCTGGAGCCATAAGACATTCTTTCAAGTTATCTGTCTCATAGGCAGGTACATGGCATTTTGGTTTGGCCCATTAACATAAGAGCAAATAGGAAATCTCTAAGCACGTCATTTATAAAGCAATGTCAACTTTTCAACGCTCTACACAATCAATAATACACCACTTATCTGCAGAATGACTTTTTTTGGTTTGAAATAAGATTTTTTTGGTATTTTCTAATTTAAAATGTCATGAAAACATTTAGAAAGTAAAGATCAATGGTGACAGTTACCCAATAAACCTTGACTGAGAGATAATTTCAATTAATATTCTGAAACATGCATATGTTTTAGTCTTCAACATGCAATTTCCATTTAAATAAAAATCACCCTGGAAATACTGCTTTCTAGCACACCCTTTTCATATAAACTATCATGAGTCTCTTGCTATGGTATTTAATATTTTTCTACAACATTATTTTTAAGACTAATTTATTTATGATATACAATTTATATCACAAATGTCCTATTATTGACTTTCACATTGTTTTATATATTATCACCTTTAAAAGGAAAGATATAATATATAGTGTTTTGAAAATATCTTTTTACACACTCATTATTTGTTCATTAGGATAAATATATTTGAAGTAAAGTTATTGGGTCAAAAGGTTCACATATTTTTACATGTGTTGACATACACTCTCAAGATATGTCCACAGAAGTTGGTTCCCAAGAAGAATACGCGAGTGTTATTTCTTATGCTTTCTCAAACACTGAATAGTACAATATATTACTTTCTTTGCAGTTTAATTGCTAATTGACACATCTTTATTTGTTAATCAGTATTTGTTAACAAAATAAGCCTTATAGGTTGGCCATTAGCATGTTTATGACAAAGCACATTACTACTTCAAAGAAGATAAAAGACTTCAGAGGGAAGAACCACACCAATCGCTCCATTTGACTTCAGAAAAAGAAAAAGTAGTAGTTGATAGAGCAGAATTTCTGGAAGCCACTAATGCATCTGTACTTAAACAGGATCATAATCATAGCAGGTAACTGAACCCAACCAACCAACGTTAGCCTAGACAATAGGGAAAAATTATTAATTTCATTTAAACAGTCATTATTTCCAGTGAAAAAAGAAAAGCTGGTTAAACAAACAGTATGTGATTACCACATATTAATCATATCCTTTTCAGAACCCTCTATTCTGAAGATCTTGACAAAGAATATTCTCATAAATCTCTTGCATGTTTTACATCTGGAGATGAGAGAAAAGACAGCCATTCATGTGAACATGATTTCCTGTCATGTGTGGTTTAAGTCTTTGTTTAATTGGAATTAAGTAGCCAGTTCATCCTGCTAAGTGTTGGAGATACAAGGCATAATTTTGCAGGAATATGGGAAAGAAAGCATTTCCTTTCCTCATTTACCCAAAGGTAGTAATGAGAGATTCAGCAACCAAGTATATCTGACTCAGAATAATGTGTTCAGTTTCAGTGGAAGAATAAATGTCATTTTAAAAAATCTATATGTGTGTCTCTCAGGTCTGTTCTAAGACCTCCACTCGTTGGCAATGAGAGCTGGTATCACCACAGTATGGTTTCTACATACCTTCAAAGTTGTATATCCTTGTAGTACCTGGGTTTCAGTTATAAAGGCATGAAGAATCTAAGGCTATATAATCTGTTTTATATTTCTAAACCTTTTATAATCCTTTCCATGTGAACCATGGATATGTACCTAGTTGATTTTAAGTTACTAAGAATCAAGATAAAAATGGAATTTTATACAAGGAAGAATTACTTGCCTGGGCTATACACCATATAGCTCACTAAAAGAGCTATTGACTGCTCTGGTACAATATGTATGTCACATTTTCTTGTGGCCATCATCAATTTTAAAGTAATTGAATTGCACATAATTTTTATCCTAAAGTTCCTAACCACCCTTGCAACTAAGTTTATATGAATTTCCCATGTCTGCTCACAAATGACCCAAGAGATAAATACAGAAATCATTAGGAGACAAGCACCATCAAGTACTCTCAATAAGATTTTCACAAAGAAAATAATAAAATACTTTAATTAAAAAAATAAAAATAAAATGAAATAAAATACAGAAATCATGCATAAAGATGTCAAATACACAACTCTTGGTCTAAAGATTACAAGTTCAACTCCAATATAGATTAGTAATGATGCATTATCATTATCCTTTGAAGGTCACTGGAAAGAAGTCAACAAATTGATGCTAGCCTCCAGAAAAAAATGTCACAGAGGTCTTTTCTTCATCAGTAAAAATTGCCTACTTCACATAGGAAATGGCTTTTATGGAAATCGAGACCAAGGCTCTAGAGATCAAATTAGAGACAAGAGGAGAAAAAAACAAACAGTGCTCAAGTTCCCGCTGTCTGCTTACATGAAGAAGGATAATTTTACTTCATCTGTTATCAATATGTAACCTAAGATGGACAATACTTAACTTATACTATTTATGTTATTTATTTATTTATTTATTTATTAATAACCATCTAATATGTCAAAGATACATTTCTTAAAATAATACAAAATGCAGTATACCATGTAAGTGTGATTTTTTTGGAAATAATTCAGTTGAAAACTGCCTCTACTCAGTTATTGATAGAGATCCAAATCATGCTAGAAGATTCTGTTACTTTGAATTTATTAGAAGTTCAGGCTCATGACTAGGTGAACAGTTGAAAAGTTTTGATTTTTAAATTTGGAATTATGGAAACAACTTAATTGAGAACAAACAAACTATTATGAAAGATTTCTATACTGATCTATCAAATTATAATTTATATACCTTTAAAACTAATTGTAATATATTTAATGCAAATCAATTCCTATTCATTTGCCAATCCCACCCTATTAAGGATTAGTTGAATGATGGCAAATGTGACAAAATGCCAGTTCTAAGAATTATCCACTTAGCCTCATATGAATGAGTCATCTTTTTCTGGTTTTAGTAATAATCCTTGAAACATACTGAACCCAAAATGTTTTCAAATTCTGTTGGAATGTATTTCGAATCACTTTCAAGCATGAGAGCCACTGTGTCTTAAAAACTCTTGGTTCTTATCCTGCTACACTTTAATCTTACTCTCTTTGTCTATAAGCCTTAACTTATTAATTTATTTATTCAATATTTATGAGCACCTATTATGTGTCAGTCCATGTGCTAGGGGCCAAGATACAAAGGTAAGTGGATGTTGTGAACACTTTATTTGAAATACTTAATCTATGGTTAAGAGACGAAGAGAAAGTGTGTGTGTGTGTGTGTGTGTGTGTGTGTGTGTGTGTCTGTGTGTAAATGCTATGAGAGGCAAAGGAAGGAGTGGCTGTACTTGAAAATAGGGGAAATGACAAAAGGTGAAGTAAAATAACATTTACCCCAGATCTAAAATGAAAATGAGCTTCTATAATGGACAAGAATGAGAAAAATTACTCCAGACATGGGAAATGGTATTTTCTGTGGGAGTCTCTCCTATACACACTACATAACTAGCTTTAGTTTCCTAATGAATTATTAACAGTGGGAAACATGAACCTGGATGCTTTTCTCATGACATAATTTTCAGTAGTTTTTCAAGATTGTTCTCTGGTAGCCATATTCTCCTAAAACCTGTCTGAGAGTTCACACTCTTAGACACTCACTGGCCATAAGTTACCAATCTACTGTCCAGTTTTACTGACCCTTCTAATTCCACAAAGCAGGTGTCACACTCTTTGGATTCATGGCCAGTGGTGCATCTCCTTGACTACCACACCTCATTCAAGGGCTACACCATAATTACCCCTACCATTTCTCTGAGCAAATTATTCTTCTGGTGTCAGTGTTCTGCCTTCTTGTAATTGCAGTTTAATTGTATGCAGTGGCTTATTTTGAAAGGTGAACATCTAGAAAATCCTCATCTGAGGTGTTTCTCATCACAAAGAAAAGAGTTGTATTTATAGGCTCTTTTACTGAGTCCTTTGTATTATATTCTTTTTCCTTCTCTAAAATTTGAAGGAAATTTAGAAAAAGTGATCAAAAAAATTTTAATGATATTAACATTTGAAATGTTACAACCACTCCCAAGGATTTCCAGGGAAGATGGTGGAGTATGAGGACCCTAAGCTAACTTTGTTGCAAAAATCCAATTCGATAACACACACATCAGTGTACATAACCCAGAAAATGACCCAAAGACTGGAAGAACAAACTTTACCACTAAATGCAAAGAAGTGGCCTCCATAGGCTGGGTGGAAATATGGTCATGAGCTAAACTGACCCATGGGACTGTCCATGAGAGAGAGGGACACTGTGGTGGTGGAAAGAAGAGAGAAAAAGATGCTTACACCAGGGAGTCCACACAGGGAATAGAAATCCCTATAATGTTTGGCTTTGAAAACCAGAGGGGCCACATTTCATGAGTTCTTAACAACCAGCAGGACTTAAAATCTGAAACTTGAAAAATCAGCAGGCTCAGTTCTGGGAGGGAGGACAAGAAGAAACAGAGTCCCTGTCCTTAAAGAGACATCACAACACATGGAACCAGCACTTGAAAATCTCCTGGGACATACAGGAAGAAGATTTGTTTCTGAATCTCAGAGCATGTGCTGGAGGAGTAGAGATCACTAGGACACTTCTTCAGGAATAAAGTAGCTAGTGAGTGCTGTTTTTTCCTGTTACCCCCAAGCCTAAACAAAGGGCCACCTGTGGGAACCAACAGAGGGCAAACACTCTCCACCCAGCTTCCTAATACTGTGAATCCTATCCCCACACACTTTGTGGATCCAATCCCTCAAATACACTCTTGGCTAGAGTCCATCCAAAGTGGTACCACAAGTTTTGCAGTGTGCAAGCAGCCCCAGCAGGGTCTAGAACTATGTCTAAAGAGACTCCTGCCCCAGGGAAAGAGAATGATTACCATACACACCAGTCAGACTATGGCCCAGCAGTGGGTTGGGGGCAGACTGCTGGACTGACTGCAGGTCTCAGCCACCAATGAAAGCTTCTCAGGGCACAACAAAGGGAAAGATCGTTGAAGTTCAGTGATACTGCCTCTGTGGCAAACGCATTGTCTGACTTAATTAAAGCCCAAGGTTGTCCAGACTGACCCACTAATAAAGTACAGGGACCAAACACTGCCCACAAGTAAAGAAAGCCATTGCACAAAACTTCACTGTAGGGAAAAGTGGCTAAGCCCAGAAGAATCCCCTGAAGCACCAGGTTCTAGGGAACAGGAGACATTGAACTGCAGGGCACTGCAGGGCACTGCAGGACTTCTTCTTCAAAAGGCTGGTACTTTTAAGAGAGGAGATATAGCTCAAGTTCCTAATACAGAGAAAAGGAGAGCTGGCCAAAATGAGGAGACAAAGGAACATGTCCCAAAAGAAAGAACAGAATAAAATAACAGAGAGAGCTTAAAAAAAACCCACAGAGGTAAGTCATATGCCTAACAGAGAATTTAAATTAGTAATCATAAAGGTACTCACTAGACTTGAGAAACGAGAAGAGGACCTCACTGAGCCCCTTAAAGAGATATAAAACAGAAAAAAAATAGAGATGAAAGACTCAATAAATCACACACACACACACACACACACACACACACACACACACACAAACACTAGATAGGATAATAGCAGACTAGAGAGAGCACAAGAATGAATGGATCAACAACCTGGAGGATAGAATAGTGGAGGGGCACCTGGGTGGCTCAGTCGGTTAAGCGTCCGACTTCGGCTCAGGTCATGATCTCGCGGTCCGTGAGTTCGAGCCCCGCGTCGGGCTCTGTGCTGACAGCTCAGAGCCTGGAGCCTGTTTCAGATTCTGTGTCTCCCTCTCTCTCTGACCCTCCCCCATCCATGCTCTGTCTCTCTCTGTCTCAAAAATAAATAAACGTTAAAAAAAATTAAAAAAAAAAAGAATAGTGGAAACCGATCAAGCTGAGAAGGTAAGAGAGAAAATAATATAAAATTAAAACAGACTTAGGAAACACAGCAACACCATCAAGAATAATAACATTCACATTATAGGGACCCCAGAAGGAGAAGAGAGAAAAAAGAAGGCAGAAAATTCACTTGAGTATATGGCCAAAACCTTTCTGAATTTGGGGAAGAAAAGAGAAATTCAGATGCATAAAGAGGCCCTTACAAAATCAATCCAGGGAGGTCCACATCAAGATATATAGCAATCAAAATGGCAAAAAATACTGATAATAAGAGAATTTTAAAAGCAGCAAGAGAAAAGAAGACAGTTACATCTATAAGGCTATCAGCTGATCTTTTAGTAGAAATTTTGCAGGCTAGAAGGGAGTGTCATGATATATTGAAAAAGAAGAAAGCCAAAAATATGCAGCCAAGAATACTCTAACCAGAAAGGCTAGCATTCAGAATAGAAGAGATAAAGAATTTCTCAAACAAACAAATGCTAAAGAAATTTATGACAACTAAAACGGCCTCACAAGAAATGTTAAAGAGGACTATCTGAGTAGAAAGGAAAGACTATATATAGGAGTAAGAAAAGTAGGAAACACAAAAGCAGTAAAGTAATTATATCTGTAAATATCAAAGGACTCACAAAATCAAAGTATATAAAGTATGATACCATATACCTAAATTTGTGTGGGGAGAGGAGTAAAGAATAGGTTCAAACTTAAATGACCATCAACTTAATATAGACTGCTATATGCAGAAGACGTTATATAAGAGCTGAATGGTAAACACAAATCAAAACCAGTAAAAGATATCCAAACAATAAAAATAAGAGAATCCAATTATAATGCTAAAGAAAGCCAACAATCATGAGAGAGCAGAGTGAGAAAAGGACAGAGAAGAAGTACAAAAACAACCATAAAACAAAATAAGCACACATCTATCAATAATTACTTTCAGTGTAAATACACTAAACTCTCCAATTAAAAGACATGGGTGAGGCACCTGGGTGACTCAGTTAGTTGAGCATCCAACTCTCAATTTCAGCTCAGGTTATCATCTTGCAGTTTGTGAGATCGAGCCCTGCATTGGGCTCTGTGCTGCCATCAATGGATCCTGCTCCAAATTCTCTCTCTTGGTCTCTCTCTGCTCTTCCCCTGCTCACACGCATGCGCTCTCTCTCTCTCTCAAAATAATTAAATAAATATTTAAAAAGGAGTGCCTGGGTGGCTCAGTCAGTTAAATGTCGGGCTTCAGCTCAGGTCATGATATCACAGTTTGTGTATTCAAACCCTGCATTGAGTTCTGTTCTGGCAGCACAGAGTCTGCTTCAGATCCTCTGTCTCCCTCTTTCTGTGCTCCTCCCCAACTCAAGCTCACATGCTCTTTCTCTCTCTCTTTCTCTCCCTCAAAAATAAATATTTAAAATTTAAAACATTTTTTAAATGTTTATTTATTTTTGAGAGAGAGAGAGAGACAGAGTGTGAGCAGAGGAGGAGCAGAGAGAGAAGGAAACACAGAATCTGAAGCAAGCTCCAGTTTCTGAGCTGTCAGCAGAGAGCCCAACACAGGGCTTGAATTCATGAACTGTGAGATCATCATGGCCGCTTAACCGACTGAGCCAACCAAGTGTCCCCAAAATTTTAAAAGGATGACACAGGATTACAGAATGGATAAAAAACAAGGCCCATCTATATGCTGCCTACAAGACATTCATTTCAGACCTAAAGACACATGCAGACTAAAAGTGAAGGGATGGAAAAGCATTTTAATGAAAATGGATGTCAAAAGAAAGCTGGAGTAGCAATACTTACATTGGACAAAACAGACTTTAAATCAAAGAGATAAAGAAGAACACTATAGAGTCATAAAGGGAACAATCCAACAAGAAGATATAATTGTAAATATCTATGCATCCAATATGGGGGCACCCAAATACATAAAGCATCTGTCAACAAACATAAAGGAAAAATTGATAGTTATACAGCAATAGTAGTGATGTCCACTTACATCAATGGACAGATGATCCAAACAGAAAATCAACAAGTAAACAGTAGCCTTGAATGACACATTGTACCAGGTGGATCTAACAGATATATTCTGAACACTGCAACCTAAAACAGCAGAATACACATTGTTGTCAAATGCACATGGAAAATTCTTCAGAATGGATCACATATTAGGCCACAAAATAAGTCTCAACTAATTCAGAAAGATCAATGTCATAATATGCATCTTTTCAGCCCACAATGCTATACAATTATCAATAAATCACAAAAAAAAAAAAACTTACAAAGAGCACAAATACATGCGGGTTAAATAACATGCTACTAAACGATAAACAGGTCAACCAAGAAATCAAAGAATAAATTTTAAAAATACAGGGATATAAATGAAAACCAACACAACGGTTCAAGAGTGAAAGTTTATAGCAGTACAAGCCCATCTCAAGAAGCAAGAAAAATCTCAAATAAAAAACCTAAGCTTACACATAGAGGAGGTAGAAAAAGAAGAAAACAAACCCAAAACCAGCAGAAAGAAGTAAATAATAAATATTATAGTAGAAATAAATGAAGGAGAAACTAAAAATACCTATAGACCAGATCAGTGAGATCAGGAGCTGAATGTCTGAAAAGATCAACAAAAGTGATAAACCTTTATCCAGAGTCATCGAGAAAAAGAGGGAGAGGGCCCAAATAAACAAAATCACAAATGAAAGAGAAGAAATAATAAACACCAGAGAAATAAAAGGATTATAAGAGAATATTATGAAAAATTATATGCCAACAAAATGGACAACCCAGAAGAAATGGATAAATTCTTAGAAACATATAACCTCCTAAAATTGAATCAAGAAGAAACAGAAAATTTGAACAGACCAATTACCAGCAATGAAATTGAACTAGTAATCAAAAAATTCCCAACAAACAAAAGTCCAGGAACAGATGGCTTCACAGGTAAATTTTACCAAACATTTACAGTTAATAACTATTCTTCTCAAAATATTTCGAAAAAATAGAAGAAGAAGGAAAGGTTCCAAACTCATTCTATGAGGTCTGCATTACCCTGATACCAAAACCAGATAAAGACACTACAAAAAGAAAGAGAGAAAGAGAAAGAGAGACAAGTCAGTATCTCTGATAAACATAGATGCAAAAATCCTCAACAAAATTTTAGCAAACTAAATCCAACAATACATTAAAAAAAGTCATTCACCAGGGTCAAGTGGGATTTATTCCCTAAATGCAAGGGTGGTTTGATATTCTCAAATAAATCAAGGTGATTTATCACAAGAGGAGAAAGATAAAATCCATATGATCCTTTCAATAGATGCAAAAGAAGCATTTGACAAAGTACAACATTCAGTCATGATGAAATCCCTCAATAAAGTATGTTTAGCAGGAAAATACCTCAACATAATAAAGGCCATGTATGAAAAACCCACAGCTAACATCATACTCAATTGGGAGAAACTGAGAGTTTTTCCCCTAAGGTTAAGAACTAGACACACAAGTCTACTCTCAACACATTTATTCAACATGGCAGCGGAAGCCCTAGTCACAGCATTCAGACAACAAAAAGGAGTAAGAAACATACACATTGGTAAGGAAGAGGTAAAACTTTCACTATTTGCAGGTGTCATATTATATGTTGAAAACCCTAAAGACTCCACCAAAAAACTCCTAGAACTGATAAATAAATGTAGTAAGGTTGCAGGATACAAAATCAATATACACAAATCCATTGCATTTCTATGCACTAATAATGAATCAGCAAAAAGAGACATTAAGAAAAAAATCCCATTGACTATTGCACCAAAAATACTACCCAGTGCAATCTACAGATTTCATTGTAATACCTATCAAAATGCCAACAGCACTGTTCACAGAACTAGAACAAACAATCCTACAAATTATATGGAAACACAAAAGACTTCGAATAGCCAAAGAGTTCTTGAAAAAGAAAAACAAAGCTGGAAGTATCACAATTCCAGATTTTAAGTTATACTACAAAGTTGTAGTAATCAAAACAGTATGGTACTGGCAGAAAAACAGACATATAGATCAATGAAACAGGGTAGAAAGCCCAGAAGCAAACCCATGATTTAATGGTCAGTAAATCTTTGACAAAGAAGGAAAGAATATCCAATGGGAAAAAGACAGTGATTTCAACAAATGGTGTTGGGACAACTGGTAAGCTACATGCAGAAGAATGAAACTGTACCACTTTCTTAAGCCATATAGAAAATTATGGATTAAGGACCTAAATATGAGACCTGAAACTGTAAACATCCTAAAACAGAGCATAGGCAATAATTTCTCTGATATCAGCCATACCAATACCTTTCTAAGTAGTCTCCTGAGGCAAGGGAAATGAAAGCAAAAGTGAACCATTGGGACTACATCAAAATAAAAAGCATCCGCAGAGCAAAGGAAACAATCAACAAAACTAAAGGACAACCTACTGAATGGAAAAAGATAGTTACAAATGGCATATCTGATAAAGGTTCAGTATCCAAATTATATAACTGATACAACTCAACACCTCTCCAAAAATAATCCAGTTTAAAAACAGGAAGAAGACATGAACAAACATTTCTCCAAAGATGACATACAAATGGCCAATAGTCACATGAAAAGATGTTCAACATCACTCATCATCAGGGAAATACAAATCAAAACCACAAAGAGATATCACCTCACACCTGTCACAATGGCTAAAATCAAAAACACAAGAAACAGCAAGTGTTGGTGAGGATGTGGAGAAATAGGGACCCTCCTGTACTGTTGGTGGGAATGCAAACTGGTGCAGCCAATGTGGAGGACGGTATTGAAGTTCCTCAAAAAATTAAAAATAGAACTATTTTTTGACCCAGTAATCACGCTACTGGAGATTTACCCAAAGAACACAAAAACACTAATTTGAAGGGATATATGCACATCTATGTTTATTGCAGCATTATTTACTATAGCCTAATTATGCAAATAGCCCAGTGTCCATTCATAGATTAATGCATAAAGAAGTGATACACACACACACACACACACACACACACACACACACTGGAATATTATGCAGCAATAAAAAAGAATAAATCTTGCAAATGAAATCATTTGCAACAACATGGGTGGAGGGGGAGAGTATTGCTAAGTGAGATAAATCAGTCAGAGAAAGACAAATACATTATTATTTCACTCGTGAAATAGGCTCTTAACTATAGAAAACAAACAGATGGTTATCAGAGAGGAAATGGGTGGAGGAATGGATGAAACAGGTAAACAACTTGTCTTGACAAGCACTGATTTATTAGAATTGTTGAATCACTGTATGTATACCTGAAAATAATATAACAGTGTATGTTAACTATGCTGGGGTTAAAATTAAAAAAATAAAGCAAGGAAAAAGAATAACAAAAATGCTGTGACTATTCCAGCAATACTTTTTTTTTAATGTTTATTTATTTTTGAGAGAGAGAGAAAGAGAACATGAGCAAGGGAGGGGCAGAGAGAGAGGGAGACACAAAATCCTAAGCAGGCTCCAGGCTCTGAGCTCTCAGCACAGAGCCCGATGTGGGGCTCAAACTCACAAACAATGAGATCATGACCTGAGTCAGTCAGATGCTTAACTGACTGAACCACCCAGGTGCCCCTATTCCAGCAATACTCTATTCAAAATCCTTAACTTGTTCATGTCCGTTCTTTATATAGCATTAACTTGAATGGAAGAAATGAAGGAAAATTAGTGTTTATGGGTAATATCTTTAAAAGGCTGAAAAATTAGTACCTAAACTTCAAAATTCTATATATATCTCATACATATTACATAATAAATATTATATATAATGTTATATATAATATAATATATATTATAATATATATAACATATATAATAAATATTATACATAATATTTATTATGTTTATATATATAAATATATATATTATAAAATAAAAAAAAAATAAAATATTTATATAAATAAAAAATATATATATATATTTATTTTTTTAATTTCAGCATGGCTGCTTACTTCCTGAACTTCCTGAAGCCAGCGAGGAAACTTTCTGCCCTCAGGGAGGCCCCACTCTCTCTACAGGGTCTTTGGCTGATTACATCAATCCCTGGATAAACTTCTTGATTAACTCAAAATCAACTGCTTTGGGACCTTAATGCATCTGCAAAATCCCTTCACTCTTGCCATATTTTATTGGCTAGAAGGAACAAGGAACAAGGACCACTCACACTCACTCAAGGGAGGGAATTCCACAGGGCTTGACTAACAGGCGTGGGGGAGAGTCGGGGGTCTCCTAGAATCTGTTTGCCACTAAGAGGCTCAGTTGAAAGGGAAACATTGATGACTCAGGAGAGTGGTGGCAATTTTGGAAGTAATTTCCTTACGTTGGTCGGAGGGAACAGGATGGAGCAAAGGTAGACAGAGCGTGGACGTCCAAGTCAACAGGCAGAAAGATTATAGATATTATAGACTAAATCTGATAAAATACCACTTTTTTTAAATGTGTGTAATACCCGTAGTTTTGTAGGCTGGTACATAGCTAGAGACCTTTTATTTTAAAATAAAACAAAGGGTTACTAAGTGAGAAGTCCAATGGCTTTTGTTTTCTTTTAAAGTTCATATTCTATATAATACTATTTTGAGAGGTAAATTTGGGCCATTATAATTTCTGATTTATTTTGATATTTTAATAATATATTCCATTTAATTCAGTCTTTATTTGTACTTTTTTAAAATTCTCAAAAACACAATTCTGTGTCATTGGTTCATCTTATCATGATTTTAATGTTTCTATATTTGTATAATCTTTAGCTTGAACAGTTCTTGTCCTTACTTTTATAAACTGATCTATCTCAAAGTTCATCTTTGAGAAAATACCGTTAATGATGGATGAATGTAGTTTTCAGCTTGTTCACATATCAGTTCAATATTTTTGGTATCTAGTAAATACTCATTAAAATTAGAAGTCACTATATAAAAGTACTAAAACAAAATTAATTTGCATATAACTACTATCCTCCACCCACACAAAATTCAGGATTTAATGGGACCAGGTAACATGCAGCTGAATTGTACTAAAATTATTTCTACATTAGTACAAGTAGCCCTTTATAAGTTAAGAATTCAATTCCTCAGCTCCCTGGTATACTTTTTAAAACTTGCTATTAATTTTAATAAAAATGATTGAAAGTAATATTCACTAAATGTTTTGGAAATTTTCCAATCTTTGTTAATACTTAATTGAAATGTGCCTAAGGCATTTAACATATATTAGCCTTACACTGATGGTTGTTTGGTTTTGCATAGACTAAGAAAAATTGTAAATAACAGCAATGCCTTTGGGCAGGGAGGCTGGAAATTACCAACCTAAGGTTAATGAAAATGACCTTTCTGCACAAATGTTACTGTCAGAGGTAAAAAGAATGAGTTATGTGTTAGGTATGAAAAATAAACAAAAAATAAAGCATGCTCTCATATCTCACTCTTACTTTGCAATGTTTCGACCTTTTACTTCTTTTACAACGTCAGATATACTTCTTCTGTATAAAATTTTGCTCTAACTTATAGTATTCCATTTTTATCTAATTTCTCTGGTTTAAGTTCAAAATATTTATTTCTTTGATAACATGATGGAAAGCATCCTTTTTTATAACAAGTCCATTTATGAGTTTTTCCTATAAAAACTCATAAAAAATGAGATGGGATGACTCTAATTATGTTTAATGACAGAAATGAAAAGAAACAGAGGGACATATAAATGTAGAAAATTCTTTTGGGTCCATTCAACAGACATTCAGTTTACTATCGTGCTTCATGTATAGGATATTGTGCTGTTACATGGCCAATTAAAACAAAACAAAAGTTATAAAAATAGTGTTGGCCCCCAATCTTACAGTTAAATTGGATAAGTATGACATATACACAGAAGCAATTAGAGAATCAGCTAAAATATTAATAAATAGCAAAAACTAAGTATTTTAATTTAGAGACTAACTTTGTTCCTGACTTTTCCTTTATGCTTATTGGGAAAAATATCTTAATCACTCCCTTTAAGTTTAACACATTATCAAAAACAGTATTGTGGAAATTAAAGCACATTCTGCAAGACTTTTTTAGTTAATTATCAAAAGGAGTTTTCTATCCAAAGATTAAAAGTCACCAAGCTCTATTGTTATTATTGTAGACATGTACTGCTTACTAATTCTAATGGAAGCATTAGGAATTTTTCTCTGAAAGATACTAAACACACATTTAATTAGAAATGTTTGGGTTCACTTGAGAAATCAGAGCTCTTGTTAGCAAATCTTTTGTGCAAAGAAAAACTATGGTTACAACAGAATATAAAATCATGTACAAAGCACTTGAGAAAGTATGTACAAAGATACATGAAACTGAAAAGAATACATATGGTCTGGATTCCCCTTTCCTGGAGTAACCATAAATGACATGGACAAAGGTATACAAATCAATGAGAAGATATTTACAGTCACTAACTTTATCAGTCAGTAGAGTCCAAGGGTAGGAGTGGCAATATTTGCACATAGCAAATATCTACCTCTAGTTCAAACACATTTGTTCATTGACAAAACATTTCTTGATCCTCCTGCAACATGATACATCCAAGGTTGACCACCCTCAAAACATTTCTCCCCTCAGGGTCTGAGAACACTCCTCTAGTCTGTCTACTACTACTCTGATTCGTCTTTCTCTGTTTCTTTCTTATCTCCCAATTCCTCTCAATTCTTCAGTGTAGGCCATTCCTAAGTTCTCTGGATCCTTGCATTAGTCCTTGTCATTCTCTCTATAACCCATTTTATGTCCTATCATAAAACTTCCATTACCAACTCTCTTCAGATGGCTCAGATTTTTGTATTTCCAGCTTAGAGTCCTCTCTCTAACTTCAGCCTGAATTTTTACCTTCCTTCTTCCCTGGGCCCCTTGATATCTCTACCTGGACTTAACATGTTTGGCAAACCTCTGCCAAACCCTCTCCACACAAGAGTTCTGCACTCTCCATTGTCTTTTCTTGTGCCTAAATGTTTCTCGATCTCCCTCCTCTATCCCATCACTCTTCCTTAAAAGCTCAGGTTGGAATGCTTCTTTTTTAAATGCCTAATTCTACTTCCCAAACAAAAATAAGGCATCTACTTCCTCAAGCCCCCACAAAACAAGGCTGCATTATGGCTAGTTGTCTTCTACTAAAATTTCCTTTTGATTTTTTAAAAAATTATTTATTTCCTTTGAGAGAAAGAGAGAGAGGGAGGGAGAGAGAGAGGGAGGGAGGGAGAGAGGGAGGGAGGGGGAGGGAGGGAGAGAGAGTGGGGAGAGAGAGAGCAAGCTTGGTGGGGCAGAGAAAGAGAAAGAGCAAGCAGGCTCCACACCGCCAGCATGGAGACCTATGAGGGGCCTGAACCCAGGAACCATGAGATCATGACCTAAGATGAAACCAAGAGTCAGACACTTAACCGACTGAGCCACCCAGGTGCCCCAAGAAGCTTACGTTTTATAGCAAATAAGCAATAATGTATGCTTGTGACCTTTCAACTAGAGTTTCGTGACCTGTGTCTTAAATTTGGGTAATTCTTTACCTATAACCCTTGAGGTACCTAAGATGTTTTTCTTCTAAAATTTTCTTCTTAACAAGTGAGTGGAGCTTAAGGTATGCTAATACAGGTGTAATAACATAAGAAAAGTGCACATATCTTTTTATAACCATCTAATTTTTTTTTTACTCTCAAATATCCCCACTGAGCCTGTGTTAGTAAAAGATTTCTCACCAAGAACAGCAGGGCTTTCTGAGATGCACAGGAATCAAAAGGAAGGAAATTCCAATTCTCAAGAGGAAAGACCGTGACTAATGTAGAAATATTATCTACTAAGTAGGCTAATGCTATTCAACAAGCCATTAATAAGATTTAAGAAATTATTTTATTTATTTCTCTAGGTTTGATGGATGTATCCTAGAGTTACCATCCTGAGGATGTATCTCATTGCCCTATAAGGATTGGGGACCTCTAATTTTCCTTTCTCCTCTGGGATATTTATATTCAAAGCCTCAAACCTCTTTTTTTCTTTTTACCCTTTATTTCATCACAATAAATGTCAACGACCAATTTTTCATCTTATGCAACCATAAGGTCTAGGCAGAAAGCAACACAATGCACCTTGAAAAAGTACACAGGATTTACCACCCTAGTAACTAAAAAGAAGAGAGAAGGAGAATATACCACAAAATAAAAGCCAAGGAAAGAAGGTTTCTCCCATAACTGCTATGAACAAGATATTAGGTTAGATAATGAAACATGTTATCTTTTTTAGTCATTATAATTTAGAGAGATAGGTGTTACTATTTGCTATTTAATTTCCAAGGAAATGAAAATCAGAGATCTTAAAAACGTGGAGCTGAGATTCAATCCAAGTTTAGCTTTTAATCCTCTGAGTCCAAGTAAAACAAAATGAACGCTAAATGATAATAAAACGTAAAAACTCAATCATGTAGTTTATGCGCAATATAAAGAGATCCTGGATATTTTTCACCTCTCTGAAAAGTTTGGATTGGTTAATCATGCACAGTGGGAGGTTTAATTTCACGACCAAAGATATCACTTCTAAAACAGAGATGTGAAATTATTTCTCAGTAAAATGATGTTCATTAAGTACATAAAGTCTATATAGTAACAGGTGCTTGGAGCTCAGTGGCTAGCCATACAATTTGTCTTAAAAGAGGGTGCCTAAAATCTCACGCTGTACAATGAACTGAGAAATACAAGTGTCAGGTTACTATCAGATCGGGAATCATAGGAAATATAGCCTTGGGGAGGATACACACCAGTGATGCTCCAAAGTTTCTTTTTGTGCTTACAAATTAGAAGAACATTTTACTATATTGCTTTTGTTCCCAATTTATGTCCAATACATAAAATAAAGGCTCCTTCACCAATCACAATTCATTGACCTATGCCTTTATACATTTAGGGCTCATCAAAAAGATTCCCCAAACGAATGAGTTGGCAAAGGCATATCCTGAGATCTTGAAATAAACAAGAGGATGGGCCTCTGGAATCTTTTAGAAATGCATGCTGCAATCTGTCTTGGCTCAGCATCAGTGTAAAGGACAATTTTTATCACAACATAAATATAATGTTAATTATACCATGATATTCAGCCTAAATTCTATTTCTACCATGTCAGTGAATTTTAAATCCAGTTTGAAAGACAAAAAAAAATGGCTTTTGTTTATACATGAAACAGTGACCATCATGTCTGCTGACTAAATCAAATCATTTCAAGCTATAAGGTCAGAGGTTCCTGACAGAGTTGGAATCAGATACCCTTAAGTTAAAAATTCATATGCTCAAATCAAATACCTAATACTTTTTGTTTGACCCTGAAACTCCAAATAAATAAGGTCAGAAGGATTTAAAGAAAACACAATAGGGGCAAATCATGCTGTCATGTTTAATATGCTTTACAGAGAAGCTGAGTCATTAGGTTCTGGAATTTTATTCACTTATAATTTATTTTAGAACCTAATTAATATTCATAAGTATCCCTTACTGTCCTTTGTTTCTAAAATTAATACAATTCTAAAACTGGAACTCTTATGTTTGGTTAAGAGCTTAAATCTATGTTATTTTAACTTAAATGAAAAATCAACTGGAGAACTAAGGATAATTATCCAAATATATCAACCAAAAATAAAGTTTTGCAGCACTTGTATGTAAAGCATAATGAAAAAGATGTTTTATACTCCAATTCTACAAATGCTACTTTCAGTTCTTTACTTTGGAGGTCTAAAAATTAGGCAGGAGCTAATTGGACTGATGGAGTACTTGTCACAGGCAAAAGGATGGCATCCCAAAGATGTGCACGTTTTCATCTCTGGAATGTGTAAATATATTAAATGGCAAGGGGGAATTAAGGTAGCTAATCAAATGACCTTAAGGAGACTATGAATAACAGATAAGGAGATTGTCCTGGCCAATGTAATCAGAAGGGTTTTTATAAGTGAAAAAGGAAAACAGGAAAGTCAATATCAGAGTAACAGCCTGAGAAAGAGTACACTGGCCACTGGGCCCTTGCTGGCTTTAAAAGTGGAAGGGCACCTTGAATCAAAAAATTGGGCTATTTCCAAATGCTGGAAAAGTCAAGGAAACAGATTCTCCACTACAGCCTCCAGAAGTAACATAACCCTTCACCCACCTTGAATGTAGCCCACGGGGACATTCCATATTTCTAACATCCAGAACTCTATTAAGATAACAACTATGTGTTATTTTAAGCCACCAAGTCTTCGGAAATTTGTTAGCAGCAATGAAAAACCAATACAGATATTCTCACAAGTGTTTTACTAGTAGCTCCTGGCTGGATTATCGGTAGCAAGACTCCTAACACTAATATAGTGCTTGGTGCATTACTAAACCAACTACGTTTGGCTGATGGCTAAGTTCAACTTCCATAATAGGTAAATAATTAGATAGATACAATATTAAGTTCACCCTATAATCCCTGATACAAGCCACATGTATACATTTGTTTTTTGAAGGAATTTGGAAAACTAGAAAGATTTTATTCTCAATTTTGCATTTTTTTTTTGGTATAGACAACAAAATTCACATAGAAATAACACAAAGAAAACTACAGTGTTATGCCATGTACAATGATATGTATATAACAATGCTGATGCAATGCTACCAAAATACCACCAAAGTACTCAAAACCAGAACTAATTTTATGAAGAAATAAATCAGAACATTATTTCAGAAAATCTCTCAGAACCATAAAAGCAAAAATGGAATTCAGAATCTCCATTTTTAGCAGATGTCAACTAAAAACTGATAACTAATACCGCCAACCAAAATTCACCTTAATATCTGTACTGTTACCTATATGTATAATAAAATAATATTTTATGACTATTAATTATAATTCAAACTCCTCCTTCTCAAAAAGATATATGGTCTCCTATCTCATAGTCAATATTCCTATGAAAATACATGATTGGTAAAAGAAAATTTATATTTGTTAATTTGGAATCGTACATAGTTTTATGTTGCTATCCCCCAAACCTTCTTAATGAAATAAAATAATTCAGTGGAGGAAAGAATAAAAAAATTCAATAAGTGCACGTAGGCTACTCCTCTCTGATAGCAATGAATAGGTTTCACATAGGAGAATACTTCTGGTATCCTTTTTTTACAACTAACAAAGCACAATTGATCGTAATGTATTACATGGGGGATAAAGAAAAGAGGGGACAAATGTAATAATTGTAACGGAAAAAGATTTGGGTAGGAAGACCACAATGCATCTTAGATGTTCTGTTTGCTTCAGACACCAGAACAAAAATAAGACACCAGAAAAATGGACATATAAACCTCCTACCCTACTATAAATTATGGGGAAAATGTTGATTGTTTTCTGGATTTACACAAAGCTAGTCCACATTATTTTGAGGCTAGCTAGGGAGTCAGACTGGGTGTTTTCTCTGGAGTCCCCCAAGGTCAACTTGGTCGAATATAGCACTCGCTAGAACTTCCCAAATAAATAACAAAACTTTGCTTTTGTCTCTTCTAGTTTTCTGCATTACCCACAAAATGTCATTATTTCTGGGTAAAAGTTCAAACTACCTTAAAAGAATCTAAATCCATTACGATGGGTCAAACTGATGAAACTGAGGGAGTATCTAACATACTCTGAAGTCTTGGCAAATAAAAACTGGTGATACTTCATTTGTGATAAAAGTATATTTTTAAAAGGGAAAATGATAAAACCAAACCTCAAAACAGCAGTTCCCCCAGACCATGAGACAGGAGGATGGGACAGTGAAGGAGCACTTCATTGACAAAGCAGTTCTTGTATTTCAGTTCTTAAACTGAGTGATGAGTTCATAGGTCAGTTTTACTATTATGGCTCATATCTTGCATATATATTAACATATTTTCATGCATCAAGTATGAAGAAAGATGATGCAAATTATATTTACCCATAATAAATTTGCATTTTAATAATTAAAATTAAAAGTCCTACAAGAGGGGTGCCTGGCTGGCTCAGGCACTTATGATTTTGGAGCAGGTCATGATGTCACAGGCTCGTGAGTTCAAGCCCCGCATCAGGCTCTGAGCTGACAGCAAGAAGACTGCTTGGGATTCTCTCTCTCCCTCTGTCTCTGCCTCTTCCTGGTTCACTCACTCTCTCTCTCTTTCTCTCTCTCTGTCTATCTTTCTTTCAGAATAAATAAACAAACTTTTTTTAAAGAAGAGATCAACGAGAGATGAGGAAATTAAATATTTGGGAACCACTCCTTCCATGAAGAAATTCCACATATGCTATTTTCCAAAAATGCTGCTGCCGTTAATTACTGCTATCGCATACATATGTTCAATACTTTGCAGACATGTTTAATATTCATCTTCTCAATTTACCCTTACAATATCTCTAAAGGTACTCATTTATCCCATTTTAAACAAAAGAAAATATAGTTTAAGAGAGGGTAAGTAACCTACTCAAAACCATACAACTCAGTGGAGATGGAAGATAGAATTCAGGATTGCCTGACTCTAGAGTCTGAGATGTATAATGTTATACCTAGAAGTCCCTCTGCTGTTCAGGGATCAATTGTCTCATAGGTCTCCAAATTGGACATACTATAAATTTATTATAGAAACACCTGTTAAGAAAGCCCTCCCTCGACACTAAAAGAGAGAAAAGTTACAAAGGGGTTGCTCCAGAACAGATTGAAATTGGACATCCAAAAATTGTTTCTAATTATCAACTGATAAAGGATAAATTCATAACGCCAATTAATCAAAGAGAAAAGTGTGAGCTATTGCCAAAAGACAAAATTAATGTTTTTGTGTCTTTAGTATGTCTAAATTCTCCTTATAACCTCTCATCTTTAAAGATTCATCAATGTTCTCAAGGTAAGAACTCCAATGCTACCTTAAGTTCCAACTAGAGAATGACCACTCTAGTACATAAGTTATAATACAGCTTGAAATTGTCACATAAAAATGAGATTACCTTAAAAAATAAATTGCAGTGATGTAAGATAATCATGATTCAAGTACCGACCTTCACATTTGTCCTCTAATATCAGATTTTCTGTAGCTCCAAAAAAATAAAATAGAGGTACTTCTCTGCACTACTCCAGCTGTGATAATTTTACATCTTTTATTTGCACAGACAGGAATAGAACCTATGTTCAATTTCTTTTTTTTTTTATTAATTTTTTTTAAACATTGATTTATGATTGAGAGACAGAGAGACACTGGGCATGAGCAGGGAAGGGGCAGAGAGGGGGGAGACACAGAATCTGAAGCGGGCTCCAGGCTCCGAGCTGTCAGCACAGAGCCCGACGTGGGGTTCGAACTCATGAACTGTGAGATCATGACCTGAGCGGAAGTCAGACGCTCAACTGACCGAGCTCCCCAGGCGCCCCAAATTTCTATATAAACATTGTTTCAGGGAAACATAAATGTTAGCCTCTTTTATTTTAAACCTCAGCCTGCTGTTGTATGGATAATCTTAGTTACCTCCAGAACTGTTCTAAATACTGATCTCAAAAAATAAGGAAAACATGAGTAAAGTGATAGTTTGGTATATTTTCCAGCCCCTACAACCCACTCATAAACCCCATGGTATAAGAAGTGACATACAATTATCAGAATCTGCGTTGTAGATAATCCTCCCCTCATTTAGAATCACATAGCAGCAGGTTTACTTGGAAGGAAAATGTAGTACACAACCTTGAAAACAGGTTCAGGCAACTCTCTTTATTAGGGTCAACTGCTTTATTCCTTTTGTAATAAGAAAAATCCCCACATTTCATCTCAGCTGATGACTTTGCTTTACATTTTGTTGAGAAAATTGGAGAAAAAGAAATGCCCTCAGAATTCCTTCAATAAATATGCCACCCACCTGTATCTCTTCATGTACTGTCTCTTTCTTTCTGTTGACAAAGAGTGAAGTGTCCCTACTTTCTTAATTTTAAGGCTAGCCTTTTCATATGTGTTCAGGCTTCCATCCCCTTGTCCCTGTCTGCTCCTTTGGAGAATATAAATCCTTTATTTATCTACTCCAGGACATTCAACCTTTCCTTCTCAATTGTAACATTCCCACCATTAAAAAACAAAAAACACAACAAAAAAGTTCATCTTAATTCTGTATCCACTCAGTTGTCATTTCCTTTTGTTGTTGCTCCTTAAATAGAAAAGTGGTGAAAAGGTTAATAATTGTGCCTCTGGGGTCCACACTGTCACTTCCCAATCTTCCTCTTAACCTGCACTACTGAAACCACTCTTGTCGGGGTCAACAATGGCCTCCGTGATGACACATCTGATGGATGCCTCTGTGTTTGGTTCTTACTTATACTATCTGCAGTATCTGACACACTCTCTTGCCCCCGTTCCTGGCATAGTCTCATGGCCTCCATGACCCACAGCATCATGCTCCTGGTTTTGTTCTGTCCCACAATCTGCTGCTGTTAAGTTTTCTTGTCTGGCTTCAGCATCTCTAGGTGAAACACAAATATTCCAGAGTCCAAGACCCCTTGTTGGTCTAAAAAAAAACAGTTTTTTTTCTATGTACAATAATGAAGCAGCAGAAAGAGAAATCAAGGAATCGATCCCATTTACAATTGTACCAAACCCCACAAAATACCTAGGAATAAACCTAACCAAAGAGGTGAAAAACGTATACACTGAAAACTATAGAAAGCTTATGAAAGAAATTGAACAAGATACAAAAGACATGGAAAAACATTCCATGCCCCTGGACTGGAAGAACAAATATTGTTAAAACGCTGATACCACCCAAAGCAATTTATATATTCAATGCAATCCCTATCAAAATAACATCAGAATTCTTCACAAAGCTAGAACAAACAACCCTAAAATTTGTATGGAACCAGAAAAGACCCCAAATAGCCAAATCAATCCTGAAAGAGAAAACCAAAGCAGGAGGCATCACAATCCCGGACTTCAAACTGTATTACAAAGCTGTAATCATCAAAACAGTATGGTACTGGCACAAAAAGAGACGTATAGATCAATGGAACAGAATAGAGAACCCAGAAGTAGGCCCATAAACATATGGTCAACTAATCTTTGACAAAGCAGGAAAGAATATCCAATGGAATAAAGACAGTCTCTTCAGCAAGTGGTGCTGGGAAAACTAGACAGCGACATGCAGAAGAATGAACCTGGACCACCTTCTTACACCAGACACAAAAATAAAATGGTTGAAAGACCTAAATGTAAGACAGAAAGCCATCAAAACCTTAGAGGAGAAAAGAGGCAACAACCTTTTTTACTTCAGCAGCAGTAACTTCTTATGTGACATGTCTCTAGAGGCAAAGGGAAACAAAAGCCAAAATGAGCTATTGGGACCTCATCAAGATAAAAAGCTCTGCATAGCAAAGGAAAAAATCAGCAAAACTAAAAGGCATTGACAGAATGAGAGAAGATATTTGCAAATGAAATATCAGATAAAGTGTTAGTATCCAAAATCTACAAAGAACTTATCAAACTCAACATCCAAAAAAACAAATCATCCAGTGAAGAAATGGGCAAAAGACATGAATAGACATTTTTCCAAAGAAGACATCCAGATGGCTAATAGACACATGAAAAAATGCTCAATATAACTCATCATCAGGAAAATACAAAATAAAACCACAATGAGCTATCACCTCATACCTGTCTGAATGGCTAAAATTAACATATCAGGCAAGGATAGATGTTGGCGAGGATGTGGAGAAAGAGAAACCTTTTTTCACTAATGGTGGGAATGCAAACCGGTGCAGCCACTCTGGAAAACAGTATGGAAGTTCCTCAAAATATAAAAATAGAACTACCCTGTGACCCAGCAATTGCACTACTAGGTATCTATGCAAAGGACACAGGAGTGCTGTTTCAAAGGGGCACATGCACCCCAATGTTTATATTAGCACTATTGACAATGGCCAAAGTATGGAAATACCCCAAATGTCCATCAACTGATAAATGGATAAAGAAGATGTGATACATGTATATATATATATATATATATACATATATATATATATATATATGTATATATATATACACACACACACACACACACACACACACACACACACACAATGGAATATTACTCGAAGATCAAAAAGAATGAAATCTTCCCATTTGCAACAACATGGATGGAAATAGAACGTATTAGGCTAAGCGAAATAAGGCAGTCAGAGAAAGACAAGTATCATATGATTTCACTTGTATATGCAATTTAAGATACAAAACAGATGAACAGATAAGGGCAGGGGAACAAAAATAATTTGAAAACCAGAGAGGGAGACAAACTATAAGAGACTCTTAAATACAGAGAACAAACTGAGGGTTGCTGGCAGGGTGTTGGGTGGGAGATGGGCTAAATGGGCAGGGGACATTAAGGAGGACACTTGTTGGGATGAGCACTGGGTGTGATATATAAGTGATGAATCACTGAATTCTATTCCTGAAATAATTTTTACACTGTATGTTAACTAACTTGATTTAAATTAAAAAAAAAATTGAAAACAAAAATTTTTTTTGAGAGAGAGTGTGTGTGAGTGAGCAGAGGAGGGGCAAAGAGAGGGGGTGACAGAAGATCTGAAGCAGGCTCTGTGTTGACAGCAGAGAGCCTGACGCGGGACTTGATTCCAAGAACTATGAGATGATGGTTCAGCACAGAGCCTGACACGGGACTCGAACTCATGGGGCTGGAACTCATGAGCTGTGAGATCATGACCTGAGCAGAAGTCAGATGCTTAACTGACTGAGCCACCCAGGCGCCCCATTCACACTGATATTTTAGAATGTAAAATGATTTTCTAAATTTCCAGAGCTCAAAATCAATGGCTTGACATTATATTTAGAGCAAAATCTAAACTTTTCAGAGTTTACGAGAAGTCTTGTCTTTCACCTAACTCTTCTTCAGCATTTATATCACATTCTTACTTCTTTCTGCCCACTTCAATTTATATCTCTTTCAGACTTGACTAAAACCAATATGTAATTTTCAAAACTTCTCATACATGATCCATGTCAATAGATTCTTTGGGTTTTCTTTAAAACTGCTAAAATATTTTTCTCCATTTGTACTGCATAGCTTAAAAAATGTTTATTTATTTTTGAAAGCAAGAGAGTGCAAACAAGGGAGGGGCAGAGAGAGAAGAGGGACAGAGGATCTGAAGTGGGTTTCACACTGATAGTAGTGAGCCCAATGCAGGGCTCAAACTCATGAACGGGAGATCATGACCTGAGCCAAGTCAGACGCTCACTTGACTGAGACACCAGGTGCTCAAATTATGACTTTTTTTTCTTTATGATTTTTTGTTTTACATTTTATTTATTTTGGAGAGACAGAGAGAGACAGAGCACAAGTGGAGGAGGGGCAGAGAGAGAGGGAGACACAGAATCCGAAGCAGGCTCCAGGCTCCGAGCTGTCAGCACAGAGCCCAACGTGGGGCTCAAACTCACAAACCGCGAGATCATGCCCTGAGCCAAAGTCGGACGCTTAAATGACTGAGCCACCCAGGCGACCCTAATTTTTTTTTTTTAAGATAATACTTCATCCTAGCTGTAGGTGGCAACAAATGCCATGACAGGGAATCCAGATGTTTACACAGGAATGGAGTTAAGGATCACCATGGCCTCAGACACAGGGCACAGCTTACTTTTTACCAGATTTCTTAATTCCACCTCTGGCCAGAGGGCCTTTTTCCGTGGCCTTCACTTTTAGCTCCTCAAGTGTCTTATGCTCCTCTTTCTGTTTCTGCTTGAATGCCTTTCTTGGGCATCTCCTTGGCCTGCTTCTTGGGCTGCTTCAAGAGCTTCTTTCTGCCCCCTTCACAGCTGGACATTGCACCTGTGGTCCCCTCCCCAGACCCTGCCACCAGAAGCCAGTGGTTATGTTTTGATTAATTCAATCCTCGTATTTATTAGTCACTCATAGTATTGTTGAAAGTTTTCACCATTCTGTGGTTCAAATACTCTATGGAGTTTGATGAAGGGGGCTCCTGCTGCTATTCATTTCCCCATTATTCCAGAACAAATATGTAAATGTATAACAAAGGCCATATAAGTATGGTCATCAGTGGGATAATTAGACACAGTGGCAACACATTGTTAAGGTATAAGGTCACCTCACAGGGTTTCTCTGCCTAGTTTTGCACCTACCATACAGAAAGATTTACAAGCTACCTTATAAGAAGTTCGGTTTCTAATAATGAATGATTCCAAGTTGTGGTTTTCCTCTACCATAGGGCCAAGAAGACACTGGTAAATGTTCCTCTACCTCTTGTAAGAAAGTTTGAGCTAAATGATTAATTACTTTAAGCATTTTATCTCAGAATGATACCTATGCTTCCTCTATCTTCTTTTGTTTCTATTTGACTTTATTTGTAGCAATTGAGTTTAAATATATTTTATGGTAATCTTTGGCAAAATATTTTTGCAAGTAAGTGGAAAATATCAATTTTTGATATATAAAATATAATGTGGGACAGTATTGAGCTGCTTACCAGTAGTTCTCCTAAAATGGAGCTCATGGTTTGAGTAAATGAGAAACTGAATACAAACCTAAGCTAGGATTTGTAAAAATCACTGTTAATCTAAGGCTCCTGTAATAGAAAATGGTGGTCTAAACGGGACAAAAATAATCCCACTATATTTTGTATTTATTAGACAGTACTGCTCAGTAGAATTATAAGGTAAGCCACATGTATGCTGTTAAACTTTTTTTGTAGCCACATTATGAAAGTAAAAGCTACAGATGAAATTAATTTTATTAATATATTTTATTTAACCCAATTTATCAAAAGGTGTTACAATTTCAGCATGTAATATACAAATTGTTAACATGGTATTTTATTTTTTTCTGACTAATTTAAATCCAGTGTATATTTTACACTTACAGCACATCTCAATTCAGATCACTCAAATACTTAACGACCACCTCTGGCTAGGGACTCCCATAGTGGCCAGTGTATTAGACTATATCTGTAAGTGAATATCAACTTAACACAAGCACATTTAAGAGGGTATTAGAGGAACCCAAATCCCAATCATCCTTACGTGGAACACATATGAACTTTAAAGAATATAAACAGAGGACAGATGCATTTATTTCCCCTGAACTCTACTTCAGTGATTCCATAATGTACCATTTTAAATATTTCTATTCAAATAAACATGATTTTGCACTTTACCTCCTGCTGTGGCAACTTTGAAATGCTGCAAGTAAAAAGCTGCTAAAAATTACAAATTGCCACCTAAATTTCCCTGCCTACATGATGATAATTAGTCCTATTTTTGAAGGACCACAAATTATTGCCAAACAATTAGATACATCTTTAGGAAAATTCATTTCTTTCCTCTCAAAATACATTTTTGGAAGAAAAGAAAAATAATCTTTTTTTCCATTCAGTCTGTAAATCTTCACTTTTTTTTCAAAAGTAAAAAATAATTATTTATTAACTGTAATGTTCTAGGTATTTTTGGGGATATAAGATGAATAAGATACTACTCTAGCCTTAAAAAACTCATGATCAAGCCAAACACCTGAGGTATCTTTATATAATGTCACTCTTCAAGACCATACATTCAATTATTTCAGTGAAATCTTCTAAGAGCAAGGACTTTTTAAGTACTTTATTGAGGTATGATGGATGTAGAATAAGCTGTCCATATTCAATATATACAACCTGGTGAGTTTGGAGATAAGAGTAAACCCATGAAAACATCACAGCTATGCCATACACATATCCCTCACTTCCAAAAGTTTTCTACTGACCTCTTTATTTTTTATTGTAGGAACATTTAACACAAGATCTACCCATTTTGCAAATTTTTAAATATGTAATACAGTGTTGTTAACTATAGGCACTATGCCTATAATAGATCTCTGGGATGTATTCATCTTGGGTAACTGAAACGTTATACCCTTTGACTCAAATCTCCCTATTTTCCCTCCCCCTCAGGCTCTGGAAACCAGCATTCTACTCTCTGTTGCTATGAGTTAGACTCTTTTTAGAATTCTCATTTAAGTAGTACCATGTAGTATTTGTCATTCTGCTTCCGGATTATTTCACTTAGTATGATATTCTCCAGGTTCATCCATGTTGTCACAAATGGCAGGATTTCCTTCTTTTTCAAGGCTGAATAATATTCCAATATGAACGTGATATATATTGCATTTTCCTTATCCATTCAGCCATCAAGAACATTTAGGTTGCTTCCATGTCTTAACTATTGGGAATAATGTTTCAATGAACACAGGAGTTCAAATATCTCTTTGACATCATGATTTCAATTCCTTTGGATATATACCCAAAGTGGTATTGCTAAAACACAGTATGGTTCTATTTTTAATTTTTTGAGGAAACTCCAACTATTTTCCACAGTGGTTGCACCAGTTTACAACATTTCCACCATTAGTGCACAAGGGTCCCCTGTTCTCAACTTACTTTCTTTCTTTCTTTCTTCCCTCCTTCCTTTCTTCCTTCCTATCTATCATCTGTCTATTTTATCTATCAATCAATCATCTATTATGATAGCCATCCTAGCAGGTGTAAGGTGACATCTCATTGTGGTTTCAAATTGCATTTCACGGATGAATACTGATACCTTTTTTTTTTTTTTTAATATATCATCTTAGGATAAATGTCTATTGAAGTTCTTTGCCCATTTAAAAAATCAGATTGTTTTATTTACTTATGGTTTTCTGTTGAGTCGTAGGAGTTCTTTATATATTTTAGATATTAGCCCTTTATCAGGTATATGGTTTACCAGGATATTCTCCCATTCCATCAGGGTGCCCTTTCATTTTGTTGGCGGTTTATTTGGAAATGCAAAAGCTTTTTAGTTTAATGTAATCTTGTCTATTTTTGCTTTTGTTGCATGTGCTTTTGGTGTCATATCCAAGAGATCATTGCCAAGGCCAATGTCAAGATTTGCCCCTGTATTTTCTCTGAGGATTTTTAAGGTTTTCTTATCTTGTTTTCAAGCCCTTTTGAGTTGATTTTTGTATATGGTGTAAGATAAAATAATCTAATTTCATTCTTTCACATGTAGCCATCCAGCTTTCCCAGTAACATTTATCAAAGAGACTATCCTTTCTACATTGTGTGGAACATTCACTTTTAAATTACCTCTAAAATTAAATAAGTTGGTGAGAAATTATACAGATAGGGAGAATTAAATGGAGGAGGAGAGCTTGGTAACAATGACTCAAAACTATTGCCATACCACTGTGCCATTATCGCTTTTGGTATAACCTTTTTTATCTTGTCCTCCCAGTGAATCTGAACAAGAACTTGAAAAGAAGTGTCTTAAAAGAAAAAGCAAATTAATTTTTTAAAAAAATATATTTATCTTCCTTCAATTCTTTGTAAGCTTTCCAAGGTAGTGACCAGACTATATTTGGATATGAACTAGTACTTAGCACAGTTCTTGTCACAGAGCAGGTACTCAACATATATTTCACAAGTGAGTGTTAGTTTTGTGAATAAAATAATGGATTATTTTTAAATTTCTCACCTCTTATGTATGTCCATTGAGATCTGAGCTCCATAATGCTAGAGTAAAAACTATTAGGGTAAATTATGCTCTTTCCTTCTCTGCTTAAGATGACAAGGGAAACGTATCAATGTTCAAAAATTATGTGTCACCTGACTTTATGCTCTATCAGTATCCATGTGACCAATAAAGCAAATAATTCTCATCATGAAGGACTTACTTTCAAGTGGCACAAAAAATGATAAGAAAAATAGTTCATACAAACATTGCATAATAGAAGCAATAAGATATATAAGGCTGGTGGAGTTAGAGGTAATTGAATTCAGGTTTCTTGGGTTGCATGTTGACTACATACAATCAAAGAGCATATCCACAAATTTGATAACATGTGACACTCAGGGTATTATTTTAAACTCCTATGACAAACGTTTTAGATTAATTGCTTTGATTATTTTGACACAGAACCAGTTATTTGAAAGCAATATATAAGGCTTATTCCTTGTATCATTTAAAAATCAATTTTAATAAAAGTTATCTTAAATATTGTTGCCTTTGGCTTTAGCAAATCCACTTCATTTGTATGGGGGTTTAGATTTTCAATGCACTTTCATGTACACGCATCTCATTTGATTTTTTTCAACAATTCCATGAGTTGATATTACCATGCTGTAAGTAAAGACATCGAATCCAATTGATTTTTCTGACGATAGGTCAAAGAAAAGAAATCCTGAGAGCCTGACATAAAAATTCCACTCTTCCTTTCTTGTAGAAATATACCTTCACCCCATTCTTTGTGTTTCTCAACATCCCCCTCTAACCAGCATTCTGGAGATATAGTTTGCTGCGTCTACACAAAGGACCTAGGAACTTTTTCTTGTCAACTTCTCAATCTTATTGTGAAGACTGATAAGCAGACAGATGGCACTGTTTTCTTTAATTTCTTATTAATATTTTATATTTCTTCTCCCAACACTAATCCTGGTTGCAAAGTCTCTACTTTGAATGCCCCTTCCACACCATACACACACACACACACACACACACAGCCAAGACTCCAAAATTACAAAATTTTTAACTCTGCACATGCATCATCCATATTAATTCTACTTACTGTAACAGGATTAATTCAAGATATACATGAATAGAAAGAAATAATCAGAATTGACTTACCAATAAGACTGCTTAGTGAAATCCAACTTTAGAAATAAAAATTTCCCTTGTGTATCTGTAAGTTATTTCTTGCATGCATTTCCTCCTCCTATCCAACATGATTTCTACACTTCTAGTGTGTTTCTTGATATCCAGATTCACAGAACCACTCTCAGAGCTCCCAGAACCACTCAGCCATTCTTTGCTTTCTCCCCCAATTGACTACATTTTAAATATGTTTCATCAATGTTCAAAACTTTACTTTCTTTACTTTTAGAACAGAAAATCAGCCAGTGTAATTCAACAGATGATTTTACTGCTTCACAGAAAAGACATGACATCACTCAATCTATCCCTCTTCAACTTAATTCTTTCTCTTTATCATCACCTGCCCTTTTCCCCTTACCTCTTTAAAAAGAATTTAATCTATTTTTTTACCAGACTGTCCTGATCATCCATTCATTTGAGCTCACCCATTCTTGACAATGTGTTACCCCAGTTAGATCTCCTTCCATTGGTCTCTTCGTCTCACTTTCCATTAGATTTTTCTTATCTCCCTAAAACATAGTCAAATCCATTCTATACACATAATAAAAATTATACCTTCAGCAAGTTTTCAACTCTATTCTCTTCAAAAAGATACTTATTTAAAAATATCCACTGCCCAGTTTCTAGCAACTCCTCAACAATTCATAATCTAACAGTTTGCCCCTTGCCATTACTTCTCTAAACTTGCTCCTGCACTGATTTCTTCCTGCATATGTTAGATACTTATATACAAGAAGCTACCCCAAAACCTAGTTACCTAAAAATAACCATTAAGTGTTGATCACAAGTTTACTTGTCAGTGGTTCTCCTAATCTGGGCCTGGTTGAGTTGACTTGTACAGGACTTGCTTCAATCTATGTGATCAGCTGATTGGTTGTTTTGGAACTGGCTGGTTGAGGATAATTGGCTGGCTGTTGGCTGGGGTAAGAGGAACTCACATGGCAACAAGAGGACTCCAAGAAAGTGTAGAAGCATGCATTGAGGCCTATCCACAAAACCAGTATGTTGTCATTTCTGTTGCATTCCATTAGCCAAAACAAGTAACAATAAGGAATAGAGGAATAGACTCCATGTATTTACAGATGGAATTGCAAAGATATGTTTCAAAGATGGTAGCTACAGGGATGGATAGAGAATTGGACCTTGTTTTTTTTTGTGTGTGTGTGTGTGGTTTTTTTTTGTTTGTTTTTTTGTTTTTGTTTTTGTTTTTGGACACTATCACACCTTGCTTAACTTCCTTCCTGTATCAAGTCAGTCTTCCCTGGGATTCAGTAATTACAATTGCCTACATTTCCCCTTGCATTTCTAGCCTACTCTTTTCAATTTCCTTAGTTGGCCTTCGTCAATTCTTTGAATATATGCATTTCTTTAAGTTCATTCTTTGGACTTTTTAATCTTATAACTGTACATGTTTCTCCCATGACTATGTCATCTAAATCTACTGCCTTGTCACAGGCTCTGTTTTCAGAGAAAACAAATTCAAAAACATTCTTCTCCAACAGTTTTGTGTGTGTGCGGGTGTGTGTTTGAGTCTTACCTCTTAACTGAACCATGGTTCTAATTTCTTTCTTGCACTCCTACCTCCAGCTTCACCTGTCCTCTGATTACCTTCTGCCTGTATAATTTTTCTTAGAACTATATCTGGGGGTAGGCACCGGTGTGGCTCGGTCGGTTAAACAACCAACTTTGACTGAGATTATGATCTCATGGTTCATGAGTGCAAGCCCCACATCAGGCTCTCTGTTGTAAGCACAACAGATCTGCTTCAGATCCCCTGTCTCCCTCTTTCTCTGTCCCTCTTCCACTCATGTGCTCTCCCTTTCTCTCAAAAATAAATTAACATTAAAAAAAACTATATCTGGGGGCACATGGGTGGCCCAGTTGCTTAAACATCTGACTCTTGATCTCAACTCAGGTCTTGATCTCAGGGTCATGAGTTCAAGCCCTGCAATGGGCTCCATGTGGGGCATGGAGACTACTTAAAAACAAAAACAAACAACAAACAACAAGAAACAGAAAGAAAACACTATGTCTAATCATGACATGAGATACTTTATAATTCTAAATCAATCATCTGCCCAGACAATGTTGATTTTTTCCACTGAAGGATTAAATTTTGTTTGGAACTTAGGGTCTTCCACTCTTTGACCTCAGTTTACTTGATTTAAACTTATCATAATCCTGTATACCTTTTACTTCAGTTATATTGCAGTTTCTATTCCTAGAGCATCCCCCATACATCCCTAATCATATCCCTTTCTCATCTTCCCTGAGTCTTAAATAATTATCCTACAAGGCCCATCTACTTAATCTGCTACATGTCTTTTAAGAATCAGCTCAAATAACATGTCATATGAATCTTCTTCCAAGTTTAGAATCTTCTTTTATTTTACATTATATATCTGCATCTCTCTCTTGGCTGTTAATCATCTCAAGGGAAAAAAATGACCTCATAGATTGTGTTACCAATGGTCAGAGATTTTATGCTTAAGAGTTATTAAAATAACAAATATCTGTTGAATAGTATTGAATCATTTAAGATACAAATTAAAGGAAACCCAATTAAGAGGTAATATATACTTAGGATCTTTCTCACTGTCAAAGCCTAATTTGCATATATACATTTTTACTTCGTTAAATCAAGAAAATATCAAACTAACTGAAGTTCAAATTTTCCTTTAGTCAATGGAATCTTCAAGTATTAAATATAATAAAACTAAAGCCTACACTCAATATCAATATTAGTAGTCACTGTATATTGAATCAATATGTGTCCCCACAGTGAAAGTAGGCAACTTTAAAATAGTTTAGTAAAAGGCCAATTATGAAAAGTTGGATAGGGCTTAGGAAAACTAGAGGAGATGGAAGTACCCTGAAATTAGTAAGACCTGCAATGGAGAACTTTACCACCCCTTGGCCAGAAGTGGTGAGGGCCTAGAACTTTTATCAGAACCTGCAGACAGGGCTTCAAATATAAAAAGTCAGGCTTAGAGGAACTGTGACCTTTGGTAGAAGGATGTAAGGAGCCTATAGGAAACTCAGAGGTAACACTACTTCCTCCTTCCGATTTCATGTTTGTATTTCCCCATAGCCAGAATCCATCAAGAAGCCAAACTGACCCTGGAATCCAAGGACCAAGGGAGGCTAGTAATGCGATAAATAGAGAGTAAGATGGAAAAGGATAGAGAATGGATCTAGAAGACAAGTGTTTGGTATCTGGAGTTATGTTTGGACATTTTGTTTTTGTTTATTTTGAGAGGGGGGAGCAGTGTATAGACAGAGGGAGAGATAATCCCAAGCAGGCTCTGTGCTGTCACACAGAGCCCAATGCAGGGCTCAAACTCATGAACTGTGAGATCATGGCCTGAGCTGAAACAAGAGTTGGACGCTTAACCGACTGAGCCACTCAGGTGCCCCTGGACATTTTATTTTTATTTAACTTTCTTTTTATGCTGCTGAATCTCAGTTTCAGAAGACTAACTCATAGAATTTATTTCATAGAAATATGGTTTAGTAAAAATGTGAAAGATTCTTCTTAGCTAAAGGAAGTCCTCGGGTCCAATTATTTTGTATTTTTGAAGAAACAACATCTGCATCAGTAATACGGGGAAAACATTATGTAAGGAGAGTGAATTCAGAAACCTTTTTATTACAGCTTTCTGCTTGAGTACATAATCAACTTCACAGTCAGATATTTTCATGTCTTACCATTATTGGTAGTACTGATGTGCCTTATTAAAAGCACAGAAGTATTTTTATTCTTCTCAGAAAATGTTGTGAAGCACTTAGATTTGGTAACGTAGCCTTTGGGATTTTCAGGTTAAGTTGGTAGTCTTCTTATACTTGATAGATACAAACCTGTCCTGAGTTCTCACTTGAAATATATCAAAAGCCAAGCAAAGAGATATATGAGCAAATAATTCTGAGAAATTAATCCTCAACATTAAAAAGTAGTTGAGAAGATAACGCAAGTCAAAAATCTAAAATAATTTGAATGGCTATTTTTTTTTTTGTCCCAAAAATCAAGGGACATGAAGAAATTACCCTTCAGAAATAGTAACTTTCTCAGGCCATATGGGTGCTCAGTCGGTTAGGCACCCGACTCCTGATTTTGGCTCAGGTCATGATCCCAAGGTGGTGGGATTGAGCTCCGTGTTGGGCCCTGTGCTGAATGTGGTCTGGTTGGGATTCTCTCTGTCTCTCCCTCGGCCCCCTCCCCCACTCATGCCCTCTCTCTCTATATATATGTTAAAAAAAAAGATATAATAATTGTCTTACTTTGGATGTATTTTAAAGCATAAAATCCAAGTTTACATAGAACATCTAATTGAAGTCTTATAAAAAACCTATGATACATATTTGGATATATTTCTTTACTTAATTTTTAAAAACTGAACTAAAGAAATTAAATAATAAAGGGATTAAGGTCTAAAGCTAATAAATGACAAACCCAGCAACTGAGGTGATTACCAGTGTAGTATGGGATCTATAAAATATTTTTGAGCACATACTAAAATTTATGTATCATTTACTACACTAAGAACATTTTAGACATACGCAAAGAGTAAGATTAAAATATATGCAAATTGAAGATCTAAGATTTTGGTTGTTGTGGTGGTGGTGGTGGTTTGTTTTGTTTTGTTTTTTACCTACTCCCAGTATACTTGCATACCTTGTTTTGAAGATTATTAGTCAGTAGTACACATACCAATTTATCTTCTGAACTAAAATAAATTTGCATTCCTCAATGCTCACCTTACAAAAAACGAAACCCAAAGGTCCTTGGGGTACTATAGGCCCAAAATTATGAATAAAAAAGGAAAAACTGTGAAAGGCATTTTTGAGGCAAAAACTAAACTTAATACTACTTAGATATAGGAGAAGATGTTCAGAATGCTTCCTTCCCCCTCTCCCCCCCCCCCACTTTAGCCATCAGGTAAATGCTGCATGAGTTATGGAATACAAGACATAAGACACATAAGTTTAATTTTATATTATCAATTTGAGAATCTTCAAATGGGATATTCAGCTTTTTATCTGATAAAAAGAATCTGTTAAGTCTGGGAACTGAGACTTTCTGGGAACTTTCTGAACTAGGATGATTTTCTTTTTCTTGTTTAATACATAGAAGTCAAAATGCATATCGATACTAGCTTTTTGTCCATTTTATGTTCCTTTGTGTCTGGCTTCTTCTCCTCAACATCGTGTTTGTGAGAAACCTGTACTTTGGTGTGTCACTGTAATGTTCATTCTTGTACAGAATTTCATTTTGACTTCTATTTTTAAAATGCCCTAACTCAAACTGCCTTAAACAATAAGAAAATATATTTTCTCACATAACTGAAGGTCCAGATGGAGGATAGGCTCCAGGCACGATAACTGGAGCTGCAGCAACGTTATCAAGAAAGAAGTTCTCTTCTGTCTCTCTGTAGTTCCATTCTCAGGATCACATGATAGCTTCCAAAGGAAACGGGACTTTATGCTTTCTTTCTGCATCTAGCAAGACAGGGGGACAACCCCTCTCCAGACCAAGGAATAGAAATCCTTCCTTTCAGTCTCCTTGGGCCATGTTTGTAAAAAGATATATTTAGGCAAAATTGTCAGAGGTACTCTGCCCTTCCAAAATAATCTACCCATAAAGCCCCAAGAGTCCCATATGTAAAACTTACAAAAATGTAAACAAACATGTAACCTCATTGCTACTTATGCTGTTCTGTAACACAAAGAGTGAACATCAAAACCTTTTCCTGGAGTAAGTAGAACCGTGGCCATGGTAAAGACTGTAAAATTTGGAACGTACTGGACAATTGTCTCATGCTTAAGAGAGAAAGCCAGAAGCATTCCTAGTAAAACCAAATAACTTATTTGAGTAAGTCCTGGGATATAATGTACAGTGCGGTAACTAGAGTTAACAATACTATTATATTTGAAAATTCCTAAGAGAGTACATCCTAAAAGTTCTCATCACAAGGAAAAAAAACTATAACTCTCTGTGGTTGTAAATCCTAAACTATAATTTTGTAATAGATACATACATCAAATAATTACATTTATCCTAAAACTAATATGTCAATTACATATCAATTAAATTTTTTTAATGAATTTTTCTTTTCAACCTTGGAAAAGTTATACATAGTCTTTGTTCATTATTTTCCTTATTCATAAATAGGAGAGAATAAGATTACCTAGAATTGGGGATGCCTGGATGGCTCAGTCAGTTAAGTATTCGACTACTGGTTTCAGCTCAGGTCATGATCCCACAGGTTCAAGCCCCACATCGAGGGGTTCTCTCTCTCTCCCTCACTCTCTGCCCCTCCCCTGCTTACGCACTCTCTCTCAAAATAAAATAAAGTTAAAAAAAACTCTAAAAAAATATTAGCTAGAATCGTGACGCACAT
Organism: Panthera uncia; assembly: GCF_023721935.1. Lineage (NCBI taxonomy): Eukaryota > Metazoa > Chordata > Mammalia > Carnivora > Felidae > Panthera > Panthera uncia. The sequence continues at coordinate 47,791,135 of NC_064807.1, forward strand.
ATTCTAAGTTATGGAGTGTGATGTGTACATAGTTTGTGCAAGTTGTTAAATTGTTGGCAAAGTCTGAAGGATGCTAGGCTGAAGCTCTCCAAGGTCTCTTTCAGCTCTACAAGTTGTAGGATGCTAGTATATAAGAAACAGATATATTTCCCCCTCAACTTATAAACTTAGATTGACATATGAAATGTTTATCAAGTACATGTTCTTAAAACTTTATTTTCATGACATATACGCTATTCAGGGATGGTTCATTTTATAAGGATTTCCTATATAAGATTTAATAGCTATATTTCCTTGCTTATTTCAAACAGTATGTTTTGCACTCATAAGGATGGTAGAGAGGTATGAAAAGGTCGGATTTTTTTCAATCAGTAAAGCAATCCCATAGTATTACTATTTTAAATTATTTAGTTTCAAAAATGCTACACCAGCACATGAAAGTTCTTAAAAAAAAAAAAAAAACTTAAGTAGATGTCAGCCTCTATTTAGGTGGTTGTCTACCAAAATCTGTTCCCTGAATCTTCTATAAAAATGAGACTATAGCTGGGCAAAAGATTCTTTGAAGTTAACTTGGTTATATGACGATGTTTTACCAATAGAATGTGTCAAGGGGGTTTTATGTTATTTTTAGGTCTGGGCAGAGCTCTTCCAAGTTCTCTTTCTCTTTCCCATATGCTGAACATGCATCTGGAAGTAACCTGTATCTATCATGCTAATGAATCAGTGACCTAGGGTAAGGTAAAGGAACATGAGAACAGGTTCTGAATGACCATGTGGAGCAATGCTTCCTGACATACTGATTCGGAAATATTACATAACAGAGAAAAAGAAATCCTCCATTGTTTTTAATAGTCAATGGATTGCTGGATTTCTAGGTCCTTAGCAACAGTCTTTGCCATAACTAAAGGCAGATCCATTGGCTGTAAAAGACAATCGTTTCTATGTTTACAATTTCAAAATTAAAAATAAGGTGAGGAGACCTGGAAAATGAAAGGCCAACAAGAACTTTTATCAGTCCCAGGATGAAACAGGAGACAGATTGTTGTTCAAGTTCTTCCTTCAAAGAGCTCAGTTTTTCGAGTAGAATGCTTATCATTCAAACAAGAAGCTAGCACCAACAAACTTTCTGTTATCTTCTCAAATTTTCTCTAAAGCGTGACAGATGTCTGAGAGTTTGGGTATGCAAAAGGACTTTCTTGCTAATAAGTTATGATGAAATAAGCAAAGATTATACAGACAAGTAGATTCCGAACATGAATTTTATAATAGGCAAATCTGCTAAATACTAGACAATGTAGTTTAATTCTGATCATTGAGAGATGATAGCCTTAGTTTAAGCTTAAAATGTGAAATGGGAGCATGACTAATTCTTACACAGTGAGACATGTTTCTTACCTAAGTGTCTTCCTGGGTCCATTAACTCCAGTGCATAAATATATTCATATACTGTCTATATCAGATCAGATATATATCAAAAAAGCAAGTACATAGTAGAAAAATCAGACTTTGTAATTAATTGCTAAACAGAAGGATTAATCAATTGTGTCATTCATTCACGAACATTTTGTGACAAATTCTCAGTGAAAATCTGTTCCCTTTAGCAAAATAGCGAACGGTAGTTTGGCACTGGAATCAAAATCATGCTAATATTTAGTACATACTGATAATTCCATTTATTAAAAATTTGGTATTAGTTTCATCATGGCAATACTCATGAATTGGCAAACGTATGTCTAAGACTAAGTAAGAAAAAACATGTTTTCCAGTATTATTCAGTTATAAATATTATAAATATGTTCAAGAAGCTTAGCAAGGACAGATTGTTCCATGAAGTACTCATTCCATATTACTTTGACTTAAATCCTAATTTTTTACAGAGAAAACGATAAAGTACAGTTTTGTGAATAGCAGCCATAAAAAATGGTGTTAAAAAATGTCTATCTTGTGGCACCGGGGTGGTTCAGTTGGTGAAGCATCGGACTCTTGATTTTGCCTCAGGTTACAGTCTCACAGTTAGTGGGATCGAGCCCCACATCTAGCTCTGTGCTGACAGCATGGATCCTGCTTGGGATCCTCTCTGTCCCTCTCTGTCCCTCACCTGCTCGTATACTCTAAGTAAATAAATAAACTTAAAAAAATATTTAAAAACACCCCCTATCCTTCTTACTAAATTTGTTTGCTAATGTGACATATTTTTGTTGCTCATTTCTATAAATTATAAGCCCTCTTCATTGCACAGCAAATTATGAAAATAAAACATCAAGGTATGATAATCTGAAGTTTTAGTTTATTTTTAGATTGAAATAGATCCTAGATCAAACTTTTCTAAAATCAACTTTACCCATTTCTTGAGTAGGCACATATTTTGATATCACAAAACATCTTTTATACTGTTACATGATGCTTCATTAGTTATCAGCAGAGAATTTCAACAAAGTTGAAATATGTATTAGCCTTAACCCATCTTCTGGGGCATTTTGGTTTCAGAATTTTTTCAGGAATTATGCTCAAAGTTGTCCTCACTTTTGTGTACATGTGCCTCATTATTTTACATTTTTTTCACCACACTTACATTGTACATGATTTTAAGACAAAGGGTGCTTAAAAACTATGTAAGTAAGCTAAACATTTTGCTTGGTTTTTGAATATTCCTAATTTTGCTACAAGTGGAAAATAGTTTTGACGCATTATTCCCTTAGTATATAGGGCTTTATCTCCTCTATTTATTTACAAGGAGTGAAAACTGTCAACTCAGTGAAAGAATATATTTCTCTGCTAATATAAAATCATATAGGAGCAAAATACAGAAGGCAAAGTGTCAGTACAATACGCATTTACAACTTTCACATTTTAGATTATAATTCTCATTGATAGACCACTTATTTTGAAGCAGGCATTTTACATATACATCTCAATAAATGTTTTATATTTTGAGGTAGATGTTATGTTCGTTTTAATGATGAGAAAACTAAGGCTTAGAGAGATTAATCTAAACCCAAAGTCACAGTTAAGTAGCAATAGGGATAATAGGCTTTTTTCCTATTCTTCAATACCTCCTGACTCCTAAAACTATTTTCTTTCTTTCACTATTAGAAAATAAAGTAAAAGTGACGAGATACTTTTCATGTACCTACCTATTCTCAGCAAGATTCTTCTCATATTTTTCGGCTCTACGGGACGATTTTAATATTGACAACTAAATATCGACTACCTTTAACCAAACTGCACAAAAAATCTTCAAAACCCAGGAATAGAAAAGTCAAAAAACTACTTTTCTTGGTACCTTTTTTGGCAACATATATATTTGAAACTTTTAGGGTATCTCACAAATAAAACAACTCTACCTTATGACTTAATCTCTAGCTCTAACAAAAACTTCCCATTTTTTTTTCTTCAACTGATGTTTTCCATCACTTAAACACTGTATTATACCTATGATTTTTCTGTGGTACAATGGTACCCTCTTCACTACTTAGTCAGCAAAAGTGCCTACCCAATAAAATGCAAAAAAGTGAAATTAGAACTTTCGTTGTTAAAATCAGCCTTTTTTTTTTTTTTTTTTTTGCCAATGAAACCACAATTGAGACTAAATCGCTTTGGAGCCTTCTGATACACAAATAACTTACAACTTCTTAAAATTATTAAATGAAGAAGGCAAAGTTGCTGTTCACCGACTATGCTCTAATGCCTAAAATGTAATAAAAATTAGATTATCTAATCTTTATTTGAAACGATCACTTACATAAAGCGAAAACGATAGCTTACAACAAATAACTAGTCAGTAAAACGTAAAATTTATACAGATCATGTATGTTTCTTAAACATGTGTAAAAATCTAACACTTCAAATAATAGTTGTGGGATGTTTCTCGGTAATTTTAATGCACCAGATTTATTTACCAATTTAAAGGATCACTTATAGGCATATACTTTAAAAATTCCCTGGGGGTAAACATATCGGTATATAATAGATGTTTAAGGACTAGAGCAGGCGCAGACATAGAGTTCCTAAGTAATAAATATCACTTTTTAAATAAAAAGGTGGTACTTTATAGGATATCCAAGTAATACCGACTTATAAAAGCAAGTGTTGGCCACATAAATGATAATGGCTGGAGGTTTTAGGGGACTTAAATATGAACAACAAATTCAACCAACTCTAAACGCATTATTCATTCCTCAAAGAAACAAAAAAAAAAAAAAAAAAAAAGGGAACAAGAAAGAGAAAAACCCAAAACAGAAGAGGTCCTCACAGCCCTTGAAAAGTTCAGGCATTGGGAAGTGTTGACGGGCACCCGTTTCTTGTTGTAAAACCCGCCCCTCCGTTTCTAGGCCTCAACCCATGGAAACCACCAGGCGCGGGAAGCAGGTGTTCTGCAGGGTTGGGGAGGCTCCAGGGGGCCGCGCACCCTCTCAACCTTGGCGGATGGACGCCAAGTCCAACTGGGCAGCGTGGGGCGGCAGGCTGCAGGCAGCGGGCTCAGCGGTCCAGTCCCGCGGCGCAGGGCCCCGGGCGTTGCTAGGCTGGGGAGCCGCGGGCGAAGAAGGAGGGGCCGCGCGAGGCTCCGCCTCTCGCTGCGGCCGCGGCCTTCGGCTACAGCCAGGGCTCTGGGGGATCCGGGTCCGGGGCTCGCAGGCCCGACTCCAGTGCACGCAAAGGCGGCTCGTCCTTGTCGCCACGCGGGCGCGGCCCCCGCTGCTCGAGGTGCAGCTGCAGCAGGGCCCGGCGGTACATGGCCTCCAGCTTCTCGAGCCGGGCTCTCAGGGCCCTGGGGCTGCCAGGCTCGTCCTCGAGGCCGTCGCCTCTCGCCCTCCGGTTCGTGCCGGCCTCCTCGGGGCCCGGGGTGGCCCCGGCCGCCTCCGCGGCCGCCCCGTCGCCGCCCTCGCCGGGAAGCCGCAAGGCCTGACGGAAGAGGCTGCGGTTCTCGCGCTTCAGCCGCCTGTTTTCAAGCCGCAGCCGGGCGTTCTCCTCGCGCAGCCGCGCGTTCTGCCGGTCCCGCTCGTCCCGCGCGCGGATGGCCTCCAGGTGGCTCGCCGCCAGGTCTGCGAACCGCTCCTCCAGCTGCTGTCGGGCGCCGCCCGCACGGCCTCGCCAGCCCACGCCGCCTCCGATGCCGCTACCCCCACGAGCCCGGCCCGGGCGGCCCTGCCCGTGGCTGTCCCCGCCGCCGTCCCCGCCGCCGCAGTTCCCGCGCCTGGTGGCGCCACCACGCATGCGCCACATCGGTCCTGTCCCAGCCGCGCCGCCTGCGCCGGGGGCCGAGGGGCCGGCGCCGCGGCGCGGGCGAGTTCGGGGCCCGGCGCGGCGGCCGGGGCCACAGCGGAGTTGGGAGAGGAGGTGGCGGGCGGCGGCTGCTGGCTTGGGGCCAGAGGGGGCCGGGAATTTGCCCGGCCTGAGGCGTGTCTTGTCTCCTGCGGTGGAGCTGCCCCCTGGGCCTGCGATCCGCGGCCAGCTCACACACAATGCCCCCGGGGAGCGCTTTGCTGCTCAGCCCTCTGGCAGAGCGGGGGGGAAAAGCGTGTAGCCTCAGCTGAGTTCTGCTGGGCGCTTCCGTGCAGGCCTGGGCACTGCAGGAACCAGCCGGCCTCGCCCTGCAATCCAACGCAACCACCAGTGGTTACCTTCCTCCTTGCACGACAGTCTCAAAACAAATAATAATAATGAAATGGTGAGTTCTGAAATAGACATGGGCAAGTTGAAAAGATGTAACTACATTTAGAACACAACGTTTTAACCCTCCTCTAAGGTCAATAAGCATTGAACGGAATTGAGTGAGCACCTGTCATGAGGACCTCAAGTGGGAACAGGCATCTCTCAAAACAATATAGGCTAGTCCCAATTTGTGAACAGCCAGTACTCCACACTGCAAATTGTTTGCAACTCTATAGAAACTAGGTTATAATTAGTTGTTTTGTTCAGGCCGGGCCACAAAACCTAGGAAACTCCAAATGTGCTTTCTATTCTTTCAAGAAACTGAATACAAAGTAAGTTCCAAAATACCTGGTGACAGGTGGATACAACTTATTGAATTACATTCCTTAGTTTTAAGGGACTCAAGTTGTAAAATAACTGAATCATTGCAAAGTAAATTCCGGAAAAGACGCTGATGCCAGGATCTCATGGCAGAGAGAGGTGGTAGCAAGAATATTTTCAACAAGATCTCAGGTTAAGTCTTAGATGCACAAACCATTGAAACATGTAGATTAACAAAAAGAGCATATATGACACATTTACAGAGCTGGGGTTTTCACTGAACCGCACAAATAAAAATAAATAAGTAACAGGGGAAAATAGTTAATCAAGTTTTTGTAATTGACCATTGTAATGAACCATACCCGGTTTCCTAAAGAACCCTGATCCTTGTTGTGTTAGAAAGCCTCCATGACCGCCTCCCTACCCCTGACTCAACCCCAAAGTACTATCTTTAGCTTTGTAAAATTAATGAACTAAACGTAAAATATGAAAAGTAGGTAAAACTGATTAAGCAGAAGATCTAGTAAAATTGTCAACCTGTTCAATATATTTAAACGATGACTAATCTGATTATACATGTATCGTCCTGACAGAATCCATTAATACTAGTCCTCTAAGTCAGACATGTGGTATATATAACTGTATTTATCTTATTAAAAGAAAAGAAGGAAGAGAGGAAAGGACAGAACAGAACAAAAAAGGAAAAAAATATATAGGGGATGATCCAACCAAAAGCTATCAATAACAGTCATGGAAGTTACTGGTACATAGCAATGAACATTACATTATTTTTAAATATAGCCACACAAACTTAATAAAATGCTTCTACCTGTTATTTTTTGTTAGTAGTCCGCATGTGAAAATATTTTTGCAAGAATAATATAAGGCATATATGAAAATAAAATGGAAAAAATCTTAGAGAAAAAAAATTATGGAAATGATAAAATTTAGAAAAAAATTCAGGGTTTTAGCAGTTCCTAAGAGAATACAGAAAAATATGTAAGCTCTTAATTAGAAAAAAAAAATATGAGAGAGACCTGTGCTATAAGAATGGGCGTTTCTAACCAGTAAAATTACTTGCTTACCAAATCAGAAAAAAGTGTCAAAGGATATAGATTGCTCTTTCCTCACTTTATATGCACTGTCCTTTAAGCTACTTTTACTCAAAAAAAAACCAGGTAAGATTTCTCCTTTAATAAATTTGATAGTTTTATAAATTAAAAAATAATGGGGTGCCTGGGTGGCTAGGTCAGTTAAAGGTCTGACTTGGGCTTAGGTCATGATATCATGGCTCATGAGTTTGACCCCTGTGTTGGGGCCTGTGCTGACAGCTCAGAGCCTGGAGCCTGCTTCCGATTCTGTCTCCCTCTCTCTGCCCACCCTCTGTTCACACTTTGTCTCTTTCTCTCTCAAAAATTATAAGATAAACATTAAAAAAAAATTCTTTTAATAAAAAAATAAAAATAGGGGCACCTAATGGCTCAGTTGGTTAAGCGTCCAACTTCGGCTCAGGTCATAATCCAGTGGTTCTGAGTTCGAGCCCCGCTTCCGGCTCTGTGCTGACAGATCAGAGCCTGGAGTCTGCTTCAGGTTCTGTGTCTCCCTCTCTCTCTGCCCTTCCCTGCTCGTACACTGTCTCTATCTGCCTCTCAAAAATAAATAAACATTAAAAAAATTTTTTAAATAAAAAAATAAATAAAATATACTCACCATGGCACTTCCAGCAGGGCTGGAAGGGCCCAAATATGGACCCTGACCAGAATTAAAACAATGACTGCTTTCCATTCAGGAAAAAATAATAATAATAATAAAATGTAAACTCCAATAGACCATTTGCATGTTGTGTTTACAAACTCCAAGGCTGAAGATTATTCCTTTAAAGTTATGAAATTTAGAGTAAAAGAGCAGAAAAATGCAAATAAGTCACTTAGAGTTCTTGATTCTGATACTTCCCTGAAACTACTACTTTTTCTTTTTACTTCTTTTTCATATTAAGAGGATTTTGTATTTAGCTTTTTTGTTTCCTCTTCTAGTTTCACTGCCTGCTCTATAATTACTGAACTTGAATTTAATTTTAAAAAGTATTGTCCCTCCTGTCTTAGGTAAGGAAAAAGATCAACAGATGAGGTTATGATCACTGTGCTTCTTAACACAAGGCTTTAAATCAATATTTTTGTAAATACTGTGGTTGAGAAAAGCTAGGTCAGCAAGTCAGAGTGGCACTGCTTTTTGCCTTACAAGTCATGTGTCTATTTTAGGATTTCTCAAAACCAGCTCTGATTGACAGCTGTTAAGTTTACTGCCCCCTTTCTCCCTTCCTCCAAAAAATTTCTTCTTTCCATACATGGTAACTGTTCTATATTTCTAGGTGTGTGCTTGAGAAAGAGGCCCCATGATATATACAGTTTATTTCTTGCATCCCTAGTTAATTTCTAAGATGTTTTAGCATCAAGCTGTACTCATTTGTCACTCGTTTCTCAATTTCGAATCACATTTCTTATAAAATGAGTCATACCTTAAGGTGCTTTATGGCACATTCGCGTAGGGACAAGTAGTGTTATATCCAGTATCCCCCTGCTTCCACTCTGCTTAAAACATTTGATAATACCACTCCAAATGAATTTTGGTTAACAACTTCATCAAGTTCAATTACATAACACTGTTGAACTCCTTAGTCTGGCAGTTATGGCTAATCTGGATGCCCTGGGTGTTTCTGTACTTACCCTCTATTACTCCTCTGCTGCTCTATTCACTCTCCTACCCAGAGTCATTTTTGCCCTGGAGTTTGGTTGTAATGTACCTTCTGTGGACCGAATTGTGTTCTCCCCAAAATTCATATGGTGAAGCACTAACTACTAATGTGACAGTGTCTGAAATGCACATTTAGGAGGTAATTAGGCTTAAATTTATTTTTTTAATGTTTGTTTATTTTTGATAGAGGGAGCAGGGTAGGGACAGAGAGAGAGAGGGAGACACAGAATCTGAAGCAGGGTCTAGGCTTGAGCTGTCAGCACAGAGCCCGACACAGGGCTTGAACTCATGAATTGTGAGATATGACCTAAGACGGATTTGGATTTAACCAACTGAGCCACCCAGGTGCCCTTAGGAGGTAATTAGGTTTAGAGGAAGTTATGAAGGTGAGCCTTTCCTGATGGGATGAGTGCCCATAGAAGAAAAGACATCAGAAAACTTGTACGTGCTCTCTCGCTCGCTCTCGCTCTCGCTCTCTCTCTCTCTCTCTCTCTGCCATATAAGCACACAGCCAAATCTATCAAGGCAGACTTTATACTCTACCATTTATACATTATATGGGTTAATACTCCTACTGTTTTACTGGTCTTAGATCCCCTGAATTCAAAGTATTTCCCCATCTTTTAATTTTTTTTTAAGGTTTATTCATTTTTTAGAGACAGAGAGCATGAGGGGCGTGGGGGGCAGGAAGAGAGGCAGACACAGAATCGGAAGCAGGCTCCAGGCTATGAGTTGTCAGCCCAGAACCTGATGTGGGGGCTCGAACTCACAGATGTGGAGATCAAGACCTGAACCGAAGATGGACACCTAACCTAACAGACTGAGCCACCCAGGCGCCCCTCCCCTCTTTTAGACATTGATAAAGTAATGCCCGTTCCAGTGATTTGATGCAGAGGTCTTTCCTTGTGTTAACATTTCTTGTGCCAGTGGATCTGCAAATAGGATGTAAGTTCCTAAATATGTGTATCTATCTATCTATAGAGACAGATACATAGAGCAAGAGGAAGAGAAAGAGAGTGTGTGTAAGCAAGTGAGTGATACAAATATTTCTGGAACGACTAGGATGTTGAAAGGATTTATGCCTTATTTTCTTATGTAATCTTAAAGGAAGATTTTACCAAGTAAACTGCTAACCACTTAATAGGAAAGGTAACCTATACATCTAGCAGACTGAGCTAACAGAAACTCACCAAGAAAGGTTTGTAGCATGCTGGAATTACTCAGACTGAAATAAGCAGGTTGGTACTGCCTCGTTAATGACTTGTCTTAATATATAGTGGGTCTTTGTATGTACGTTTTTAAATATGTAATAAATGAGAGGTATGGGGTTTGGAGTAAGACATGCATGCCTGGATTTGATCAATATGACAATGCTCCCACCCCAGATATTGGCCTCAGACAGTCTCCTGACACCATAGCTTCCTCATTTACACAAGGGGAATAAAATAGTATCTAGCTCATGGAGTTCTTGTGAGGATCTCTGAACATCTTAAAATAGAGTGAGCCAGCAAGGAGTACTCATAACTGTTGATATTATTATTTTGTAGTTGCTTTATTTTATGAGCTAGCCATTTATAGAATGAATTCTTCTGGATTTCCAGGGCTATTTAAAAACCCTCATCTGAGTTATTTGCCTAAGGAGCCACCCTAAATATAATATGCAGCCCCTTTGCAGATATGATTCTTCTCTCTTGATAGTTCTCATTAAGTGTTTGGGTTTTAAAAATCCATATTTTGTAAGCCCCAGTGTGCTGAAGAGTTTGGTTAATAACATTTTGAGCTTGGTGTTTGCTAATATTCTCTCTAAAGCCTGAGCTGAACATAGTTTATTTTCTAGGAGCAGATTTATTAGGGCAATGAAGAACATATATTGATGCTTGGTAGCATGAATATCCCTTTATTGGAATAATTACTACAGAGTTAGGAATTGGGGATATCGATTGCATTTATTTAGTCTTTTGATATGGACAAAAATATTAAAAGCCATCAAACACTAGCATTGCCCTTTGACAGCATCATTTAATTCTAGCTACAGGGAAAATTGTGACATAAACAAAAGCTGCATGACTTATCTGTCTTAATTAGGATACTTTCTGCAGTGGGGAAAATACCCTCCTTCCCTCAAATATTATAAAAGCACAAGCCAGATTAATAAAAGAGAGCGAAAGCATTATAGATTAGCAGAAAGTGATGTAGCTGAGGGCAAAAGCTATCTACATGGGATACTTGGCCAAACCAATAGTCCAAAACAGACTTAATAAGATGGAGAATGGCTGGGAAATGTCTTTGTTGGTTCTAAATTAGTGTTGTTTTATGCTATTTGTTTGTAGCTTATCACTATTCCTTAAAGAGTGAGGGCCTGTGCTGTCCATGAGCCACAGGTAGCTATTTAAGTTTAAGTGAATTAAATAAAATTTAAAAACCATTCCCCAGTTATACTAGTTATATTTCAGTTTTTCAGTGGTCACATGTAGCTTAGTGGCTAGCATGATGGATGGAGCAGATATAGAACATTCTCACTGTCACAGAAAGTTCTACTGGAACAATTAGAATATCCTACTTCTTATTCTCATTAGTGGTCTCAACCTTCAGAAAGCCGTGCATAAAATGGTAAGGTAAAAGACAATGCAAGACACCTCTCTGCATATTTACTGCATTTTCTGGATGTTCCATTTCATGCCAATGAAACGAGTTTTTTCATCAACCTTGTATACACAGGGCCATCTTATTCTTGAGCATATGTGACTTAAGATAGTGATTCTGTCTCAGTCCAAGTTCCCCAATCATGTACACATCATTGAAGTTAGTGATAGGAGTTTGGGAATAATTTCTAATTGGAACTAAGTTTTTCACAAGCTATTCAGAAAGGGTGCAAAAGACAAATTCTTTAATTTTTCTCCTACCACTGCCTGTCAAACCCATTCTGTCATCTTTTCCTTCCCTTTCCTTCCCTTGGATAATATGTCAAGAAGATCCATTAGTTTGCAATGATTTCTAAGCATTAATGAACAGTCCTCATTTTCAGATATTAAAAGTCCATTGCAATATAACTTAAAGCTTCCAATGCTCATCCAGTTCACAGCTTCTCATCTCCTAATAGGAGTACCACTACCTGTGCCCCCATCTGGATTAACCAGTCTGCAATGGGAAAGGAGGGTGAAATCCATGTTTACTTTCTTCCATGCTTCACCATCTCACCCTCCTCTAGTTGCTATTTCTAGCTCCTTCAGGGTAGGAATGGGGACAAGATAAAAGTGGGATTAGAGGAAAAGGAAGAAATATCACAGGTGGCTGATGCTGCCATTTTCTGGCACTGGGTCTTCCAACAGCATGCAAGCCTTTTCTCTCACATGGCACCTTTACAGGCTCTTTGACCACCCCACGTTGATCCTCTGGCACAAATCATTCCCCTTTCTTCACTTTACCTCTAGTGATTCCTGCACAGCCACTTTCTGTAGGGTTGCCTTAGTTCCACAGATACTCCTTCTGGAGAAGTCCTTTAAGAAGGCTAAAGCCAGTTGTATTCCTTGCTTCCCAGGAAGTGGCAATCACTCTCGCGACAGCCTTGCCATTTTTCTTTGTCATCAAAGTCATCCTCAGCTAACCTTCAACCTTCAGACATATCCAAGGACAGCGTCCCACAAACGCCAAGAGTCTCAAGGCCACTTTCATCACATCCCACACTGTGGAAACATAAGAATATGAGTTTCTGCAGTTCACAGTATATTCTGCTTCTGGCCAAATGTCAGTTTCCATTCTGTGGACTACTCACACTATTTACCTGTGGTTCTTTTGAGGTACTTAGAATATGTAGGGAGGAAGGAACTTGGAAAACCACTGTTTGTTAGACTCTTCAAAGAAGGTCATACTCCTTGGTCTCCTCTCTGATGATGCCATCCTTTTATATACAGGACAATGAACCAGTTTCCCAGTCTCAATTCTTGATGAATGTTCTGGATATGGTTCAGCCTCTTTTAGACAAAGAGGCACCTATACTCCATGTGTTTAGTTTGGGCACTTCGCTGAGATGAAGACATGTTCTACCCAATTTCGAACGGAAAACATATCTGTCTTACTGAAGGCTGAACATTCATTTGATCAGGTAGTATTTATTGAAATGTTACAATAAGCCAGTATTTAAATAAAATAAATAAAATAAAAAGCCAGTATTTACTTAAATAAAATAGTTACAATATGTAAAGTTAGCACACTATAGGAGCTTGAACATGTGTTGCCATTACAGTTATAAACCCTAAAATCACAAACTCAGATTATGCTGGGTTCCTATGTCCTTTATTCTTCTCTATGTTTTCACTAAATATCTCACTCAGTCCAATGACCTTATTTTTTTCCTATGCAAGTGATTTCCAAATTTATATCTCAATCCAAAAATTGTACTGAATTCCACCTGCATATGTCAAATTCTCACCTGACATGTCTTGTGACTATGTCAGAGGTATTTCAAACATTTTCAATGTGAAACTCTTAATATGCTACTCTCTCACCTAGCCTGTTTTTCTTCCAGACTCCCCATCTCAGTGAATAGTACTACAACCTATCTGCTTGTTTAAGCCTATCTGTTGGTCTTTGATTCTTCTTTCTTCCTTATCATTCCCACCTCTGGTACCAGATCCACCTCAAGTTGTTTCTTTCCTTCTCTAAAATATATCTTGATTTTTCTCAGCATCTCCTCTGACATCAGATTAATTCAAATTACTCTCATCTATCATCTGGCCTGTGCCTCAACTGCTTCCCTGGTATCAATATTTATCCTCTCAAATCCATGCTCCCCAGAGCTGCCAGTGTAACTCTTTGCAAACATAAATATGAACATGCTGCTCCTCTGCTTAAAACCCTCCAGTGATTTCCCATCATACTACGGATAAGATCCAAAATCCTCATCATGGCTGACAAATTCCTGAATGATCTGTGGTCACTGCTTGCTTCCTAAAATATCCATTTTTGTTGTCTGCTTGTGTACATGTACTATCCTCTAGCCATGCTGGGGTTCTTTTAATTCTTAGACCTTGTCAGATTGTTTCTTGCTTTGGAGATGATGAGCATTCATTTCCTTTTAATTGGAACATATTCTTTCTCCACTTTGTGTGGTTGACCTCAAAAACAAAATCCTGTAGATTACAACTTAAATATTCTTTCCATCAAAGTTTTCCTAGATGACAACCATCTTTGTTATCTATATCCCTACCTATAGCCCTTCAGTTTTTTCATTTCCTTCAGAATGTTGAAAATTAGTTATATTTTATTAATTTTTCAACTAACCTGTAAGTTCCATTTTATTTTTTACTTATTTATTTATTTATTTATTTATGAGAGAGAAAGAGTGGGGGAAGAACAGGGAGGGAGGGAGGGAGAGAGAAAGAGAGAGAGAGACCTAAGCAGACTCCACTTTTAGCACAGAGCCCAATGTGGAGCTTGACCCCACGGCCCTGGGATCATAACCTGAGGCAAGAGTCAGAGTCAAGAGTCAGACACTCATACATCTGAGCCACCCAGGCAACCCTGTAAGTTCCATTTTAACACTGCCTTTTGTTTATCTATTCCACTAATCTGTAGAATACAAAGAAACATAGACCACATCTGATTTGTTTATGCCTTTATACAATCTAAGATAAAAGAGGTTCTCAATATTAAATAAATGAATGAATCCAGGGACAACCAATAACACTTCCTTCAACTATTATTAAAATTCTTGATTATTGGAGGTTGGAAGATGGCGGCGTAGGAGGACGCTGGGCTCACCGCGCGTCCTGCTGATCACTTAGATTCCACCTACACCTGCCTAAATAACCCAGAAAACCGCCAGAGGATTAGCAGAACGGAGTCTCTGGAGCCAAGCGCAGACGAGAGGCCCAAGGAAGAGGGTAGGAAAGGCGGCGAGGTGGTGCACACTCCATGGACTGGCAGGAGGGAGCCGGGGCGGAGGGGCGGCTTGAGGGCCAAGCAGAGCCCCTGAGTCTGGCAGGCAAAAGCAGAGGGACCTGACGGACTGTGTTCCTACAGCAAGCACGACTTAGCGTCTGGGAGGTCATAAGTTAACAGCTCTGCTCAGAAAGCGGGAAGGCTGGAGGACAAAGGGAGGGAGAGCTGCTGAGCCCCCAGACGACAGAGCTCAGTTTGGTGGGGAACAAAGACGCTCGCCAGCGCCATCTCCCTCGCCCATCCCCCAGCCAAAATCCCAAAGGGAACCAGTTCCTGCCAGGGAACTTGCTCGCTCCGCGCAAACACCCAACTCTGTGCTTCTGCGGAGCCAAACCTCCGCCAGCGGATCTGACTCCCTCCCGCTGCCACAGGGCCCCTCCTGAAGTGGATCACCTAAGGAGAAGCGAGCTAAGCCTGCCCCTCCTGCCCCCGTGCACCTTGCCTACCCACCCCAGCTAATACGCCAGAACACCAGCACCACAAGCCTGGCAGTGTGCAAGTAGCCCAGACGGGCCACGCCACCCCACAGTGAATCCCGCCCCTAGGAGAGGGGAAGAGAAGGCACACACCAGTCTGACTGTGGCCCCAGCGGTGGGCTGGGGGCAGACATCAGGTCTGACTGCGGCCCCGCCCACCACCTCCAGTTATACACCACAGCACAGGGGAAGTGCCCTGCAGGTCCTCACCACTCCAGGGACTATCCAAAATGACCAAACGGAAGAATTCCCCTCAGAAGAATCTCCAGGAAATAACAACAGCTAATGAACTGATCAAAAAGGATTTAAATAATATAACAGAAAGTGAATTTAGAATAATAGTCATAAAATTAATCGCTGGGCTTGAAAACAGTATAGAGGACAGCAGAGAATCTCTTGCTACAGAGATCAAGGGACTAAGGAACAGTCACGAGGAGCTGAAAAGTGCTTTAAACGAAATGCAAAACAAAATGGAAATGACGACAGCTCGGATTGAAGAGGCAGAGGAGAGAATAGGTGAACTAGAAGATAAAGTTATGGAAAAAGAGGAAGCTGAGAGAAAGAGAGATAAAAAAATCCAGGTGTATGAGGGAAAAATTAGAGAACTAAGTGATACACTAAAAAGAAATACCCATAATTGGTATCCCAGAGGAGGAAGAGAGAGGGAAAGGTGCTGAAGGGGTACTTGAACAAATTATAGCTGAGAACTTCCCTGAACTGGGGAAGGAAAAAGGCATTGAAATCCAAGAGGCACAGAGAACTCCCTTCAGACGTAACTTGAATCGATCTTCTGCACGACATATTATAGTGAAACTGGCAAAATACAAGGATAAAGAGAAAATTCTGAAAGCAGCAAGGGATAAACGTGCCCTCACATATAAAGGGAGACCTATAAGACTCGTGACTGATCTCTCTTTTGAAACTTGGCAGGCCAGAAAGGATTGGCACGAGATCATCAGTGTGCTAAACAGAAAAAATATGCAGCCGAGAATCCTTTATCCAGCAAGTCTGTCATTTAGAATAGAAGGAGAGATAAAGGTCTTCCCAAACAAACAAAAACTGAAGGAATTTGTCACCACGAAACCAGCCCTACAAGAGATCCTAAGGGGGATCCTGTGAGACAAAGTACCAGAGACATCACTACAAGCATAAAATATACAGACATCACAATGACTCTAAACCTGTATCTTTCTATAATAACACTGAATGTAAATGGATTAAATGCGCCAACCAAAAGACATAGGGTATCAGAATGGATACAAAAACAAGACCCATCTATTTGCTGTCTACAAGAGACTCATTTTAGATCTGAGGACACCTTTAGATTGAGAGTGAGGGGATGGAGAACTATTTATCATGCTACTGGAAGCCAAAAGAAAGCTGGAGTAGCCATACTTATATCAGACAAACTAGACTTTAAATTAAAGGCTGTAACAAGAGATGAAGAAGGGCATTATATAATAATCACAGGGTCTATCCATCAGGAAGAGCTAACAATTATAAATGTCTATGCGCCGAATACTGGAGCCCCCAAATATATAAAACAATTACTCACAAACATAAGTAACCTTATTGATAAGAATGTGGTCATTGCAGGGGACTTTAACACCCCACTTACAGAAATGGATAGATCATCTAGACACACAGTCAATAAAGAAACAAGGGCCCTGAATGATACATTGGATCAGATGGACTTGACAGATATATTTAGAACTCTGCATCCCAAAGCAACAGAATATACTTTCTTCTCGAGTGCACATGGAACATTCTCCAAGATAGATCATATACTGGGTCACAAAACAGCCCTTCATAAGTTTACAAGAATTGAAATTATACCATGCATACTTTCAGACCACAATGCTATGAAGCTTGAAATCAACCACAGGAAAAAGCCTGGAAAACCTCCAAAAGCATGGAGGTTAAAGAACACCCTACTAAAGAATGAGTGGGTCAACCAGGCAATTAGAGAAGAAATTAAAAAATATATGGAAACAAACGAAAATGAAAATACAACAATCCAAACGCTTTGGGACGCAGCGAAGGCAGTCCTGAGAGGAAAATACATTGCAATCGAGGCCTATCTCAAGAAACAAGAAAAATCCCAAATACAAAATCTAACAGCACACCTAAAGGAAATAGAAGCAGAACAGCAAAGGCAGCCTAAACCCAGCAGAAGAAGAGAAATAATAAAGATCAGAGCAGAAATAAACAATATAGAATCTAAAAAAAACGTAGAGCAGATCAACGAAACCAAGAGTTGGTTTTTTGAAAAAATAAACAAAATTGACAAACCTCTAGCCAGGCTTCTCAAAAAGACAAGGGAGATGACTCAAATAGGTAAAATCATGAATGAAAATGGAATTATTACAACCAATCCCTCAGAGATACAAACAATTATCAGGGAATACTATGAAAAATTATATGCCAACAAACTGGACAACCTGGAAGAAATGGACAAATTCCTAAACACCCACACTCTTCCAAAACTCAATCAGGAGGAAATAGAAAGCTTGAACAGACCCATAACCAATTAGTTATCAAAAATCTCCCAACAAATAAGAGTCCAGGACCAGATGGCTTCCCAGGGGAGTTCTACCAGACGTTTAAAGCAGAGATAATACCTATCCTTCTCAAGCTATTCCAAAAAATAGAAAGGGAAGGAAAACGTCCAGACTCATTCTATGAAGCCAGTATTACTTTGATTCCTAAACCAGAGTCCCAGTAAAAAAAAGAGAACTACAGGCCAATATCCCTGATGAATATGGATGCAAAAATTCTCAATAAGATACTAGCAAATCGAATTCAACAGCATATAAAAAGAATTATTCACCATGATCAAGTGGGATTCATTCCTGGGATGCAGGGCTGGTTCAACATTCGCAAATCAATCAACGTGATACATCACATTAATAAAAAAAAAGAGAAGAACCATATGATCCTGTCAATCGATGCAGAAAAGGCCTTTGACAAAATTCAGCAATGTTTCTTAAAACCCTCGAGAAAGTCGGGATAGAAGGAAAATACTTAAACATCAAAGAAGCCATTTATGAAAAGCCCACAGCTAACATCATCCTCAATGGGGAAAAACTGAGAGCTTTTTCCCTGAGATCAGGAACACGACAGGGATGTCCATTCTCACCGCTGTTGTTTACTATAGTGTTGGAAGTTCTAGCATCAGCAATCAGACAACAAAAGGAAATCAAAGGCATCAAAATTGGCAAAGATGAAGTCAAGCTTTCGCTTTTTGCAGATGACATGATATTATACATGGAAAATCTGATAGACTCCACCAAAAGTCTGCTAGAACTGATACATGAATTCAGCAAAGTTGCAGGATACAAATCAATGTACAGAAATCAGTTGCATTCTTATACACTAACAATGAAGCAACAGAAAGACAAATAAAGAAACTGATCCCATTCACAATTGCACCAAGAAGCATAAAATACCTAGGAATAAATCTAACCAAAGATGTAAAAGATCTGTATGCTGAAAACTATAGAAAGCTTATGAAGGTAATTGAAGAAGATATAAAGAAATGGAAAGACATTCCCTGCTCATGGATTGGAAGAATAAATATTGTCAAAATGTCAATACTGCCCAAAGCTATCTACCCATTCAATGCAATCCCAATCAAAATTGCACCAGCATTCTTCTCGAAACTAGAACAAGCCATCCTAAAATTCATATGGAACCACAAAAGGCCCCGAATAGCCAAAGTAATTTTGAAGAAGAAGACCAAAGCAGGAGGCATCACAATCCCAGACTTTAGCCTCTACTACAAAGCTGTCATCATCAAGACAGCATGGTATTGGCACAAAAATAGACACATAGACGAATGGAATAGAATAGAAACCCCAGAACTAGACCCACAAACGTATGGCCAACTCATCTTTGACAAAGTAGGAAAGAACATCCAATGGAAAAAAGACAGTCTCTTTAACAAATGGTGCTGGGAGAACTGGACAGCAACATGCAGAAGGTTGAAACTAGACCACTTTCTCACACCATTCACAAAAATAAACTCAAAATGGATAAAGGACCTGAATGTGAGACAGGAAACCATCAAAACCCTGGAGGAGAAAGCAGGAAAAGACCTCTCTGACCTCAGCCGTAGCAATCTCTTACTCGACACATCCCCAAAGGCTAGGGAATTAAAAGCAAAAATGAATTACTGGGACCTTATGAAGACAAAAAGCTTCTGCACAGCAAAGGAAACAACCAACAAAACTAAAAGGCAGCCAACGGAATGGGAAAAGATATTTGCAAATGACATATCAGACAAAGGGCTAGTATCCAAAATCTATAAAGAGCTCACCAAACTCCACACCTGAAAAACAAATAACCCAGTGAAGAAATGGGCAGAAAACATGAATAGACAGTTCTCTATAGAAGACATCCGGATGACCAACAGGCACATGAAAAGATTGTCAAAGTCGCTCTTTATCAAGGAAATACAAATCAAAACCACACTCAGATATCACCTCACGCCAGTCAGAGTGGCCAAAATGAACAAATCAGGAGACTATAGATGCTGGAGAGGATGTGGAGAAACGGGAACCCTCTTGCACTGTTGGTGGGAATGCAAATTGGTGCAGCCGCTCTGGAAAGCAGTGTGGAGGTTCCTCAGAAAATTAAAAATAGACCTACCCTATGACCCAGCAATAGCACTGCTAGGAATTTACCCAAGGGATACAGGAGTACTGATGCATAGGGGCACTTGTACCCCAGTGTTTATAGCAGCACTCTCAACAATAGCCAAATTATGGAAAGAGCCTAAATGTCCATCAACTGATAAATGGATAAAGAAGTTTTGGTTTATATACACAATGGAGTACTACGTGGCAATGAGAAAGAATGAAATATGGCCTTTTGTAGCAACGTGGATGGAACTGGAGAGTGTGATGCTAAGTGAAATAAGCCATACAGAGAAAGACAGATACCATATGTTTTCACTCTTATGTGGATCCTGAGAAACTTAACAGAGACCCATGGGGGAGGGGAAGGAAAAAAAAAAAAGAGATTAGAGTGGGAGAGAGCCAAAGCATAGGAGACTGTTAAAAACTGAGAACAAACTGAGGGTTGATGGGGGGTGGGAGGGAGGGCAGGGTGGGTGATGGGTATTGAGGAGGGCACCTTTTGGGATGAGCATTGGGTGTTGTATGGAAACCAATTTGACAATAAATTTCATATATTGAAAAAAAAATCTTGATTATTAAAAATAAAGTTATTATTGAATTAATTTGTACTAGGTTTAAGTGTTCTTTTTTTAAAAAATTTTTAAATGTTTTTATTTATTTTGAGACAGAGAGGCAGAGCATGAGCAGGGGAGGGGCAGAGAGAGAGGGAGACACAACATCCGAAGCAGGCTCCAGGCATTGAGCTGTCAGCACAGTGCCCAAGGTGGGGCTCAAACTCACAGACTGTGAGATCATGACCTGAGCTGAAGTCGGACGCTTAACCGACTGAGCCACCCAGGCGCCCCAGGCTTAATTTTTCCAAATATTAGGAAAATAAAAGGACTTTGGAGTTCAAATGTTGATAAACCATGGCTTAATTTAATCATATCTGCAGGAAATATCCAGATTTAGAGAGAGATTCACCAAGGAGAGACACCAATCTATCAATTGATAGAGCTTAGTTTAGAATAAAACAAGACTTGGGAGAAAATACTATAGAGTTGACTTAGCACTTTTAAAAACATTTAAGTTTAGGGAACTGATTCTACACAGTGTTTTTCTAGTCCAAAAGCAACTGTAGTCTTAAGACAAAGAAAAAGAAAACTCACAAGCAAACAAACAAAACCACCTTGTATTTTCTTTTTTTTTTTTTTAAGATTTTATTTTTCATAGGAAATCTCTATTCCCAACATGGGGCTTGAACTTATGACCCAAGACCAAGAGTCACACGTTCCACTGACTGAGTCAGCCAGGCACCCCCAACCTGTATATATTTCCAATCATATCCTGTACAATGGATTCTTCCCATAATGAAACCTGAGACAGTAGTTAAGAGGGAACTCTGGCCAACAGACCAGCAGCTAGAATATTTTTAAAAACAAAAACAAAAAAACTGCAGACTTAGAAATAGGCAACAAATGTGGCAAATGTAGTAGGTGGAGTTAATTACCTATGACTCCCTAAGAACACTGGGAAGATACAATAATCCAGCCACCACTTTATAGTTAAATGGAAACCATATCAAAGAGTTCACCAGTGATTATTTACACTGAGAGAAAAGTATTTGTATGAGATTATGTAGAAGCAAAGAAGAAGTGGTAGAGAAGTGTGTTCCTCAAAAGCGAATAATGGAATGGAAAAAGGACATCAAAAATGTGTGCATCTGAACTGGGGGCCACAGAAGGGAGAAAGAAAGTTAGAAGCTGGTACTGTAAAATACTAGGTTGTAATTTTTCTTGAGTACATTTCGGCTAGAACAGAAATGCCAATTTCCTAGGATATAGTCCAGAAGTTCAGATGGTTGAAGTTCAATAAGCTACTTTATTTATTTATTATTTGTTTATTTAATCTTAGAGAGCATGTGTGCATGCATGAGCTGGGAAGAGAGAGAGAGAGAGAGAGAGAGAGAGAGAGAGAGAGAGAGACTCAAGTAGACTCCCCAGTTGGCAAAGAGCCCATGTGGGGCTCAACCCCATGGCCCTGAGCCGCAGTCAAGAGTCTGACGCTCCACCGAGGCATCCAGGTGCTCCTCATGAAACTATTTTTAAAAAGACAGATATATGGCTGAATGATTAAATGGATAAGCAGTGGGCTGGCAATAGTGTGGCATTACCAGGTGGCAAATCTGTGGCACAAGGGGCTAGTACTGCCTCCCACTCCAGTATCTATGCAAATATCAGTAATCCTTTTCACTCTTGTTTCCTGCTAAGACTGGATTTGGACTCCATCTTTAAAACTTTCTCAACAGAGTGCTCTAATCTCCCCTACCAGTATGGGGGAGATCTAATTTCCATTTCATCCACAAGCAATTGAGAAAGCAGAGAACAGAGGCTGGTCCTCACCTTTCAAGGGCAGAACTGTTTGCATACTCCCAAACTGTATGCCTGAGTGTTGTTACAAGGTATCTTAGCTGTAGCTAGATGAAAAGATAATAAATCTTTGCACTGTGAATTCCAACTAACTTTGGATAAATCATTGAATATGTTCCCTCAGATCCATAATCTCATGAGCTACCTCACGACTCACATGAGACATTTGATTAAGTTTCAGATCTGCTATTGCTTTTCAATGAATGAAATGTTACACATATGTAAAATGCAAAGGCAGCGATATATGCATTTTTCCTTATGCAACTGAAACGAATTATTTCCAGATACCTTTATCTTTTCACGGCATGTGGTAATAACAGAAACACATTTGTCTGTTCAAGGCAATTTGAGTTACTTATAACAAGTGCAGGATAAATTATTGGTCATTTGCTACCCTTTATTTACTTGCTGAGAGATATACCCCAATTTGGCAAGCTCTGCAGTGTAACATTAGTGATGATCCAGTGAATGGAATAGATAGGAGCATCTCGATCGCCAGTCCTACTCTCAGAACAAGCTGTGAAACCTTTTGTCTGAAAGGCTAGAGATAATACTCTCCCCTTATTCCAGATATCAACAAACAACAAACAAAAGCCAAATCTTTTCTAAAATCCTCTTAAATGTCTCAGATCAGGACTGTCAGCTGAGCCTATTGTTGCTCAGAGATTTAGAGGTTTCAGGGGAGAGTCCATGAGAAGGAGCCCTCTCTGCTTTAACAGCTCTGACTTGAAAAAAAATTTTTTTTCTCAGCCACCTCACAAGCAAGAGGCATCTGTCTAGGGATGAGACAAAAGAGGTATCAGAACAGAGCTATCCATCAGGATATGACTTAAGGGAAAAGACTATTCATATTTAGAAAAATAAAGTAATTGAAGCCCATAGAATGAAGATTAGGGCAGACATTATATATGCTCACAGGGATAACTGGACTCAACAGGGAGTGTCTGTAAGTGCAAATGTACTTCCCATTCTATTCCCAGGGAATGTACTGTTTGATTGTTTGCTTATTTTTAAGTTTAATTTATTTTGTGACAGCTCAGTGGTTATCATTTCAGTGTGTTCTTTCCTATTTCAATGTACATATAGTGCAATTACCCCACAAAGTGAAAAGCATGTCCATGGCCTCTAGCAGGGCTGAGGGCCCTGTGGCAATAGCTAAGGCTCCCTTTGGGGGGGGGGGTGATGGGGCAGGGCTCATGGCCACCCATAGGCAGTATTTGCTCTGCCAGGTCAGAAGACACTGGTTTCTGATACTGTGGAATCTTACACTTGGAATAAACAGAAATTTAACTTCTTGTTCCCAATATTGCTTTCTATTTTAAGGAAATGGACAGTAGTTTTGCTGCTAAAAAGGCTGGAGATTCCTGCCTTATAGACCATTCTTGCTAGACAACCTTCAGCTCCAATCAGCGATGATGAACAACTATTGACTACTGAGGAACGAAAGACTATTGATGATGAAAGGATTGACTATTTCCTTTAAGATCCATCTTGCAGAGGTTGAAGGAGAGGGAAGTGAGTTAAGTGAGATGGTGTGAGTTCTGGTAGATAAAGACATGATGCGAGAAATTACAGGCAAATTAAAATTCCCTATTCTCATTTCCCACATACGCTCCTCGGCTCATGTCTCATAGGAGTTGTCCTCGTTTAGCCTTTTTTTTTTTTTTAACATAATGAAACGTTTAATAGAATATTTAGGATCTTAATCCTTATGACAGTGTCAGAATATTCTTTATGCATAGCCTAATGGCAAATGATAAAAGCCAAATAAATATTTAATAATTTCCCATCAGTTCCTGTGTTAGGGGTTCACCTATGTATGAACTTTTCAGAAGTTCATACATATTCAGAGTAAGTGGAAAATTAGTTCTCTTTCCCTTTCCTTTAGCCTTTGTTACTTCCTCATTGTCGTTTTATCATTTCTTTTTCTATTGCCCAGTTTCAATTCAAATCTGTCTGGATCAAACTGAAAATTCCTGTTTAAGATTTTTGTGAATCCTAAGTGAAAACTACAAAAAAATACTGTGTAAGCTTATGTACATAGAAAGAGAAACGTATTTTAGACCTCAAGAGGCAGTGAACATACAAACATACGTATGTTTCTTTTTGGCAAAAAAAAAAAAAATAAATAAATAAATAAAAACTGAACCTTATACCAAAAAAAAATCTATTTGAACTTTATTACTCTGTATTCAAAGAAGATTCTTACATGCATTGGAAGTCTTCAGATTTGCTCCCAGCATAATCAGTATGACCTCTTTTGGAACTTCTGCTGGTTTCAAATAAGACAATTGTGAAAATTCCAGCAGCTTCTGATAGCATTAATTTATGAAAATGTCACTCTCTGACCTTGGCAAGTTGCAGTTCAATTTTTCAATGAACATCAAGTTCTTAGGACTTCCAATTCCATGTTGTGACTGAAGGCCCATCAACTTGCTCTTTGGTCCTGTGTTATGTATGTCACATATGGCTGTGTATGTCAGGTTCAAGGAAAAAAGGTGGCAAAGAAGCCATGTCTTTTTTCATCGAAATATACTCCTTTAATCAATCCTTTAAAAAACAAAAGTCACTGCGTACTGAAAGAAAATTAGTAAATCCAGTTGAGAGCCAGGGTTGTCTTTTTTTCCCTATACCAATTAAAATAAACTGATTTTGTCTCAAAGAGGACTCATAGTGTCTGACCTCAAGATGTTTACAGCAAGGAGTGGACTGTGACATTTCAAAACTACCTATAATGGTAGGTGGTAAACATAGTGCTGAGTAGGATTCTGAACAGGTTTAACTTTCTCTTAGAACACTGCTGTGCCTGCTTCATCAGATTTCGGTCCCAGGCATCAGTGCACACTGGTCTTCCTAGCTGGATATCTGAAGGCAGAAACTACCTGGATGGAGTAGGTACTTCTAAATGAAACTGTACAGAGTTTACTGAGTTACTGCTCATATTTCATTAGAGCCTGAGCTATATTCTTTCTCTTATGTTTTTATGCACACTATTCACAGGTCTTATTATTTAAAAAAACTTTTTTAATGTTTATTTTTGAGATAGAGACAGAGCATGAGTGGGGGAGGGGGAGAGAGAGAGGGAGACACAGAATCCGAAGCAGGCTCCAGGCTCTGAGCTGTCAGCACAGAGCCCGATGCAAGACTCGAACCCACAAACCCTGAGTTCATGACCTGAGCCAAAGATGAACGCTTAACTGACTGAACCACCCAGGCGCCCCTCACAGGTCTTATTTAATACTCCCAAACAAATTAATGTTATTTAAACACAGCATTAAGTAACACACATTATATATTCAGTATAACAGTGAGAAATTCATTTTTAATAAAATCTAAGATTACATACAAAGATATGTTTATAGATAGAAGTACAGAACTGAACTTAAAGTTTCATAAAGTGACATTTAACCTACTGCATATGATGTCTTGATAGTTGTGTATTGGGTGTGTGTGTGTGTGTGTGTTCTATTTAATCAGAAGAAACATTTTCAGTTGCAATCCACTAATACATTGCAAATTACAGCTTTGAAAACACTGTAATAAATGTCTAAGGAGTTATATAGTATTACTAGTGGCAAACATGACTTTGAAATCAAAAACATACAACCTGTTTTAATAGAAAATGTTATTAAAAATTGTATTTTTTTTTTTTTGGCTGCCTGTTGTGGTCTCCTTTGACTATAAGAACAAATACATTTTGAGTATAAGAATGCTAATTTTAACTGAGTTATTTCTTCTTTAGATTAGTTATTTCAATGACAACTTTTAAGGAGATCCAAAAAGAAAAGAGTGTGAAAATCTCTTACATTATTTCCAGAAAGGTATAATAAGTGACCAGCACTTGAAAAAATAAGGGTGGAATATGAGAAAAATGATAGCTTACCAATTTCAAGGAGTCTGGCAAATCATTTGTAATTTTCTGAGTGTTATTTTTTTTCAATGTTGCCTGGTGTTACAGGATTTTAATTATTAATTTGTTGCATATAGAAAAAAAATCCCATACAGACCATACATAGAAGTGTTAATGATAGGAAAATTTTATATGGAAGGATCTCAAAATAATCATTTGAGAGAAGAATAAATTGAGACCCAAGGAAGATTTAGTGACTGGATCAAAAGCTGGTTAGCAAAGGAGAGCCTGGCTGGCTCCATCAGTGGACCGTGAAACTCTTGATCTCAGGGTTGTAAGTTCGGACCCCACGTTGGGTGTAGAGATTACTTAAAAAAAAAAAAAGCTGATTAGCAGATCCATAGCATGTCATGTTTCCACTAACAGCAGCAATGCCCACTCTTGCTTGATCTTCAGAATTATTTAGGGCACTTATTAAAAATGAAAATTTCTAAACACTGTCCCAGAAAACTGTGATTCAGTAAATCAGGTATAAGATCCAGGAGCTTGCATTTAATAAGCTTCCTAGGTGATTCTTACACTGAATCAAGTTTGGGAATCAGTGCCTCTGATTATTTTCATGACTGAAGTATTTGTTTCTGCTCCAATGCAGACAATTTGTTGCTGAATGTAAAAATGACAGTTTCAGTTCAAGTGCAACAAATTGCCCACCATCCCATATGTGTGTGAAGAAAACTAAAAACCTGCGATGTTTCGAATAAGCTGTTTGTTTTGCCCATTTAGAAATTAGCAAAGATCTACTAAGCATAGAGTTTTGAATTTAGCATAATAACAAAATGTATACTTCCCGTTTGTTAAAAAGACGATGTCCTAAGGAGCTGCTGGCTCACAATCTTGTTTTCTATAATATCTAACCTGGTCTCAAAGACCCAGAGGACAGTCCCTTTAACAGCCTTCTCTTAACAACATTCCTTGATCTGTTCCCTTTTGATACTTTTCACAGTATCACCACTTTCAGCCTGCTGTCCCCTAGGTCACACCTCAAACTTTGCAGCCACCCACAACTGCAATACATCTGAAAGCTTAGACTGTTCTTCCAGTCTCTGACTACAGTCCCCATCTTTCCTGATGCCATCTACTTTTGCCATACGTCGTATTCACGGAGAACTCCAATTTCCAACTCCCACTTTTTTGTTTTCTACTTGTACTTCCCCTCGCACCACCCTCTAGCTACATTGGTCTCCTTTCAGAGTTTTGAACACGGTGAGCTCTTTTCTCTATGTGGAACATTTTTTCTGCTAGCTTTCATGTGGTTACCTCTTCAAACTTTATGTCCTTGTTCTAGTGTTCACACCTGAGGCATTTTTCATGAGCGGCTACTTGCAGAAATTATCTGCTTCCCCCACTAATTGTCTTCTTAGCATTCTACTGCTTACCCCTCACAGCTCTTTTAACAACCTGTTAAAATATATATGTAATATTTATATATTATAAGATGTAATAATATAATATCATAATATATAATAAAAATACACACATACATATGTATATACATACATATATATACATACATACATATATACATATACATGTATACATATATACATACATACATGTATATATATATATATATATATATATATATATATATATATATAGGGAGAGAGAGAGAGAGAGAGAGAGAGAGGCGAGAGAGACCATAATAGGCTCTAAGTTTTATAAGGTCAAGAACCATGATTTTTTACTATTATATTTCTAGCACCTAACACAATGTCTAGGTTTTTGGTAGTTAGTCAATATGTTCACCTGGACATATATTTTTCACACTAAAATTACTTCTCTCCTCTGTGTTTTAACAAAAGGAACATTTAGAAAGAAGATAGGGTATCTCAGAAACTTCTTGGTAGAACAAGCCAACATCTAATCTGTTTAAGACGAGAATTTCCAACAATGAGAAGGGCAGAGAAAAAAGGTAGGTAATCATAAACAACTTGTTCATCAACTAGGCAAAGCTAATGCTAAAATGTCTCAGAATGTTTAACCTCTGTGATTTATTTTAAAAGACTGTATTTATTTCAGTTGCTATTCCATTAAACTTTCAAACCATTTTTACCTATCCCAAACATATTGTGGAGTGACTCATCAGACATCTGTGACAAGTAAATACACACAGAGTATTTTGGGAGTAGCAAATATGGGTATGCATTTATAGTACAACCAAAATTAAATCTGATCTGGAAAAAAAAAAAAAAGTGAATTCTTCAGCCCTGACCACCATTGTGCCGTTCTCGTCTTTAGAACCTACGTTTGGACGGGTTTCCGATCACCTCTCACCTTTAAATGCCAGAATTAATGGAAAATTGTCCTTTTTTTCCTGAATACTACTTTGCTAGAGAAGCCCTTCTGCAATGAATGTTGAACGCTGTTAAGCCCTATTTATGGCTTTAATAGCTTTGCATTAATGAAAAAATCAGATACCCTTTATGTACCCACCTCAGGGGTTCATCTCGGAGATATCGGATTGATGTGAAAGAGAGTCAAATTGATTTCTGCCAAAGATGAGAAAGTAGTAAAAGGCTCAAACTGCATGTGGATAATGAAATAACTTGTTTTATCCCAGATATTCACTGCACGTGTCTGCTACTTATTTCTTCTAATGGCTTTCCCCGGCTTTTCATACAGCTCAAATTCTGATGTCTCCCCTGTTATGTGTGTCAACAGAAAGAGGAAATGAAGAGGTTCTCATAGCACTTCAGTGAGAAGAGAGTTAAACGTAAAGCTATCATTCCTGCATTCTGGTTTGTGTGTTCAGGGTTATTTGGATAATTGGAAAGTATGCTTTTTCAGATGAGTTAGACTTCCTGGAATAATTAATCAGGGTCTTAATCATTGCATCTGTAAAAATGAGTTAAGATGTGGGAGGCTAAGAACTTTCTAGCACAAAGCTGTGTTGTTTTTTTTTTCCCCCTCTCCCTTTTAAAGTATCAGGAATTTCCAAGCTATCAACATTTGCTGAATCTGGCCATGAACAGTTTTCAAAAATAGTCTATGTTTCATTTATTTTCAAAATACTTTCCATTTCAGTAGGTTTCCATGAAGTGAAAACATTTGCCATAATGGATGAATTTCATCAGAGAGCTGCTTTAACACTGTTCTAAATGAATAGAGTAAAATCACTGCAAAGATACAATCACAAGAAATAAGCCTCTTAAAAAAAAAAATGTGCTAAAATTTAAAGCTGAGCCTGATTCTGCAAATTGGACAACATCCCAAGTATTTTGTTAAGAGGGAGTGAGTGCTGAAGAGAAGTCAGAGACAAATAAATTGAATATGGGGTAGAGTCGGCTAGATTAGATCCAGCTAGACTAGGTCTAGTTGTAAAAGGAAGACCACCACCACCAGGGGAGTTTACAGGGAACACAACACAGGCTAAGAGCCATGGCGTTGCCAAGGTGGAAGTAATACTGATAAGGTGCCTGGGGCAAGACAGAGAATGGGAGAACCAGAAACTAATGACTCAGATTCAAATATGAGATCACAAAATCAAGCAAAAGCCAACTCAAGCAAGAAGTAACAGGAAGGAAGGCAGTGATAAGCACCAGTGAGAGCATGTGATAGAAACAGATATGTTTTCCTGGTCATGAAGCCAAGGAGATAACAATTCAGGCAGTAAGTCCTGCAGCATTTTATTTTGATTCAAATGTACATGGTCATCACAATCAATGAATAAAATCAGTCATTCTCATCAGTTTGTATGTACAGACTCAAGAATGTTGGACACTCCAAATACATCTGCAAAAGTGAATGAGGAAGATCTCTATGAACTGATATGGAGTAATTTTCACGATATATTGTTATGTGCCAGAGCATACAGTTTCAGCTTTTAATTAAAGAAAAAAAAGCAGGGGCGCCTGGGTGGCGCAGTCGGTTAAGCGTCCGACTTCAGCCAGGTCACGATCTCGCGGTCCGTGAGTTCGAGCCCCGCGTCAGGCTCTGGGCTGATGGCTCAGAGCCTGGAGCCTGTTTCCGATTCTGTGTCTCCCTCTCTCTCTGACCCTCCCCCGTTCATGCTCTGTCTCTCTCTGTCCCAAAAATAAAATAAAATAAAAAAAAAAAAAAGAAAAAAAGCAAATAAGAAAATATCGATATATCTGTTCATTTGTGCAAAACATAATTCAGGTAATAAAAGTCAGAAACAAATAAGATGGGCTGCCTACAGGAGTGGTGAGAACAGAGTTATGAGAATGAGGACATGGGAAGAGAAACTTCTCTGAGTATACCTTTATGTATGGTTCAGTATCTTAGAATCAGAGCAATATCTCATAAACAAGACCAATAAATAATTAAATGTAAACGGGATATGGGGGAAGGACTGAAAATGGAATACAGAAATAAATGAATCTAAGCTCATTACAAATGATTACAAACCTAAGCCTCATGTAAGGGGTCAGAGACAAATAAATAGACTAACTTCATTAAAAAATATTTTGAACTGTATACTCCAGTTAGTGAATTTGATTTTTCACAGGGATATGGATTAGTAATTCTGAAGCTGTTTTATGTAAACATTTCTCATAGAAATAGATTGTGGGTCATGGGGCCCAAGTTTCTCACGATCAAAAAACAGAGCTACAAATCAGGAAATGGGAAGGCTAGAATGAACTCATGCTGTTGGGTCAGAAGTGGAAATATCAATTGGCATTCATGGATTTCATTGTAAATGATGTGAAGAGATAAGAAGGAGATGTAGATGTATATATACATGGGTTACACTATTCATACAAATAGTTTCTAGCTATAACCACTCAGAAAGCCTAACAGCAATGACATCCCAGTAGTACTGAGAACACTATATGCCTGTATCTTGGTTTCTATAAGTAATTTTCAAAAAGAAACAAAAGCACTTGAAAAATTGGTTGACTCTAAGGCTGGGAAATCATTGAGGAACTACAAGATGAGTCTGAAACATCTCTGAGTGATGGAAAGTAAAGAAGTGTTAAAATAGAATGAATGGGAATGACAGAAGCCAACTTAAAGAAGCTCCCAGCAGCTAAAGCTGGGAAAATTTGAGGAAAATACTAAATGATAAGTAGTGGATAGTAGTCTGTCAAAGAAAACAAATATCCAAGAGTCTACATTGATATAAGTAAATAATTGAATGTGTAAACAAATAAATGGGGTAAAAGAGGGGAGCCTAGGTAGCTCAGCTGATTAAGCATCCAACTTTGGCTCAGGTCAGGATCTCATGGTTCATGGTTTTGAGCCCCGCATCGGGGTCTGTGCTGACAGCTCAGAGCCTGGAGACATTTCGGATTCTGTGTGTGTCTCTCTCTTTCAGCCTTCCCAGCCCTTTCTCTCTCTCTATCTCAAAAAAAAAAAAAAAAAAAAACTTAAAAAATTTAAAAAGTAAATGGGGTAAAAGGGATATTTCTTACTTATAGAATTCCAATTAATAAATATAGAAGTAATGATAGAAATTTACCATTTGGTAAACAGTTTAGCTATTAAGTATTGCAGACAAGAGTCATCAATGAATGCTAAAATTAGTGGGTAAAAGTATGATGATAAACTAAGTATTTCCATATTTTCAAAATATGTCCTCCAAAAATATTTGCTAATTTCAAAAATAAAAGCAGAAATTTTACAATGGAAAAACCTGGCAAATATCAGGAACTAGCCTCATCAGGAGTAAGACAGAGGAGAAAACATTACTGAATGTTTCCTCAAAGTCCCTTCTGACTTTTCAGGCATGGTATTCCATGGAATGTAGCTGGTGGGACCAAATAATGTTGTGAATTTGCTTGGCGTTTTATTCTGATGACAAGGAAACTGGTTTAATATCTTTGCATTTATCAAAAGGCTCTAGTATAGGAATTGCTGTTCTTTATACAGTTTTGACCAAATTGTAGTTCCTTGAAGGAAAAAGACTATGACAGAGATCATCTGATCAACTAAATGGACCCTGCCTATCAGGGTGCCAGATGTTGTACCTGTGTTTCTTCTATCACACACATCACAACTTCAAGGCTAAGTAGGACAACTTAACTCCCTACCTACAGAGTTGCTGGACATCTTCCATGAAGTTCCAGTCACCACAGCCACGAGACAAACAGATGCTATCTCCCAAATGTAGTATCTACCTTCATTATACCATTGCCAAAACAGATGGCTATAACACAGAAATGTACTTCCCAAAACTTATTCTAGCATGCTGACTTTAAGGGATGTTAAAAGGTGTTTGATAAAGGCAGAAGAAGGGAACTTTCACTTGAAAACATACTCCTATGAAAAATTAAAATATCCAGGTATTTGAATGCCATTGTAGAAACAATACCAAACCAAATTTAAATTGTTACCTCTAATAATGAATTCTTAATTCAGATACCAACATTTAGATATAATTCTTGAACATTATATCTGATTTCACTAAACAAGGAATCAATCAAGTTTAAGAAATACTAAGATTTTAACACATGAATTGTCAAACTCTTCCTTGTCTTCAATTGTACTATGTATTTTCAGGAGGAAGGAAATAGTGTGCAGCATTTCACAAATGTATTCTATTATATCAACTACCTCTACCTGCCTTTTCCCCCAGAATCTCTTAAGGATTATGGAAAGAGCCCATTGACCAAAGAACAGATATAGAAGATGTGCTCTACATACACAATGGAAAACTACTTGGTGATGAAAAAGAATGTAATCTTGCCATTTGCAACAGTGTGGATGGAACTGGAGGGTATTATGCTAAGCAAAATAAGTCAGTCAGAGAAAGACAAAAACCATATTTCACTCATATTTGGGATTTAAGAAACAAAACAAGTGGTCAGAGGGGAAAAAAGAGAAACAAACCAAGAAACAGACTCAACCATAGAGAACAAGCTGATGGTCACCAGAAGGGGTGATGGGTTAAATAGGTAATGGGGATTAAGGAGTGCACTTGTAATGAGCACCAGGTGTTGTTACATAAGTGTTGAATCACTAAATTGTACACCTGAAATTAATATTAGGCTGCATGTTAACTAACTGGAATTAAAAAAAAAAATATTAGCATTCTCTGGAACACATTTTGAGAAATAGTATCTTAAGTAACAATAAATTAATCACCAAGTAATCTTCAACTGTAATAAATAACCATACAAAATTAAAGCTTTTGTGCTTACAGTTGCACTGGGAAGTTAAAGTCCACACTTAGACATCAATAAAGACTCAAATAATAAAATACTCAAATGGTTCAGATGATCATTTCCACAGAGAACACCAAGATGGATTAGAATCCATGGAGGAGCAGAGACCGAAGCTGGGCTTTGATGCGTGAGTATATTTTGCATAGGTAGAGAACAGAATTGCCCAGAACACTCCACACACAGTAGGTGTTGATTAAACGCTTGTTAATTAACCAACTAGCCTAAACTGTATGGCCCTCAGAGGAAGCATGGCCTAGCTCAAACTGGAGAGAAGCAACTAGTAAGCTTTCCATCTGGCAGGGATGCAGGGGAGGCGCCTTTGCAGGAAAATCATTAGAGCCTCTTTGAAGAGCGTTTTCTCCAGCAACCTGCAGTGAGACCGGTCAGGCTGTTAGGAGTATCCTGGAATTCTTCCTTGTGAGACAAAAACTTGGCTGAGATGTTGAGTGCTTGAGGGGGCAGTATATCGTCTCCATCCATCTCAAAGAGTATATACGAATATCTCCCTCCTGAGGAAGAACTACACCATTAAGTTATGACTCTGTCATCACTCCCTATACTCTCTTTCCACTCAATCAAAACTACTGGCTCAGCAAGATAATATAAGTGAGGCACTATGACGGATATTATAATACGGCAGGTAGGAATACTTAAGTCAATTGATCTGGAATGAAGAAAGCCAATATATACTTTGTCAAAGCCTTCTTAAGTGTATGATTCATACCTTGTACTTCTCCGTACTCCATCACCATACAGTGAACATAGTGTGCACTCAGTCAATAACTTGACCTTTACTTAGCTAGGACACAGTTTAAGTAATATGTCCAGAAAACAAGAGGAACAGTATTACCAGATCATACTTGATTACGTTGTTTGAAATAAGGTTTGGAAATTCTGGCAACATGACAGACCAAGTAGACACTGATAGGAAGCATTAAACATTAAACAACAACAACAACAACAACAAAATCTACTTCTGCAAACATTAAAAAAAAAAAACAACTAAAAACCTAGAAAACATGAATATGAAAGATAATGGTAAATTGAAGTTTAAAGTGCTTAAAGTGATTTTTTTTTATCAATGAGGAGCAATTTAGAGACATAAAGTAGTTTTAGACTCTGTTAACCAATATATATGGTAAAAATATAAAGCAGAGTTCATATATTCTATCCTTAAAAATTCCAAAGCTATAAAGGGAGAGAAATAAGGAATAAAGTATACTCAAATCGATTCCTTTAAAAAGATCAAATGAAGGAAAGAAAACCAAATATAATGAACACTAAATAGAAAACATTTTAAAAGAAGATAGGAAAGGGGAGCCTCAGTCGGTTGAATGTCCAACTCTTGATTTTGGCTCCAGTCATGGTCTTGCGGTTGTGAGATGGAGCCCCATGTAGTGCTCTGTCCTGCTTGAGATTCTCTCTCTCTCTCTCTCTCTCTCTCTCTCTCTCTCTGTCCCTCTCCCACTCTCCCCTCCTCAAAACAAATAAAGTTAGTAGATATTAGCATCTATCAGTAATCACAATACACAGAAATGGGTTACTTTGCCTGTTAAAGACAAACATTCTGAAACCTATCAGAAAAGATAATCCAGCTTATGCTCTTAGAACATAGAGAGTTACCATATAAAACACCTAAACGTTCACACAAAAAGTGGAGAGCAAAGGGATTATATTCACATATACATGCACGAGTGCATGAGCACACACACACACACATACACATGCCTGCGCATACTTCAGTAAAATGCTTAACTAAAGAATCCTATGGTAGCATTATATACAAAATATACTTAGAGGGAAAAGATCATTATTGATTTTAAGAGGGTTGTTACTCAATGATAAAATAAAAACCTCACTAAGACACTGTAACAATCCTGATTTTGTTTGTGCCTATCAACATGGCTTTACAAAGTACATAGAAAAAAGTAAAAAAAAAAGACCAAATGATAAATTCCTAAAGTTATAAGGGAAATTTTAACATTTTAATTTCAGGACTAATAGGTCAAGCATTCAATCTGTTTCTTAAAAACTCACACTGTTCATATAACTATGGTCAAAAATGAAATTGGAGCTAAATCCTGAAGGCTATGGACAGAGTAGAGAGACATATTCTGTAGACCATTTAAAAACATTTTAAAGATATCGAGGTCTAATACCTAATCATATAATCATGTTATGTTCTGATATTTAGAGTAGCTTTATTTTTCTTAAAGAATCCCACCTTTCTGATAAGATATGAAAGTACACAGCATTAAAACCCAATATTGCCCCACATGCCATCATACTTATGAAAAGTCCTGATTTGATACACAAGTGACTTGGAATTTCTTTGAAAATACTTTTATATGCACCTTATTATGCCATATTTTATAATGGTATTTTATTTTTAGACATAATGACATGAAAATATAAAATCTCCAGATATTAGCTAGTCTTTATAAAAACACCAATGAAAAAAAATTCAAATTGTCTCCTTTAATCTTGAATTATTAACTCATATACAGATTTAAATTCCTAAGTATTATATCTGAATGCAATAAAGAAAAGATGGGTAGAGTTGATTTCCTTTGATCCTTCCTAAAACTACATGCAGTTTTTGAACTCTAATTTTTGAGGTTCCTGGTATTGTCAATCATAATTATTGTTGAATATTTGTGTATATATTATTTTGGATATGCCCTTTCACAAAGATTAGGTCTTCAGTTATCAATAAACAGATCTGTTGAAATATGAAGGTCTTTTCCCTGAAAGTTAAAACTGAGTGGTATAAATTATCTGTCATTGGCCAGATCCTTCTATGAGAATAGGGACCTTATGTGTCTGTTCAACACTGTAATCCCATCATTTTGGATACAAGTGAAATAAATATTACTTCAATATATAAAGGGATGAGCAAATGCACAAAAAACAAACAAGCAAGGTGTGCCAGGAAAACCTTTATATTGAAAAATAAATACTTCATTTAAATTGAAAAGTACTCAAAATTTTCAAGGGTCCTTCGATTAGGTCCCTGACCATCCCTGGCAGACATGAACTATAAAGAAGAATCAGGACTTTTCAAAATCTCCTCAATGTTCCTCTATGCCCGGGATAGGTGCCTTTTGTAGAAGAACCAAATATAGTCAGGATCTTTAAAAGCTAGAAAGAGAACCCATTCACATTATGTATGCATGGACCAAGCTTTGTG
The DNA here is from genome assembly GCF_023721935.1 of Panthera uncia. NCBI lineage: Eukaryota > Metazoa > Chordata > Mammalia > Carnivora > Felidae > Panthera > Panthera uncia. The sequence continues at coordinate 47,827,550 of NC_064807.1, forward strand.
TGCATGTTTTAATTCTGTCAGTCTCTAAAGCATTTGTTTAGGACAAATTCAGAATCCAGATTCTTGCTGGGTGCTATCAGAGACACGAGAACTTTAGGGACAAGATAACCTTATCTACAGTGCTCATTCTTTGATGTCAGTGTTTGAAGTCTTCTTGGAAACTGTGTCTGGAATCTGCACCCAATCTCCAAGACTCTCCCTCTTGCATTACTTTCTTATTTGGAGGCTGAGCCCTCACCACCAAATCAAGTTCTTGCCTTCCTTGTGGTTAATGCTTTTACCTTGGCCTTCAGTGAGATCCTTCCACCTACAGTCTGCACCCTTAGCCCTCACAAGAGCCCAATTTGCTGTGGTGGGTGGGTGGGTGAGTGGGTGGAAGGAAGGAAGGAAGGAAGGACTAGATGTTATATTTCTTTGGTTAAGTAGCACAATCTCCCAGGAATTTTTGTTTACATATAAATAGCACAAGGAATCTTGAAGATGGGGAAAAAGAATCATTATCTCTTTATTTGAAACAATTGATCAATCATATAGTTTTCCTTTAAGGAAGAGAGGAACTAGCAAGAGAATATATTACTGGGCATCCAGAAAGTAAGGGATCCTAGAAAATAAATGAAAAGGGCACAGAAAGAGAGACAAAACACTCCAAAATTTAACTTTACTTATCTCATATGTTTTTTCCTGAGTTTGTATATGTGCAGAATTTGTACGCACCTGAAGCCTTTAGAAGAGTTTAGCATATCTTTGAAGCCCCAATTCTATTCCAAACAAAGTTTATAAACTTACAAGCACAATACTTAATTTTATTTGGAACAGAGGAAGACAGACCTTTGGCAGTTCTATTTGTGATGATAATCTACAAAAGAAAAACAAGATTTTGCCATATTTGTATGTTTCTATCAAATATTACTAAAGGCTATGAGTCAAATATTATAAAATCTCTTATTTTCATCTATTTTTCTGCCTCCTGAATACATAAAACTCCATTTCGCTAAAGACAACTAATTCATCTTCACCGCATAAAATGTGACTTTTCATAACGGCAAAAAACCAAAATGGTATACACATCATTTAAAACTAAAATGAGAAAATCTTTATACGAGCAATAAATATAACAAACATGTTTAAATGTAAATGTAAAACACAAACCCCAGACAATGAGCCTACATAAACACTGTGATATTTAGACATTTGTCAGGCAGCCTTTTTCTGTTTTGACAGCCAAGTGAATGTTATATATAGAGAACTCTCTTTGGAAGATAGACTTCCTTGCCTGGTTTCCTTTACTCTGAATACAACTGTAAGACATTTCAATGTGTGGGAAGTATCTATGGTACAGAAAGTTGGAAAACATTCAGGCATGAAGTACCAAAACAGTCAAATACTTGCAAAACCAATATGCTCATCCATAATGATTCACTCTCTATTTAAAACACATTTTCAAAGCCTAGGACAATCCAACCTGTACAGTTCACAAAAGCCTTTTGCTTTCTACCTTCTTAAAAACAAGCTTAAAAAGGAGGAATACAGAATCTAAATTTTAACAGTGTTTAGTTCTGGAAGTGGTTTTTGTTCAGGGCCCAGAATGAGACAAAAATTAACTGTAATCATTGTATCTTTCTATCTTCTGTAGCCTTTTTTTTTTTTTTTAATTTCTCCTTATACTATAAGAAGAGAAACCAGCCAAATCGCATTCTGCATAAAAGCAACGATACTCCAAATCTTGGCTTTTATTTAATACTCTCAGCATGGGTTCCATTAAATCCCGCTGGAAATTATCTTTGAGATCCTTGGATATGACAAATGTGTGTGAGTTTTAAATGAGTGAAAACAAGATAACAATATTGTTGATGACTCATCATTCATGGCAAAACCTTGATAATGTTTGCCTTTCATAGTTTTTAGGAGACCAGTACTGTAAACAAGCATATCTTCTCCCACATTTTGCTCATGCTCTGCTTTCGAAGAGAGCCTGTTTGAATTATTCTACCCTGAGAGAAGTATCTTTAAAATATCTTCTTCCACTTTTGATGATGTCTAGTGAATTAATTGCTAGAGTGAATATTTTTGAGCAGTGTAGATGTATTCAGAAGAAAGAAGAAACATAAGAAAAGTGGCAAATTTGAGGAATATTAACACTTGGGCAATATTCATTTTTTTAATGCTATGCCAGAAAACATTCCATTATTCTGGGCAGCTATTAGAGCTCTCCTAGAGATCATGAAGAAAAAAATCATAATGAAACCTGGAACATGTTTTAGTTTTGGAATTTTATTGAATTTGCAAACATAATAGACATTGTCAAAATCACACCGAAAACTTCTTTCAGTTGACCCCATTAACGGAAGCTCATTAAGAAATGTGGGTGGAGTGAAAAGACCATAATTAAAAAATATATACAATCCTCTCCTCCCTTAAAAAAATAAGTGTGTTCATAATAAGTTCCTTCCAACATGTTCAAGGACTGAGAAAGTAAAAACATACAGCCCTCAATATTCTAATTGGAGCAAAGTCCTTATACAGCACTACACAACCTTTTGTGACCTATACATTTTAAAATGATGACAAACAAGAATTAATATAGTTTTAAAAGATAAGGGAATGGAAATGGTCTCCTAGGTTATGGAACTGAACATAGTCACTTGCATTCCTTCTACGTTATAGCTTTTCACCATTTCTACAAATGCACTTAAATTTAATTACTTATTTAATTTATTCTTTAAATGTTTATTTTGAGGGGCGCCTGGGTGGCTTAGTCAGTTAAGCGTCCGACTTTAGCTCAGGTCATGATCTCGCGGTCTGTGGGTTCGAGCCCTGTGTTGGGCTCTGTGCTGATAGCTCAGAGCCTGGAGCCTGTTTCAGATTCTGTGTCTCCCTCTTTCTCTGACCCTCCCCTGTTTATGCTCTCTCTCTGTCTCAAAAATAAATAAATGTTAAAAAAAAATGTTTATTTTGAAAGAGAGACAGAGAACGTGAGCCAGAGAGGGGCAGAGAGAGAGGGAGAGAGAGAATCCCAAGCAGGCTCCTCACTGTCAGTGCAGAGCCCAATGTGGGGCTCAGTCTAACGAACCATTAGATCATGACCTGAGCTGAAATCAAGAGTCAGACACTTAACCAACTGAGTCACTCAGGTGCCTGGGGTTACATTCTTTTTTTTGTTTTGTTTTTGTTTTTGTTTTTTTGTTTGTTTGTTTTTCAGTGCTTATTCCTCTTTTATTTTTTAATTTTATTTTTTTATTTTTTAAAATTTACATCCAAATTAGTTAGCATATATAGGGGTTACAGTTTTTAAGCAAGCATCTAAATGAAATAAGTAGGAGGCACCTGGGTGGTTCAGTTGGTTAAGCGTCCAACTTTGGCTCAGGTCAGGATATCAGAAGCTGCTTTGGATCCTCTATCTGCCTCTCTCTCTCTCTCTGCCCCTCCCATGCTCATGCTCGCTCGCTCTCTCTCTCTCTCTCTCTCTCTCTCTCAATAATAAACAAACATTAAAAAATGTGTAACCAACCCAAAAGCATACCTAAAATATAAAGCACTGTAATGAATATGTAAGAAAACGATAATCAGAAAGAAAAATGGCCAACAGACTCTAAGTAGACAGTCTACAAAAGAGGCTATCCCCAAGTGGTAAATGATAGAAATGTCGCGATGGAAATACCAATGGCAGGATTTTGGTATTACTATAAATAAACCCTCCAGAATGCCTACAGTGAAAAACACATTACCAAGATCCGGCCAAAACATGCAAATTAGTTGAACAGTGTGGGAAAGTATTTGGCAGTATCTTCTAGAGTGGGACAGCAAAACTTTACGGCCTAGCAGTTATCACTGTGGACGTAGAGCTCACAGAATTTCATTCGATACCCAAAGACATAGGAAATAATCTTCAGAGCAGCGCCATTAGTAATGGACTCAACTGGAAACTGCCAAAAATGCCTATCAGTTACAGAATGAGTACATACACTGTAGCCTATGCATACGATGAAAAGATACAGGGCAAACAAAATGAAGAAACTATAGTATGCATCAACACAAGTGAATCTCAAAAATCATGATGGAGATAAAGAAATCAGACATAGGAGTGCTTATGGTATGGGCCTATGTATATAAAATTCAAAAATGGGTAAACCTAGTCTATGATTATAGAAGTCAGAAGAGTGGTTAACCCTGCCAGGGAGAGTGATGGGAAGAGGTATAAGCCACCTTTTGGGGTGCCTGGATATGTTCTGGTTTTTACCTGAGTACTAATAATATGAGTGTGTGCATATGAAAACTTATCAAGATAGTGCCCTTAGGATTTGGGGTGGAGTGAGGAAAGTTCTCTCTCTTCAATAAAAATTTTACATTCAGAAGCAATTATTATAAATGCCTAGAAGAGGATTTATGCCCGGGATGGATCTAGGAATGTATTTAAAGTGAATGATGTATTTGAAAAAAAATATACAAACAAGATCTTTTGGCTTCATTACTCTTGCTTTCAACTCTGACTTCTCTCTCTAGTCCCTTCACGTCACTGGAGTGGTCGAGGGCATTTTGAGGATCCAAATAAAAGAAAGTTGAGTTGGATACACTGGTTTTTATCAGCTAGGATAGATTTATGTCATTTGCAGTCACTTTCACATACAGTTACATGATTGGTTGCTGTCCTTGCCTAGGAAAGACTTCCAGGAATTCTCTGAGGGCCCACTGGCAATGAGAGATAATGTATCAGGACCAGAGATCCTATGGAGAAAACAAAGTGTCTGCAACCCTCAGCACTGGAACTATGAGCCTAGTGGAGGAGAAACACGGTTTGAATATACAGATCAAAAACTATTATATAGAAAAATTTTCCAATGAATACATATTTAAAACCGTAAGTGAAGAATTTATTTACTTTTGGTGTCTCATCAAACTGAAAGTCCTCTCTTGTCAGAAATTTCCAAGGCAGAATATGCAATTATGAAAGCGGCATGATTTGTATGGGAATCAGACAAAGTAGAATTTACCAGTGTTCCTGTTTGTAGGGCACAAACTTATAGCAGCACTAAAAACTTGAACATGTCTGTGTGCAATGCCCCCTGTTTTATGTCCTGGGACTATCAACAATTAAGACAGATTCTGGTCAGTCATGTTCAGGAAAGACTGAATTATCTCCATTTGATAGAAAATGATATTATGAAATCGTTAGTGAGAAGACAAAGAGGATGCAGCCAAAAAAAAAAAAAAGTACGGAAAAAAGTAGTTTACTAATAAAAACATGATTGTTGTTTTCTAGATTTTGTGATCATTTGGTATTTGAGTTTTTCATTTTTTGAGAGACAGAGAGAGAGAGAGAAGGAGAGAGAGAGAGAGCTAGCGGTGCAAGTGGGGAGGGGCAGAGAGGAAGGGAGACACAGAATCTGAAGCAGGCTCCAGGTTCTGAGCTGTCAGCACAGATTCCGACACGGGGCTCAAACCCATGAACCATGAGATCATGAACTGAGCTGATGTTGGACGCGTAACAAACTGAGCCACCCAGATGCCCTGGTATTTGAGCTTTTCAATTTGTATTTATTCTCTCATTAGAAGGCACTTTTTGTACTTATTTTTGTATTTTCTCTTTGGGCCTTTGTTTCTTAAGGAGGGTACCCCCACACTCTGTCATCTGACACCACAAAACCCAAATGTGCCTTCATAGGTAGGCTCCATTGTCCTTGTTTCTTTGTCACCTCAAAATCTCTCCTTATGTCAATAAAAGTGATGTCTCTAAAGAAAACCTCTCATGTAATTCCACCATTCTTCCTCTTCGTACGTGAGAAAAACGGAGGCATGGAATTTTGCCCAGGCTAACAGCTGGAGATGGCCCAACCTGAGGTTGAGCAAGCGTCTGTCTGCAAAGTGGCAGCTCTAAACTGCTCCCCTGAGAGGTGCCTTGGGGACTAACAAGGAGGAAGGTCTGCTGCCGAGTGGCAGTTCCACTGTCTGAGACTCTATGTAAGTCACGCCCTTCCCAGTCCATGTATCAATACACTGTTCCTAAGCACTCAGAGTCTGAAGTCTGTTTTCATCACTTACTACCCCCCCCCCATTCTCCTGTTACCCGCCTGCAGTAACGAGGTGAGAAACCTTTCGTTCCACACACAGAGTCAAGTTGGTTGTGCAGGCGGACGCTGCCTGAGCAGCTACAGTAGGGAGAAAAGGAAGAAGGGAAGGCTGAGGGCTCCAGAGCTGCCCAGCCTCATGCTCAGCTGACTCAAGTTAGACAGCACTGCGCCCCAGCTGATGGTCACTGCAGTCAGGTCTCTGTCTCTTCCAGTTACCAGTCACCATCCTCCCATTTGGGGAGGGGACGGAGCAGGGGACGGAGTCTGTATCCTCTTCCCCTAGGCTACTCTGGAAAGAAGGTCATAGAACCATCTCTTCGGTGGTTCTAAATGGGAATATTCATGGATATCATCAAATGCAACCAGGCTACTGCAGGCAAGGCCATAGATACACAAATAAACCAGGAGTCCTTTCCAGCCGTATCCCTTCAGTCCAACCACAGATTTACTTTTCAACCACTGGATTAGCATCTAAATTCAGTGTGCTTCACTATAACCGTTTTTTTTTTTTTTTTATCCTGCTTAAAGTTAAGTTCTACAGACTCTAATTATTATAATCAACAATGTGGTGACTGAAATAAAATACAAATTAGTATTTGCTTGTGGAAAACATGGAAGATCAAGACCCAACAAAAGTGTATTGTCTTGGGGACCCCAACCAATGCAGAGGGATAATTTAATTTACTCTCCATCACAGCTAAGAAAGCGACAGAATTGGTTTTTGAACACAGATGTCATGATGTCTAGTGAAGTATTGTTTTCTTCTGTTTCTCCTATCTAGTAAGCCCAGAGACAAAAAGATGATTTGAAAGGTTATCTCTTACTTGGGAGTAGAGAAACCCAAATGAACCCCTCCCATGAAAGAATAATGGCTAATATTCCGAATACCCTTGGAACCTAATTGCATCTCATTTAGTGAATGACCACTGGGCGTGACAGTAGGTGTTTCATGTACATTACCCTGTTTACTCTGGACAGCAATCCTTCCAGGTAATAGTAAATCTGGTAATAGCCACTCATTTATTTTATGCTTACCATGTTTCCAGCACGATCGGAGGGGTCTACATATACTGACATTAATTCTCACCAACAAAACTCAGATGGTAGGTAAAATTTTCACCTATCTTTGCAGCTGGGAAAAATGAGGCTCAAAGGGTATGTAACTTCCTCAAGATCACAACATAGTAAACGGCAGAGGCAAGGGATGAAATCTAGCTTTTCTGTTCTAATCTGTAAGGGAACCACTATGTTATACTAACTCTGTTATTAGCAGAATTTATTATCACGTGACTAACGAACAAATTCGGGACATGTCACTGGAGAAACATTCCCAAGATGATGGCGATCATTCCTGACGCCAAATTCAGAGTAGTTTTTTTATATTGCTCCTAATTTCAGTGTTGCTAGTAAGTATACATAGGCCCTCAGGCCATTCACTTACCTTCCCTGAATCTTGATTTTCACCACAGATCACAGATGTTATTATCAGGTCTGTTTTCCATACATGGCACCGATCACGGACTTAGCAAACTACACAGTGTCATAGAGGAATAAAACGCTTACTGTTCTTGATCAAATAATTCCAGTTGCCAAGTGTGATTGAGGACCATGGAACGGAACCCTGTCGCATGGCTGTAGCTCTGTGTCTGCTCCGCGTTTATATATTCTGAACTCTGCCCAGAGGGACCCAGAACGGTGTTTGGGGGCAGTTGTCAAGAACCAGAGACAGCCCACAAATTCATTTTCTACTTGCAAACTGTAAAGTTATTAGAAAGCTGAATTCTCACTGAGGACTGCCCTAAGGCACGACTAGGGGTAGAGGCAGAGTTGGGAAGGCAGAGGAAGCTTCTCTGTGGGTGACTAATAAGATGTCAGGGATTTTCCACAACTTCCCCTTACGTACTCCTGTCGTGCCATCCCTGACGGAGGCTTCTTTGCACACCTCCGCTGTGGGGTGGAACCAGTTTCTACTCTCCTTTCACGAACCTTACATTCTAGTTGGTTCTCTGCGACCCAGACCTCCCACCTCCCTAGGGCTCTCGTTGCCTGATCTTTCATCTCTCGTGGCTAATTGTCTTCTCTGTACTGACCTGCAGCTACCTTACCTCGGGTTTCCAAACAAACATAACGCTTAGAACCGTTCATACAAGGGGGCACCTGGGTTGCTCAGTCGATTAAGCATCTGTGCTGACAGCGCTGAGCCTGTGTGGGAATTCTCTCTCCCTCTCTCTCTCTGTTCCTCCCCTGCTCACACTGTCTCTGTCTTCCTCAAAAATGAAGGAATAAACTTTTATTTTTAAAAAGAGAACCATTCATACGAGGCATGCACCTATAGCAGACCTTGCTAAAGGGAGGGTGGCGGGGGGTCTTTTATTTATTTATTTTTGCTCTTTGTCAGACAGCGGCAGCAACACAAATGATTCAAGCTAGACTATCCCATTGCCTTGAATTTGTAGCTATTTGCTCCAACTCCTTCCAGTTCCATCATCACTCTTTCTTCATGTTAAGTCACTTAGCCCAACTTCTCGTCTCTGTGCCCAGCAGAGCAATCCAGCAATTCCAGAGCAATTCATGCCACGGCCCAGCTCCCTGTCGCTCGGTCTTGAAACGCAGCCACAGATCTATTTTTACTTTTTCGAGCCCCAGACACTGCGGAATGTGTTCCTTAAACAACACGCCCCCTACTGGGACCGCACACCTCTTCCTCCCACGGGTGCAGGAGAAACAGCTACAAGCCAGGCTTTTTCTTTTCTTTTTTTTTTTTTTTTCTTTCCCCTCCGAGTCCCACAAATGAGCAGTTGGGGGTTATTATTTGCTAAGTTAAACATTTTTGGCTCTTGGACTTGCCATCTGATGACACGTCATTTGGGGGTAAGCAGTGAGAGGTGCATGACGCCCGCACCGCCCCGCGGACTCTGATGCAGCCACTACATTTTTTCCCGACAATGCTGAGTGGTACGCAGTGTTTTCCTAGACATGATCTCATCTTATCTCCTAATAACCTCATGACTTTGTTGGGACAGGTAGTGTGTCAGTCAGGATCATGTCAGGGGACAACACCGGAATTTCGTGTGAAGATTTAGCTAGGCGTAAAGTTGTTAACTACTGGCAACTGTAAAAAGAGAACTCAAGGTTGCACAAACATAGCTCCTTTATCAAGAAAGCCCTTAGGGCTGAGGGAAGGGAGAGAGGAGGTAGCAACTGTTGCAATGCAGCAGCCTAGAGGAGGGGACCCGTGGAGCTGAAATTCTGTCTCTAAGGAGGATGCAGCATCCAGGCTGGGAAGAGGGAGGCCGTGGGGCAGAGACGCAGAACTTTCTTAGAGCTGGGGGCTCTAACTGGTGCTGGGGTCTGGAGCAGGGAGAGGCAGCATGAAGCTGGTTTCTGCAAATGCTGGGAAAATGGCAACCAGGAGACAAGGGCTGCTGCCGGAAGGGAGTGCTGCTGGCAGGGTAAAGAAGCCCCGGGGGGCTTGAGTCCCAGGAAAGGCTTTCCAGTTAGAAGCCCACAGGGAAGGAAAGGGAGCTGGAGCCCTCCAGCCTGCTTCCTCCAGGCTCGTGGTCGCCCTCTAGTGTTCACTAACTACGGTCAGAATCTAATAGGTAGCAGGCCTGTGATGTGTGGATCCCAGCCTAGTGTGCACAGGTCTGGAGGTGAAGGCCAAGAACGTAATAACTAGAACAGATCATTTTCCTTGCCCAGTTTTGAATTAAAAAAAAAAAAATAGGGAGATAAGGCTTAGGAAATGTAACCGAACCAAAATATCTTGCTAAGATAAAACCGGTAAGTGGTAAGGCTGGGACTTACATTTTGTATCTTGATTGTAAATGTCATACTTTTTTTTCATTATGCCACACTTCCTGAGGCCCACATGACTGAAACAACTCTCCTAGAATCACATACTATTTCACCAGCAAAGGCTGAAAAAAAATCGTCCAATTTGTCACTTTTTCTCCATATCACCCTGACTCAAAAGTATCTCCCCTAGGGACACCTGAGTGGCTCAGTTGGTTAGGCATCTGACTTAGGCTCAGGTCGTGATCTCACGGCTTCTGAGTTCTAGTCTCACGTTGGAATCTGTGCTGATGGTGCGGAGCCTGCTTGGGATTCTCTCTGTGTCCCCATCTCTCTGCTTCTCCCCTGCCTCTCTCTCTCTCTCTCTCAAAAATAAACTTAAAAAAAGTGTCTCATGTAGATGAAGAGAAATTAAAGTTAGGAGAAGAGAGAAGTCTTGGTTGGCAAGAGAGGAGGATCTCAAAGCTCATTTTCGGCCAGAGACAGCCAAGCTGACAGGGGCAAGAGCCAAGCTGAGAGAAACGAATGCCTCATTCATCCATCCATGGATTCATTCATTCAACAGCCAGTTATTACACGTGTACCGCATTCCAGACACTATTTTAGAGCATGATGGCTCAGATTTGAATACGAGTTTATGCTTCCATGAGCTTAACATTCTAGTGAGGGGGCCAGACCATAAATACGTAGCATACAAAGGATGTTAGAGAACACAGAAATATGAAGCAAGAAGGTGGTTGCAGCTCCACCTAGGGTTATCAGAAAAGCCCTCGTGCAGAAGGTAAGGTTGGAGTAAAGGCGTGAAGTGGATATCTGAGGGAACATATTCCAGGTCATAGGAGCAACCTGTACAGGGGCACTGTCCCAGAAGAAGATGGTGTCAGAAATGATGGAGGATCTGTGCACAGAGGGCCTTGTGGGAAGATCTCCAGGCAGTAGATTGCATTATTGTTCTTCAGCATCATTACTTCCCCTTGGAGGACAATTGTACTTGCTCCCTGAGATCACATGTGGCCATGGGATTTGTTCTGGTTAGTCAAACGTGAGCACACGTGATATATGTCTTTTCAGACAGAAGCTTTAGGAGTTAGCACATGGTTCAACATTTCTTGTTCCCCTTTTCCAGTACGACCAGCTCTATCAGATCTTCAGAAAAGGGATGATGTGGGACTAAACTTGAGCGAATCCAAAATGGACATGTAGTAAGAAATCAACCTTTGCTGGTATAAGCCACCAATGTATTCAATCTGTTACTGCAACGTGATGTGGACTATTTCAGATGCCATCTACTCCTCTTGTAGTTCTGTCTGATTAGTACATAGGCTCAGCTTTTCCCACCTAAGAATCGCACTAAAAGGTTAAAGGATATGTGACCTGGGACTTGTTGGTGCTCTCGCACTGCCATTCTTTTCAGACAAGGCTACTTAGATGGACAGAGAGGCTTTCAGTCAAAACGGGAAAGATTCAAGTCACATCGCTCTCTTTCACACAAAATTCCAGTTTAAAAAAAAGTGAGAATTCCACTTGGAAATCATTTTATCTTAAAGAATCTGGACACTGCCTGTGTAATCAATGTCAAGTAGTACCTTATCTAATTACTGGGAGAATCAAAAAATAGAAGAAGCAAGAACAGGAAGAGAAGAAGGCAAACATCCCTCTCCTTTCTGCTGTGTCTACCTTCTCTCCCAGCTTTTACCTCACAGGAAGCCATCAGTGGGCCATCCGTTCACTCAGCCTCCCAACCTCCCCCACATGACTTCCCATACACGACGGCCACTCTGTTGTTCCATTCAAGCTACGAACACGTTAGTTCCTCTGATGCGAAAGTGGAGGAGAAGAAAGAAGAAAGTTAAGTCATAAGGAAGACTTTATAAGATACCAAATATAATGGTGCACTAAGAATGAGTTATATAATCAAATAACAGAAATACACTGAAAAAAACACCATTGGCCTTATGTGCCTCTACTAACATCATGGAACTATCTGAGGTTGTTTTTATAGCATTTCTCTTAATTACATACTATAGCCTTAAGAATTAAAACCTGACTCATTCAGTTTGGTATCCCCAATACCTAACATAGTAGGTATGCACTGAAAAGACGTCTGTTGAGCTAAAATTTAAAACAAAACCAACTAGATCCTGAAGGAAACTGATCTTGTGTTTGAAAATCGATTAAAATTTAATTTTGTTCTCATAACTGTCTCACTACTCCCCCTTTTTTTTTCATCTAGCACATGAATTAGCAGTGACATGTCAGAGAGTGACATGTCTAGAAATATATATATATATATATATATATATATATCTGACATAATATATAACCATATATACCTATATACTCTCTCTCTCTCTCTCTCTCTCTCTCTATATATATATATATATATATATATACACACACCGACACTGTGTGTGTACACACACACACCCCTTTGTATGGTTATATATTATGTGTGGCTGTATATGTATGGAAATATATATTTATAATATATTTAAGTATTTTTATGTTTTGCTTCCTGTTATATTTGGTCAAGGCATCAGTTAACTAAAAAAACATAACACTTTTTGTTTTCCCTTCAACGCACGGAAAGCCTATTGTAAAAGTAAATTGATTGTTTGAGTAGACATCTCAATTTCTATATCCTTTGATTTTCCTGTCATTTAATGCTGAAAGCCAATATTCTCCTAAATCTGTAAACTTTATTTACTGAATTTTTGAAAGATGCAGATGAGTAGGGGTTTAGAGGAAAAAAACATGTGTCTAAAATGTTGTTATTAATAGATACAGGAGCTGTCATGTAAAGAATGAGTAGGATGTTGTTAATATGACTTTAGCACAATACACATAGCCTCTAAATGGTGACATAAATTACATCCAGTGTTCACATTGCTGCCTGATGCTATTACCTAAGACAATATAAATTTTACACTTGAAGTAAGTTGGCTACAGTCGTCAATAAAGTTCCAGCTTTCTCACGCTACACCTCCTACAGCAAAACTAATTAGGACATTACACTGGTGACAGCTAGAATCCCCACGATGTTATGTAATCTTCTGGGATTCAGTACTATTTTGCCCCACTAGCCTTTTCTTACTCAAAAAGAAAATCCTGGATTTGTTATTCCTTGACACTTTTACAGATGAAACATGAACAGCATTACATATATGAATGCACATCTTTTCTCTAATTTTGGCTTCACAGATCCTTATTGAACAAAGAATTGAAGAGTGAGTAAAAGCCCTAGGAAGAGACTACCCTGCTAACACATAGAAATTCAACTATATTAATGATATTATTTATTCTTTTGGAATAGCTTTGATATGAAAAGTAGTTGGAAGGTCATTGACCTTGAGGGTGTGAGGGGTACATATGAATATTTTTCATGGTGTCCCTGTATTATCACAATGAATTATTGTGGCTTACTTTAAGTTTCCTTCAGCCAAGGGTTGGTTTTCAAAAAGATAAAATGCATTTTTAAAAAATCTTTTCAATACTATTGAATCATTAGCATCATCCTTATTAAGTCAAGTGGTTCTTTTGTATTCATTGAGTTCTTGTTGCTGTTGTTGTTGTTGTCATAATTTCCCTTTTTTTTCACTGCTGTCTCCTAACAAGGAGACATTTTTCCCCCTCAGTAAAACCCAACCTAAGACTCCATCAGCCACAGCGATATGTAGTGCTGGAATTAGGTAGTCAAGACCCATGATTCCAAGAAAAAAAAAATGACTTTGAAGAAAAGAATAAAAGAGACATGAAATTTGGAGTCATGAATTAAGTTTCATAAAACTGTACTGGGATAAAGACGATATACAGGTGAGGGAGGGATTACTCAAATGTTTTGGCATACATTCAGTTTCAAAACATTTGGGAGAGTGGCACCTGGATGGCTCAGTAGGCTGAGCATCCAACTCTTGATTTTGGCTCAGGTCACGATCTCACAATTGGGAGATCCAGCCCTGCAGCAGGCTCTGTACTGGCCGTGGAGCCTACTTAGGATTCTCTCTCCCTCTTTCTCTCTCTCTTACTCTCCCCTCTGCCCCTACCCCGCTAGTACATGCACACACTCACAAATTCTCTCTCTCTCAAAAAAGAATTTTTTTCGAAGAAAAAAAGTGACATAACACTGTCTTACTTACAATTTTGAATCATTTGGAAAAAAAGCTACAGATTTTGACCAAACTCTGACAATAACCATTTACCTACCTCCTCCTACTTAGCCAATATGTCTGTCACCAATAATTACATCTTTTATACTTGGCAACTTGCCCAAACACACATATCCTTCATCTGCATCTTTTTAAGCTGCCTTATTTTTAGATTATCAATAATGTTACAATTTTCACAGTTTACTATTTATGTATATTCGTGGACAACAAGAATCGGTAGAAAGAATGTAGGTTTGGAATCCTGACTTTTCACTAGAGTATGGGTGCCTACTTATTCACTGGGGGACCCTGGACAAGACAAATATCTTCTCTGATGCATTAGTGAAGTGGGAACAATAATACCCATTCCTGGAATTACAGTTTCGAAAGTATTAGGCCCTCTGTAGGTACTTCAATATTATTCCCCTTTGTTTTCCCCTCTATTAAAAAAATATCTTAGGGACTTTCTCCAGGACTCTTATTAATTTTATTCTATGTATGTATAAGTCTCTATATTGTCTTCTTACAATCTAATTTCAAAAGCTTTATACTGCATGTTGCATAATCATATATTTTTCCTCTATGATAACATTACCTGCATTGTTGTGACCTGTTTAAGAATTTTTTTAAAGAAAAAAAAAAGCAAAAACTAATTTAAGTGAGTCTCAATTAAATTGTTTTGTATACGTGTTTGAGTATATCATGGTTGAATCATACCACCTAAAACATAAAAGTTATACATAATAAAAACCTGATACATCTATACTTTAAAATTCAGCATTAGGAGTTTTACTAAAACTCCCATGCAATTTTAGCTACTTTTAAACTTTTAATTTTAATTTAAAAGGAGGAAAGATTTTTTTTTAAAGTGAAAGAAGGAAATTGTAAGAAGTCAGCACACTTTGAAAAAAAATTACATTGATTAACATAGTTTGAAGTATTTTATTCACCACTTTTTGGTAAATAAATTTCTTCTAAAAAGCTCAAAATAGCATTAGATTTTTGGATGCATTATAATTTGTCTTTGAGGGTTTACTAAAAGCTACATTTATTGGATTACAATGGAATTCATGCAACTACAACATTCTATCAAAGGGTTTATCATCTTCTCTAGAAATGGACCTGTTTTGACCTTTACCTTCCAGCCCTGGTGTAATCGCTCTGATGCATTTCCTATTAATTATGTAGCCCTCTCCTTAGATCACCCAGCAATCCGTTTCTAGGCCCAGTAGCCCAGGTGGATGAAATATATACATACATCATATCCACATTACTTTCCTGGTCCATTTTTAAATGATCTTTTTTGATAATGATTTGAGCCTCTTGCACACAAATTTCCCTCTTTTGAGCGCTGGTGATTTTTTGGAAATAGTGATCTATCTAGAACCTGGTCACTGAGTTGTCTGTTCTTAGACTGCCATAGTATCACTCATTCTTCTTAAATGTGTAAATTTCCTGTTACTACACAAGAGTAATAAGTGTGAAGCAACAGTAAATTGATTGAATTTAACATTCTGAATAACTTACAGCTAGAAAGAAGGCATCCGCTTACTAACATTTATCAAATGTTATGTTCTAAAGACTATACTTATCACTTAGGTCCAATCATTTATATAAGTGGTGACAAAATACTTTATACATTTCCTTATGTGGAAATACCTCACAACAGGCTAAGACCATACAAAATGGTGGGTCATAATATTTGGTGCTTAGTAAGTAGTTCTCACTTTGCACAGTAGTGTAAGACAAAAATGAGAGAGCAAAGTGAAAAGATGCAAAGGAGTTTTAAGCAATGGGAAAACTTAGGATTTTTTTCTTGGCTTTAAAAATGTTTTATCAACAATTAAACACTCTATTAATAATGGACATAGCAATGAAAAAATAATAGAAAAAGTATTCCTTGCTTAGTGACTATTATTTAAAACATTAGAAACATTGATAATTAAAGTGTTTTATTTTGTCGCAAAAATATGAATAGTAGTTTGAACAGTGCTTGCCTCCTTCTCGCCATATGACTCACAACATGGAATGAGAATCTTTTCTATGCCTTTCTAAGTTTTGATCAATTTCCAACATTTGATCCTTTGCACTTTCAATACTGTGAAATATCTCCAAGATTTTCTTTAATGTGTGTTTCAGCTGGCATCACTTTCTCTTGGACTTCTTCACTCTTTCCATCACAACCGCCTTCTTCATTTATGTCAAAAAAGGTCACCTTAACTAAATCCTCTGGCTGCATACCTAGTGTCTCATGAATGGCCGCAATGTTAACATGCTGATGGCTAGCTATTCCTTCTGTAACTCCATTTATTTATATTCAATTCATATTTCACATTCAAGTGGATCACTCATTCTATTTCTATGCTGCTCCTTCCTCGTTTGCTGCTCTTTGGTCAATTTCCCACTTTGATTATCCATTTCTGTAAAATATCACATGAGTTTATCACTGCGAGACAAAGAGGCAACACAAATACATATTTTTCTATCTGTGCATGAACTGAACACAGACACATTGTAACCAATCACCATTAAAGAAGTGATGTGACTTTTAACTGATCATGATGCCCATCTGCTACACAGTGATTTGTGGGTGGAATAGCTAGCAGCAAAGCACTTTACATAATTATTCACAGTTAATAAACTATGGAACTAAAATTTGGACCTTGTTCTTTGGAGAACTGTGTTATTTAATTAAACCATGGTAACTCAAATGTGTACATAGTGAAACTATGAAGAGTGAGGACTGTTTTTGATTAACTGTTTAAAAATACATGGTTTCTAGGGGCACCTGGGTGGCTCAGTTGGTTAAGTGTCTGACTTCGGCTCAGGTCATGATCTTCTAGTTCATGAGTTTGAGCCCCGCATTGGGCTCTGTGCTGACAGCTCAGAGCCTGGAGCCTGCTTCAGATTCTGTGTCTCCCTCTCTCTCTGCTCCTCCCCTGCTCACACACTGTCTCTCTCTCAAAAATAAATAAAGATTAAAAAAAAATTTTTTTTTAAATACATGATTTCTAATTAAGGGGTCTATCTACCAAGAGGATCTAACAATTGTAAACATTTATGCTCCAAATATGAAAGCACCCAAATATATGAATCAATTAATCACAAACATAAAGAAACTCATTGATAATAATACCATAATAGTAGGGGACTTCAACACCCCACTTATAGCAATGGGCAGACCATCTAAACAGAAAATCAACAAGGAAACAATGGCTTTGAATGACACACTGGACCAGATGGACTTAACATATATTCAGAACATTTCATCTTAAAGCAGCAGATTATACATTCTTTTCCACTGCCCATGGAACGTTCTCCAGAATAGATCACATACTGGGACACAAATCAGCCATCAACAAGTACAAAAAGATTGAGAACACACCATGCATATTTTCAGACCACAATGCTATGACACTAGAAATCAACCACAAGAAAAAATTTAGAAAGATATCAAATACTTGGAGACTAAAGAACATCCTACTAAAGAATGAATGGACTAACCAAGAAGTTAAAGAGGAAATTAAAAGTACATGGAAGCCAGTGAAAATGATAACACCACAGCCCAAAACCTCTGTGACACAGCAAAGGTGGTCATAAGAGGGAAGTATATAGCAATTCAGGCTTCCTAAAGAAGGAAGGTCTCAGATAGACAACCTAACCTTATACCTTAAAGAGCTAGAAAAAGAACAGCAAATAAAACCCAAAACCAGAAGAAGAAGAAGATAGGAAATAATAAAGATTAGAGCAGAAATCAATGCTATTGAAACCAAACCAAAAAAAACAAAAAAACAAACAAACAAAAAAAAAAACAAAACACGAAAAAAAAACCCAAAACAAAAAAAACCCAGAACAGATCAAGGAAACCAGAAGCTGGTTCTTTGAAAGGATTAACAAATGTAATAAACCACTACCCAGTTTGATCAAAAAGAAAAAGGAAAAGACCCAAATAAATAAAATTAAGAATGAAAGAGGAGAGATCACAACACAGCAGAAATAAAAAAATAATAATAAGAGAATATTATGAGCAATTATACACCAATAAAATGGGCAATCTGGAAGAAATGGACAAATTCCTAGAAAGATATACACTACCACAAGTGAAACATGAAGAAATAGAAAATTTGAACAGATCCATAACCAGTAAAGTAATAGAATTAGTAAACAAAAAATCTCCCAAAAAACAAGAGTCCAGGGACAGATGGCTTTCCAGGGGAATTCTACCAAACATTTACGGAAGAGTTAACACCTAGACTCTTGAAGCTGTTCCAAAAAATAGAAATAGAAGGAAAACTTTCAAACTCTTTTTGCGAAGCCAGCATTGCCTTGATTCCAAAATGAGACAAAGACCCCACTAAAAAGGAGAATTACAGACCAATTTCCTTGACGGACATGGATGCAAAATTCCTCAACAAGATATTAGCCAACTGGATCCAACAACGCTTTAAAAAAATTATTCACCACGACCAAGTGGGATTTATACCTGGGATGCAGGTTCAATATCTGCAAAACAATCCATGTGATTCATCACGTCAATAAAAAAAGGACAAGAACCACATGATCCTCTCAATAGATGCAGAGAAAGCATTGGCAAATTATAGCATCCTTTCTTGATAAAAACTCTTAATAAAGTAAAGTAGGGATAGAAGGATCATACCTTGAGATCATAAAAGCCACATATGAAAGACTCAATGCTAATATCATCCTCAATGGGGAAAAATGAGAGCTTTCCCCCTAAGGTCAGGAACAAGACAGGGATGTCCTCCCTTGCCACGATTATTCAACATAGTACTGGAAGTCTTAGCTGCAGCAATCAGACAACACAAACTAATAAAAGGCATCCAAATCGACCAGGAGGTCAAACTTTCACTCTTCGCAGATGACATGATTCTCTATGGAAAACCTAAAAGATTCCACCAAAAAACTTCCAGAACTGATTCATGAATTCAGCAGTTGCAGGATATAAAATCAATATAAAGAAATCAGTTGCATTTCTATACACCAACAATGAAGCAACAGAAAGAGAAATCAAGGAATCAACCCCATTTACAACTGCACCAAAAACCATAAAATACCTAGGAATAAATCTAACCAAGAGATGAAAAATCTATACACTGAAAACTAGAGAAAACTTATCAAAGAAATTGAAAAAGACACAAAAAGATGTAAAAAGATTCCATGCTCCTGGATAGGAAGAACAAATATTGTTAAAATGTCAATACTACCCAAAACAATTTACATGATCAATGCAATATCTATCAAAATAACACCAGCATTCTTCACAGAGCTAAAACAAACAATCCTAAAAGACCCCAAATAGCCAAAGCAATCTTGAAAAAGAAAACCAAAGCAGGAGGCATCACAATCCCAGACTTCAAGCTGTATTACAAAGCTATAATCATCAAGACAGTATGGTACTGGCACAAGAACAGACACTCAGATCAATTGAACAGAATAGAGAACCCAGAAACGGACTCACAAACATTTGACCAAGTAATCTTTGACAAAGCAGGAAAGAATATCCAATGGAATAAAGACAGTCTCTGCAGCAAGTGGTGCTGAGAAAACTGGACAGCGACATGCAGAAGAATGAACCTGGACCACTTTCTTACACCATACACAAAAATAAATTCAAAATGGATGAAAGACCTAAACATAAGGCAGGAAGCCATCAAACTCCTTAGAGGAAAAATCAGGCAAAAACCTCTTTGACCTTGGCCGCAGCAACTTCTTACTCAAAACGTCTCCAGAGGCAAGAGAAACAAAAGCAAAAATGAACTACTGGGACCTCATCAAAATAGAAAGCTTCTGCACAGCCAAGGAAGCAATCAGCAAAACTGAAAGGCAACCGACAGAATGGGAGAAGATGTTTGCAAATGACATATCAGACAAAAAGTTAGTATCCAAAATCTATAAAGAAGTTATCAAACTCAACACCCAATAAACAAATAATCCAGTGAAGAAATGGGCAAAAGACATGAATAGACATTTCTCCAAAGAATGGCCAACTGCCACATGAAAAAATGCTCCACATCACTCATTATCAGGGAAATACAAATCCAAACCACAATGAGATACCACCTTACACCTGTCAGAATGGCTAACATCGACAACTCAGGCAAGAACAGATGTTGGTGAGGATGCGGAAAAAGAGGATCTCTTTTGCACTGCTAGTGGGAATGCAAACTGGTGCAGCCACTCTGGAAAATAGTATGGAGGTTCCTCAAAAAATTAAAAATAGAACTACCCTACAACCCAGCAATTGCACTACTAGGTATTTATCCAAGGGATACAGGCATACTGTTTCGAAGGGACACACGCACCCCAATGTTTATAGCAGCACTATCAACAAAGTATGGAAAGAGCCCAAATGTCCATCGATACATGAATGCATAAAGAAGATGTGGTGTGTGTGTGTGTGTGTACACATATGTATGTAAACACACACACACACACACACACACACACACACAATGGAGTATTACTCGGCAATCAAAAGGAATGAAATCTTGCTATTCGCAACTACATGGATGGAACTGGAAGGTATTATGCTAAGCAAAATTAGTCAGAGAAAGACAAATGTCATATGACTTCACTCATAGGAGGACTTTAAGATACAAAACAGATGAACATAAGGGAAGGGAAACAAAAATAATATAAAAACAGGGAGGGTGGGGAAACAGAAGAGACTCTTAAACATGGAGACCAAACAGAGGGTTACTGGAGGGGTTGTGGGAAGGGGGATGGGCTAAACAGGTAAGGGCCATTAAGGAATCTACTCCTGAAATCATTGTTGCAGTGTATGCTAACTAACTTGGATGGAATTTAAAAAATAAATAAAAATTAAAAACATAAGAATAAAAAAGTACATGCTTTTTTAAAAGTGTATGCCATTTTGCTCTTCATTATTACCACTGCTAGAGTCTATATATTTGCACAATAAAGATATATATTAAGATTTAGCAATTGAAAAAAAAATGCTACATGTAACTTTTTGTAAAGTATTTAGCAGAAATATGTATAGCATCCATAACCTCAATTCTAAATCTTCAGAAAAGGATGTGTTATTCTGGGAGGCCAATGACCTTCTCAGCAGTCTCTGGAATTCTGCAATCACTTTAAGGGGCAGCAATTAACCACCAGAAAATTCTCTGGAACTTAATACCTTTCTGACATAATTCCCTCAAAGCCCATGGATCTGCATTTTTTTTCTAAGATAGTAATTATTAAGAAACATTCATTGATTCTGCCCCCCCCCATTTTTTTTTAGTGTAGTCTATCTGTATGGACACTATACATTCATTATTGTGAATCTTAATGATGCTGCAAGGTAAGCATTACACAGTATCTGTAATTTACAGATAAGAAAATAAAGGCCCAGAATCATCGAGTAATTTGCCCAAAGTTAAACACACGGATCTCTGGCCTCCAAATCTGGGATCTCCTCTCTAAGAGTACTCCTCTGTCCCAGTTGGGGAAGTCTTACAGAGCTGCATGGAGATAAACCAACAGATGGATCCTACCTGGAAGACGGAAGGGATTAAAACCAATCCTCATTTGTGAATCAAGAAGCATGGTGAATGTCTACCCCATAGCACATGAAAGACTAAAAAGCAATTTGCTTCTTCCAGATTCTCTCTGTTGATCAGTGGTATAAAACTAATCTAAATGTGACCATACGTTCTCTTCCTCACCTCCTTAAGTTTTACTGAATATAACTGAGGGATTGAAATATTTTCAGAGTTTTTATATCCCAGATCCTCTACAGAAATGAGCTTATGGAGTTTTATATAAATACAAAGGCATTCTATTTACAGTAGTTTATTTGTTTCCTTCCTATGTTTAAGACCATTGCTCATCTTTCTGTAACTGATCAACCTGTTCATAAGAAAAAAAGACCTAAGTTAAAATTGCAAAAATTATCTTGAAATGTAATATATTCTGAAAAAGAAGTATCAAAAGAATGTAACTCATAATTGTACCATATGACATCGCCTTCCAATTTTCAGTGAAATATAAAATTTACTTTTAATTTTGAAATATAACAGATTGTATCTTTTTAATTACCACAATAAATGTGGAAGTAAGGAGCTGCATTTGAATTTTTTTACTAAATGTCTCCAAAACCAATTAAAAGGAGTGAGGCTATTATGTGGGTAAGTCTTAAAGAGGGTGGATGAGACACGTGAAGATTGCCTCACTGTATTCTGAAAATGTTGGAGCTATAAAGTTGGGGAACTATGCTTCAGCAGTTGATGAATGCTGTAATAAGGCAAAATGAAACATAAATATTAATTATTCTTTCCTCCTATAATTCCCTTACAGCTTTGATCTCTCATAATATACACTTCAACTTCTTGCATGTTGCCTGTCAGCTCATTGGCAATTATTTCCTTCTTTACCTTTTCTGCTCCTGTTTTCAGGATGTCATTCTTCTTGTCTATAGTTAAACCTTTAACCTATGCCCTGAATCTTGTCCTCTAACTTTCTTCTTGGCCCTGTTACACTACAGTAATCTTTTTATTTATTCAGTCACAATCGCTCTGAAACTGGGTTCTGCTCCTGGTACCTCACGGGAATTGCTCTAGAAAAACCATCAGGAATTTCCAGAATTCTAAATACGAGGAGTATATTTTGGATGCTATTTTTCTGGACCTGGTCATGACCCTTTGAAAGGATCTTTGAAAGGCTGTCTTTTGTTACTAAGATGCATCTTGTCATTCCTTTCAACCTCCTTCCTATTTTTTCCCTCTGACTTCTGTGTGTTGGTGCCCTTGACTGCCTTTTGTTCCTACTCTACACAAACTTCTAAATGATCTTATCTTTACCTATTCCTTCATCTAACATGCATATGATGGAAATCCCACTTATACTCTGTCCAGAACTCTCTCATAAGCTCCAAATTGTAATCTTAAAATGTCTCTTGTACATTGCCAGCTCAATTCTCTTCTTCCCTCCAAAGCTGTTTTCCTCCTGTTTCTCCTTGTCTTCGTTAACGGTACCAGTATCTCTCCAGTCCCCCAGTTAGTAATGTCAAAGCATTCTCCTGAACTCCTCCCTCTCCTCATCTCTCACATCTAGTCAGTTATTGACATCTGTTGATTCTACTACCTAACTAAATCTCAGATCTGCTTCCTCCTCGCTAGCCCCATTTCCAATGACTACACGAGGCCCTTGTTATTTTGGGTTGATTGCTGAAATGGCATTGACCCCTATCCTCTTCCTCCCCTACATCAACACACACTGCCATTGGAATGACCTTTTTTTCATTTTTAACATTTTTATTTATTTTTGAGAGACAGAGTATGAGCGGGGGAGGGGCAGAGAGATGGGGAGACACAGAATCCCAAGCAGCCTCTAGGCTCTCAGCTGTCAGCAGACAGCCGGGCGCGGCTCGAACCCATGAACCATGAGATCATGACCTGAGTGGAAGTGGGACGATTAACTGACTGAGCCACCCAGGCGTCCCATGGGATGATTTTTTTAAACACAAAATTTTTGTGTTCGAAATTTACCAACTGCTCTCAATTACATTTGGGATAAATTGTGATTTCCTCACCTGATCAGACCAAGTTCTTTTTATATCCTGCCTGTTTTCCAGATTCTTCTCTTTCTGTGGAGATAATCCTTAGTTCGTACTAATCAGCATTATTAAATTAGATGAGAAAATAAAGGCCCAGAGTCCCTGGGTAGGTAACTTGCCCAAAGTTAGACAATTGGGAGACGCTCTTCCTATCCTCCTGTGAGCATATACACATTCTTTGCGTTAGTCACGCTATCTTACTGGCAAGTCTTCAAAGTTGTGGTGCTCTCATGTGTTTCTGTCATTTGAACAAAGCCTTCCTCCTGCTGGAAGACTCTTCCTCACACATCCACTTCACTGCCTTCCAGAGATAGCTGTAGTGTGGAGCTCCTGGGTGGCTCAGTCAGGTAAGTGGCTGACTCCACCAGGTTTCAGCTCAGGTCATGATCCCATGGTTCCTGAGTTCGAACTCCACGTCAGGCTCTGCAGTGGCAGCATAGTATCCTGCTTGGGATTCTCTGTCTCCCTCTCTCTCTGCTTCTCCCCTGCTCATGCTCTCTTAAAAAAAAAAAAGAGGGACACAGCTGCAGTGTGACCCCTCCTCTGAATCATTCCCTAATGTCCTACTGATGATATAACACACCTTCCTCATGATTCTTCCTACTTCAATAACATTTAAACATCCCCTGGTTTTAGCACTCATCCTTTCTTTACTGTGACCCTCAGTTTACTGCCCCATGCTGAGGCATTACCTCTTCGCTTCCTGCACTATGCAGACTGAAATTTGAGAGGACTGTGGTTCCATTTGTTTTAATACACAGAAAGGCAAATAAAATCACTGATTTTTCGCATTTGTAAAATGAAAACTTGGGCCTACATGGTCACTCAGATCCATTCTGTGACGCTGTAATGATGACTTCTGTGTCTTTCTGTAAAGTTCTGTGCATGTTCTTAGAATGTGCAAATATTCCAGGGCCTGAAATATGGTGCACTTGGGTTAAATTTCTTTTTTTTAGGAAACATAGGTATTGATTAATTTTACTACTGTGCTGTATATGCAGGGGTATGGATAACTGAGTTTATACATGTTCACTAACAGACAAGGCAGATAGAGGTAAAATATATACAAAAGGGAATTCCAACTGATTGGTATGTACATTAGACTATCTATCCAGCACTCAAATAACGGGTGAGTTCAATCAATTAAATGAAACTATAGGCTGCGTTGGTGGGGAAAGAAAAAGCAAATCTTGAACATTTCAAGTTAGTCCTTTCACTAAGTGAACTCATTCTTTGATCAATTAATTATGTTACCAAATTAATCAAAATTGTCTAGCCCTCAAAACTCATGGCATCATATGTATATATTTTATATAGTAGTTGAGAACCTTAAAAGTTACAAAAATATTTAATTTCAAATGAACAGATCCAGAGATTAATAAACATATATTTCCTTCTAAGCTGTCACATTCAGAAACCCCAGATCTTAAAAGAGGCAGGGATCTATAAAAGAAATTCAGTTTAGAAATAAACCCTGTTAAGTTGACTTGAGTTCCCTTGTTATTATCATATGTATCATGTTCAAACATAAATAAGTTTCTCAAAATCTAATTTGATAGGCACTCTGTTTATAGGTTTGCCTAATCTGGGTAGCAGATTCTTGATTCTGATGGAAAAGAGATGTCTATTTCCAGATATAAATATATAGCAATAGGATATTAACTGAAAAGCATATAAAGTTTGAACTCACAATATGTAATTAGAAAAATATATTTACTTGTTGATTTTCCTTTAGTTTCCTTTACCTTGACAGGAGTTATAGAAAATCACATAGCTACATAAATACAGCATAGTGAAATGCATTTATAATAAGGAAAATGGGACCAAGAATAAGAACCAATGGAGAGGCAGGGATATGGTGAAAATGCAAAATCTAAGGAATGAGGTCCTCCATACTTGCTCAAAGAAGATAAAAAAAATAGTTATGAGTTCTCTAGAAGCAGCAGAAGAAAGTAAAATCAGTAACACAAGTCACAGAATCTAAAACCTATGGTTTTCCTATCTGATAAAAAAACATTATCAACAACATACTTACAGTAAATACAGTGGTGAATGCTATGGAACTGCTTTTAATATGTTTTCAATCTAGTCTGATATTTTTATGCCAAAGTTAAAATCACTTCAGTAGAGATACCAATTTAATGTGGTCTCTATTTGTACATCTTTCTATTTGTTTTCACACAAGGATACATTTTAGAGCAGAGAGCACAAAACAAAAAGCATAAAATGCAGTCAAAGTCAGGCAAATAAGGAGAAGTGGGGTAAGACAAGAGGATTGCAAGTTCTGTGAGAGCACGTCCACACTAAAGGGATTTAAGTGCTATTAAGAAAATATCAAACTGTGTAGACCTAACAAAAGAGGTCCAGAGATACAGACCAATTTTGCCCAGTAGTTTGCAAATTCTGTTTTGGAGAGAAGATGAATGCATAGGTCATATATCCTTCAAAACTTCTGCATAAATAATGGTAACCTCAACCAATCTCTGAAACTTACTGAATATTAGTAGGGTCAAGATTGTACTTTCCGGCAGCTACTTGAGGCCTCACTAGTGAATATTACCAGTGAAACAGCACTACACATTATCAAACAGAGTAACTGGGGTAAAAGTGATATTTACCTAATATTATCCCAATTGCTCAAATACTTCAATTACCAATAATTGAGAGGAAAAAATAAACACAAACCTGAATAAAAGAGATCTCTGGTAGAAGTGTTGAAACTCCCCCTGAGAATCTGATTTTGGACATTTTAGACATAATTAAATGGACACCTTAAAATGAAAAAAAAAAATAATGTAGCTATAATAGGAAATAAGAGAAGGAATCCTAGATGGACCAGAAATGTAATGATTCTCAAAAAACAGAGAAAACAGATGGATTTGAATAAGGGAAAAAAATTTTTTTAGTTCAAACTTAGAATATCAACCATAAAGGGAAAAGCCTAGACAGAAGTTTCAAGGTTGCCTGAGTTCGAATCCTAACTCTTCTTCCTTCTCAATGTATGATCTTTGAACAAGTTCAACTCAGAGTGACTGAAGGTGAACTTGAACAACTTTTCTATGCCTCATTAGTTTTCACCTGTAAAATTATGGTCAAAATTGGAGCTATCAGGGTTGCTATGAGGATTAAATGTGTATGTGAAGTCCTCAGAAGAGTGTGAGTTATGATGGCGCTTACAAAACAGTTCCATACATCTGCTAGCATCCAGTTAACAACATGAACTCCAGAATAATAACTGTTCTGCTTTGTCCAAAAAATGCAAAGGCAAGGACAAATCTGGTGGACAAGGGCCTTCAAGGGAGGATGTAGGGACCAATTTCAATTTTCTCCCTTAATTTTTTAAGAACTGTCTTTACCTACTGTTGAGCAAAATTGTAGTCATAGATACTATGTTTTCAACAACAAGCCCCATCAACATGCCCATCCTTTTCCTGTGGAGGCATTAAGTGAACCAGGCAGCAGCAGGCATTCAGTTTTTGTCTCCCAGTCAGAAGCTATTACATGTGGTCCTTTGAGTGGGAAGCATAATTTTCTCCTTTCTCATACCATTTCAGCCACCTTAAATGGAGTAATTTATTATGTATTGGGGTTGCTAGATGCAGTGTACTTCACATATCTCTTTTTTAGATTTCTTAAGGATTCTCTTATTTATAATCATGTCATACCAGGTTTAGAATTAGACTTAATTGAATCCTTACTCTAACTAAAGGGACCACTTGAAGATCTCTATGAGGTACTTGACTCAATATGGGCAAAAGATTCTGCCATTCTTGGGCAGATTAAAGGATAAGTGTCCATCATGGTTCAGAGTGACTGATGATAACCTTACTCATGTTTGCATAGTACCATTTGAAACTAGAAGCCAAAGAAGAATTGAGTCCATATGATCATGGCTGGTAGAAAATGCAGTCTAGGGGAGCCTGGGTGGCTCAGTTAGTTAAGTGTCCAACTTTTAATTAAATTTTTTTAACATTTATTTATTTTTGAGACAGAGAGAGATAGAGCATGAATGGGGGAGGGGCAGAGAGAGAGGGAGACACAGAATCGGAAGCAGGCTCCAGGCTCTGAGCCATCAGCCCAGAGTCTGACACGGGGCTCGAACTCAGGGACCGCGAGATCGTGACCTGAGCTGAAGTCGGACGCTCAACCAACTGAGCCACCCAGGTGCCCCAAGTGTCCAACTTTTTTTTTTTTTTAATTTTTTTTTTTTAACGTTTATTTACTTTTGAGACAGAGAGAGACAGAGCATGAACGGGGGAGGGTCAGAGAGAGAGGGAGACACAGAATCCGAAGCAGGCTCCAGGCTCTGAGCTGTCAGCACAGAGCCCGACGCGGGGCTCGAACCCACAAACAGCGAGATCACGACCTGAGCCGAAGTCGGACGCTCAACCGACTGAGCCACCCAGGTGCCCCCCAAGTGTCCAACTTTTGATCTCAACTCAGGTTATGATCTCACAGTTCATGAGTTCAAGCCCTGCATCAGGATCTGCTCTGACTGCAGAATCTGCTTGGGGTTCTTTTCCCCTCTCTCTGCCCCTATCCCTCTCTCTTTCTCTCTCTCTCAATAAATAAACTTAAAAAAATTTTTTTTAAATGCAATCTAAATACTTCTATCCTACAAATATTTTGACCTAATAAGGTCAATAGACTTTTCTTTATTTATTAAGATTGGAGGACTACATGACTGTTACATTCAGGTTTTCATGGGTGCAACATCCAAATTCTGTTCTTTCCTTAACCCCAGCCATCTACGAATATGAACATATATTATTTATTCCTTAGGATCTCCTTGGATTCAAGCATTTGATACTTGTTCATTGTTACTAAGTAAAACTACCAGTGTACATGGATTGTTATATTCCAATGATTTAGTAATTTTTCTTTCCACAAATTCTTAATTAGAATATCAAGGACTTCCAGTTACTTTATAAGTAAATCATAATCTAACGATGACTTTTTACCAAAGTCCACAGGATCTTTTTGCTAAGGATATTCATTAAGATCCCTGAGAGAATAAAAATGTATTAAAGAGAAAGCTGCAATTTTGTTAGCAAATCATTGGTTGTTTGTTTGTTTGTTTGTTTCTCTGATTTTTCTCATGGAGGCAAATAACTTATCTTGGATTGAAATAAGACATCCAAGTCTACCCTTGGCTAAGTACTAAAGGACAATTCAAGGGATTTCTAGGTTCTTACTCTCTATTACAGACTATGAGTCCCCATCTTCTTTGAAATTGCTTCTTCTCTTTATGACCTGACCCAAGAAATCCTCAGTCACAGAACCTCTTGCTTCAAGAACATGAACATAAACAAAAACTTTGCAAACTGAAATTATCTCTTCAATTATCTCCTGCATATGTTCGTCTATCTACCTGTTTCTTCATAAATAATCTAGTCAGAAACCACTATGGGGAAACCACCAAATACCTACCACTTTTAACAGTTTCTTGATCCAATAGTAAAGGATTGTCAACCGTCACCCACTTTCGAACTTGTGGAGGCTTCTGCTGAAGTTCTTGAGGTCTTTGTTGACCCTTAGTGTATCAAAGCTATAAAATCTTCACTACTTACTGTAAATATGCAATATTGCTCAATGAGGTGGCTTACATACTTTGAGGTACTGTTTTTTGTTTCTCTTTCTCATATCAGTATCCATTATGATGACATTTTGAACCCTGTCACATTTCTTTCCTTACTCCCCCCAAAAAACAGCACAAGAAACTACAGCCTTTCACACACACACCCCAAATATGAATATGAGTATTTTGCACTTACCTAAAGATTGCCAATATTTTATGAGGTAGTATTAGCAACTGCTTTAGATAATTCAGACTTGGACATGTTTGTTAATGTGTCATCAGAAATGAGAAATCAACAGGCTGACTACGCCATTAAAGACCTCAGTTTACCCTTGGAATATAATTCCTTATTGTGAAGTTTTGGGGATGCAAACTGGCACAACTGATTGCCCTTATAAGAACCTGCTAACTGGGCAAAGACAAAATAGTTAATGCTTATGAGACAACAGACCTCATCCTATTGTGGGATACTTTGGAAAAAGCAAGACTTCTTAACCTCAGTAGGAACTCCAAAACAATGGGTCTGGAAAATTCTAGATGCCTTAATCCAGCTGAAAGAAGTAGATGTTGAGTAGGCAGACACTCACTAAAACAAACGACTGATCTAGAAATTAAGGGGGGGGGGTGGAAATGCCCTGGGTAACCATTATGCCAAGACAGTCCTTACAAAATTTCTTATCCCTGTAATCCTGTCATGCCTCTGCAATGGGTTTATGAGGGTCATTATTGAAGGCAGATTTTATGCTAACATCAGAGAAAGAAGTACTAGGGAAAACCTGGATATAAATTACAGGAAGATAATCTCAAACTTCCCAGGAGGGAAGGCACCTGGTAATGCCAAAAGATCTCAAGTGAAAACATGGTAAAATCCAAATAAGATCACCCAAACCACAAGGACACGTTGTCTTTAAGTATATTTCTCCTCTGCCAAAAAATAAAAAATAAAAAATAAAATAAAATAAAAAAATAAGCCTGACAAAACTTTAAAGGAAATGCATGGATGCAGCAAAATCTTCAGGTTTGTTTGAATAACTCTAACTGGACTTTATATAATTATCCCCTGCAATGGAGTATAAGAATGTTCTGGTCAATGCATATTCCTGTTCAGTGCCCTTTTGTGGAGCTTTATCTCTGAAGTGGCTAAAACGGTAGTTAATTTCATGTTTTCTACTTGGTAAATCCCAATCTATCTCTCTATTAACAGAGATGCTCATTTTACTAGAAATATCATTAAGGAGCTCTTTGAGGTATTAGAGCTTGCCAAAAGACTCTGCTGTGCATACAAGCTGATCTGTAGGCAAAGAAGAAAGGATAACTTAGATTCTCAAATTAGTTTGTCAGAACTTTGAGCAAGATATAAACTTCCTTACTCCAAGGTCCCTTCTTTTCACTTTATAACAATAAGAAAATCTCTTTTGGAGATTCCTCAATTCTGGTTTTATAAGTCAGTAAGAGGTAGACTCCTGTTTCTAGGAATATCATCTCTAATCCTAGACTCCACCCTTTTGCAAACAATTATGGCCAAAGGAAGTAGAGGACCCATGGCATACAGAGTATTATCATCAATAGTTACAGGAAGCCATTGTTCAACCTTCTTCCAAACAATTCTTACATGACCTGAAATGTGGATACTCAGTCAACTTGAAGAGATATCAGAGAAAAATTTCTCTTGAAAAGGACCTTGTCTGGTACTATTAACAACTAGCAAACAAGTAAAAGGCCAAGGGGTTGATACGTGCCTACAGTTGCAGAATGGCGTGTGACTCACACGATTCTTCATTCTTTGCTAACATTTGGCCTCACTTGTCTTGAGCCTCATGTAGGGGAAGCAATCTTTTCCCTTCTTCTATTCTAGGTTCTTTGGCTACTCTGATAACTAAATTCATTTAAGATAGATTAAGAGGAGAAAAACAAATTTAATTCTGTATTTATGGGGGCCCATAAAAATATGAGATTCAGAGAAATGACCAAAGCCAGCAGCTTTCCTACCTTTTAGCCTAATAAACAATAAATCTGTGAAGAATTAACAAGACAAAAAAGTTTGGCCTTGTGGTAATAAATTAGTAAGTAAAATTACAAGATTTTTTATAGATAGCCTTCTTGGCCTGACTTCCCAATCTGTGGTGATAAGGAGGTGTTCTCTGCTCCTGGTACAGGGAGGATGCCTATCACATGAGAGGTTCATTTTCTGCTTTTAGGGGAACAACAAAAGGTGAGAGTATCCTTCTTGCTCCAGCTGTGTCTTCGGTAACTTTCATTCAAAATAATCAATATGCCAAGGTGGCACATTTGGGGAAGGCATATTTGTTCTCCTTCACTCACCCTAAGAAATAAATCATTCCAAAGAGTCATAGTGCTACTGATGCCCTCTCCCTACAAACTTCCGAGATCAGCCTATAATCAGATTCATAATGTAAAGCAAAGGAAGACAGGTGCACACGCTTTCTCTTATAAAACACCATTTTAAAATTATCTGTGCAGTGCTCTGCCATGTGGCAGAAAGACAACAGAACTCAGTTTTCTCAGAAGTGGCTTCATTATCTGAAGAGGGATCTCTTCTCAGTGATAAATAATAAAATCCATAGTCTATATCAGAAGCATGTATTAAGTATCTTTGGAAGGTATATTTCTTGGGAGACAAACTACAAAAGTTATATAGTGGGGATTTTAATTATTTTAAACATGAACATTGTTAGAACAAGGTAAAAAGAAGGAGAGAATAGAAGGAGTATGGAAGGAAGAAAAAAAGAAACAGAAAAAACCACAATGTTCTATCTTTTCATTAAAAAAAATGGATGGAGGGGCACCTGGGTGGCTCAGTTGGTTAAACGTCTGACTCTGGATTTCGGCCCAGGTCATGATCACAGGGTTGTGAGAGACCAAGCCCCACTGGGCTCTGTGCTGACAGCGCAGAGCCTGCTTGGGATTCTCTCTCTCCCTCTCTCTGTCCCTCCTCCCCTGTTTCTCTCTCTCTCACTCAAAAATAAACATTAAAAAAAAAAAAGAAAATCGGATGGAAAGGAATACAAAAGGATATGTGGGAACTAAGAAGCGTGGTAGACAAAATTCCTAGTACATCTGCATTTTGATGCATGAAAAGTTCACCTATGGGTATTATCCCCCAAGATTATATTTTATTAGGTTTATTGTGGGGGAGGGGCAGGATTTGGAAGAAGTAGCTCTTCTGATTTTACGCAGTATGAAGACCTGGCTTTGATAAATACTTCCTTCTATCAATTTACCAGCAGGAAAAGTTCAGATAAGTCAGGATTCTTTTGGTCCCATTCTGTTCTTCTCCCCTAGTATTGGTACAAAGGTGTTTGCTTTCCATATTTTTAACCAAGATGGTTTTAGTTTTTATTACTACCCTTTTCTGGAAATATATTTCTTAAATAAATACTATGAGTCAAAAAAGATAAAGGTCACTATATTATTTAATAAGAAAAATAGCTGCAAGATGATACATGTCTGTATCTACATATAAATCTGAGCTTTCTATGTTTCTATTTTCTCTAGGGGATATGTGTTCCCTATGGAATTAATGTTCTTTTGTGCATTATAGTAATAGAAGGACTGTTCTAAAAATTCTTTAGCAGAGTAAGTCACTTCCTGCCTTGAAATACTAAGCAATTTCCTATATAATTCATTAAACATCCCTGAAAGCAGCAGGTACTGGCCATTACCCACTTTGCATTGAATATTGTACAAGTTATATTTATTTTCAGTAACCTGCATGTTGCGTGAGGCTAAGGAATCTGGGCACTTGCCGTTGTCTACCTGGAGATATTGTTCTGTTTTTATTACTCTCAGAGGAAGTGTAGAACCAGATGCAGAGTTAAGGAATGGATTATATTGACTCTTCCTTAGAAGAAGAGGTAACATTAGTTTCTTTATATTCCCTCTGTACTTCTCTACCACCTGTTTAAATATATATTTTTCTAGTTCTCTTTAATATAAGGAAATAAGTAACAGCAGTGACCATTTACACTGTTAAAAACAATTATTCTCAGTTTTTCGTTCTCCTCCACCGATCTACCACTTTCAACTCTTACATTACACTATTTAGCAAGTAGATAAAAACAAAAGAATGACTCAGTTGGCTGTTAATTTACTTTAACAACTATAGAGTAGAAATGAAGCTCCCACTATGACATGTGAGTCTAGGGTATATTTCACTCTCAGAGATCAGTTACAAAGAGACCTGATTCTCATAGGGATCTTTGTTCTGGGAATTGCAAGGATTTTTTTTTTAACTATTCTCTTGAGCATAAGTTATAAACCATTATTTTTGGGATAGCCTGAACCTACTTCTATCAGAAACAACAATTAATATGTAGAATTAAAGCAGCTAAAACTATGAGCAGATCTGTTGCCTGGGATGCATACACACACCATGATTCACATACAACTTGGAGCAAGGAGTCCACTAAAGTTAAGAACCTCCCTCCCCCTGCCCCCTACCCCCCAAACTGAGAAATACAGCTCTGTCTTCCTTGATGATCACATTTCAAAGAGAAGTTTCCCAGGTCCTTGAGAAACCATTCCTGTTTATAAAACTGGTAAGAGGCTTTTAAAAAGGTCCACATCTCAAAGGGGCAAAGAATTCACCATTACAAGTTCTTTAAAGTAAATCCTCTAAGAAAAAGGAGATCAGGGCCTTGAGTCTGGAAGAAGTCTTTATGGTAAAACTGAGGGATACATTAAGATCATCTTGGCCAGGCGGTTAGTTCTCTTGCTTTCTGGTGTAGGAAATAATAAAAATTTTAAATAAGGAGGCAATAAGTGATTAAATCCAATGGCACATTAATGATCTCCATTGGGAGTCCTTTCAAGAGAGGTAATCTCAGGAATTTGATTATTCATAATAGTAAGACGCAATGAGGCACCAGTATTAGAAATCTGAAATTACTCAATTTATTTTTGAGAAGCAAGGGAAATGTTAGCAGTTGACAAACTAATATTTGGGCTTTCTTTACTAAAAGAAACTTCCAGACTCTGTACTGAAGCCAACTGTTTAAAATGTCTACATCAAGGGTCCTATACAATGAAAACAAAGTTCTGAAAGATGACCCAGAGGCACAATCTGGATCTGTCGTAATCAAGGAAAAAATTTTAGTTGGTCTCCAGATACACTACTAATTCAGAAAATTGCACGAATCACATTTTATATATATTTCTAAGAATTGAGATGTAAAATTATTTTAAAGGAATTTAAAGAATGTAATCCAAACATTTTTCTTAATTAGGGTTTCACCATATTATTTAAAATTTTTTTTTAACTTTTATTGATTTTTTGAGACAGAGAGAGACAGAGCATGAACAGGGGAGGGTCAGAGAGAGAGAGAGAGGGAGACACAGAATCGGAAACAGGCTCCAGGCTCTGAGCGGTCAGCACAGAGCCTGATGTGCGGCTCGAACCCACGAACTGGAGGTTATGAGCCCAAGTCAGACGCTTAACGAATGAGCCAACCAGGCGCCCCTCACCATATTATTTTAAAAGAAAAATGGTAACTGTGGTAAGTACCTGTCAAAAGCAGATGATGTGCAAATGACTTTCTGGTCCTATTTCGCATTACCTGCACCTCGTTGCAAATGTTTTTGATACCCACAGGATGTCTGTTTATTTTATAGTGGGCAGAATTCGGTGAGTTCTCTCAGCAAACCAAACCCTCATTAGATGTGCTATGAGATAATTACAGAAAGTAAGATAGTCAGGAAGGCTTGGTTGCACCAGAACAGAGAAGAAAGGGAAGTATATTCTTACACATGAGTAGAGTCTTTTGCAATCTTTTGCTATAGTAATTGCTATTTTGAAAGGGCTGAGTTCTCTATACCTGAATTAAGCCTTAGGCATTTTTGAATCTGTTAGTGAAATTGCAGTTCTTCCTATCCAGAATTAAATTATTTGACTTAGGGGAAATTTGTGATCTTAAAACATAACACTTTAAGTTTCTTTAGTAACTTCCTGGAATCATCTTGCTTGTTACCTTAAATTCACACAAGACTGACGTTTATCTTCTCCAAAAAAAAAAAAAAAAAAAAAATATATATATATATATATATATACACACACACACACACACACACACACACACACACACACATACACACACACACATATCCATCCTCCAACCCCCAAGGTCTCTAGTAATTCTATTTTTTGCTGAGTAAAAAGATTTGGGACCAAATACAGAATTGCCATTTATTTATTATATATGCTTGGGGAAGTCACTTAACTTCACCTAGCTTCAGTTTTTATAAATGGAAAAGGATGGTAAGTATTCACAAAGCTGTGCCTATAAGGAAAACAGTATGTGTGCAAGTGTCCTGTAAGCTGTAAGACAAAATTCAAGTACTTAAAAAAATTACAATTTGTTTACCTATTATAAAGTTGTTTTCTTCAAGGTTATGTATGTATGTTGCCAGTTAGCCTTGAGGCAATGTCAGGGAACCCTCTTGCTCAAGTATAGACCCCAATAGTTAAACCCAGAAATAGACAAGACCACTTAACTCCTGCTCTAACTGAAACTCACTGTTCTTACTTGTTATTGCACTTTCTTGAGCATTGATGAAGAAGTTTTACAGTGATGGGAACATTCCAACCTCTGGGCCAGAAAAGCCCAGATAGCAACAGAAGACCTAGAAGACCCCATTCCATCCCCTTCCCTGCCCTTGATCGTGGGCTGAACACATACTGACTCCAACCTGTGATCACATGTTCACTGCTGGCTATCTTACACTACCCCCCTGAACTTCTCCGATAAAACTCTTGGCTTCAACCTGCCACCTACCCACCTTCTCCCTCCCCACACCAGAAATAAATTTCTCCCAGAGCACCTGCTTCTGACTTTGGCTCAGGTCATGATCTTATGGTTTGTGGGTCCAAGACCCACAGGCTCTGGGATGACAGCTAAGAGGCTGGAGCCTGCTTCAGTTTCTGTGTCTCCCTCTCTCTTTGCCCCTCCCCAGCTCATGCTCTGTCTCTTTCTCAAAAATGAATAAACATTAAAAAAATTAAAAGTAAAAGAAAGAAAGAAAATTCTCCCTTTCTCTTTTCCAAACCCTCCTTTCTAGAGGTTATTGGCTGCCCTTGCCACCAGTTTATCTGAGTTTGTTTGGCCCAGCCAGTAGCTGAGCTTTCCATTGGTCTACCCCCCTCAGGATTCCCCAAGGAGTCCTCAGTGCCAGGGCTCACCAGATCCTCTCCTGAGTTAGTGGCTGTGATAGATCAATTGGATCAGCAGGATATTTTTTCTGTCTCAACTTAATTCCTTCCGAGCTTTGGAATGTACATTTTGGAAGGCTATTCTAATGCCAACTTCTTTTTTGGGAAATGGAAATACCTAGAATTGGGACATGAATATCCTAGGCTCTTGAATTACTTCCCTCTTATTTACATGATTTATATTAAATATTTAAAAGTCTTTCTACTTCCTGAATTTTCCTCCTCTTGGGAACTGCTGTCTTGGAGATAACAAGTACTTTCCTATATAACTTTTTATCCACTACTAGATCTTTTGTGCAATGTTGGGGGTGGGAGGGATGTGTGTGTGCGTGCACAAGTGTGCACACAGGGAGGGAGAACAATTACCAGGAAGATAGAGTATTAAAAGTGTGATACACGAGGGAAAAATGGAGAATTAAAAATGATTATCAAGAAATTAAACAGACTTGAAATAAATTTGCAAGATCGTATGAATAAAATAGGACTACTTTTGAAATAATATACAATAGTTTTCAAAAGGCTAATGAGAAACCTATCCTCTCTCATCTTGAATGATGATGAAATAAGAGTGCAAAAGGAAGTCTCATTTTCTTGCTTGATGTCTGGTTACTTATTGCCTCACTTATCCCTTTTTGACCTTTAGGTTTTCTCCTTCATGACATTATATTATTGAAGAAAGGTTGACCTAAAACCACAGCCTTTTAATCTAGATAGCAGAGAAATCATTTAATGCCAGATTTTGTTTTGTAGATCAGGGTGACCACAAACCCTGGTTTACCTAGTTATAATCCAGATTCAAACCTCTCATTCTGGTGTAATTATTGTTACACCCTTGTTCACTCTCAAACATGTCCTGGTTGGGATGATAAATTACAGTCATCCTGTAGGCATAGAAAATAAAACAGGAAAAGTCAAGAGACTTGCTCAAATGTGAATAATTATTTACCTCTGCCTTTAGGGCCAGAATGCAGACTTGCTGACTCTTCCTGGAGTTCTAGTCACTGTATCCAGTGACTTTGCCACTTTTTCTCCTAGTCATTGCAATTTACGATTTTTACACATACATGGAAAAGCCAAATCCCAACTAAAAGAAGTAGACAAATTCTCTTACAACATTAACCACCTCCTACCTAAAAGAAACGAAAATGTTTTCAATTTTCTTCCATCTTACACTAGTACTCATTATTCTTTCATACAGGAGTTTTTTTAGGATAATATGCTGACAACATCGAAACTATTTTTTAAATATAAGTGAATAAAGTTTAGCTGCTGGGGACCAAGAGCAACATAATATAAGGAAAAACACCATAAGGAAATCAGTCATCAGCAAACATCACTGGGCTTTTTTAGTTACCAAGAAACAGGCCAACTGCAAAATATTTGCTGCCTGCTACTTAGCTCTTGGGAGTGGAAGATGATGCTTGTTAATGGATAATTACATGCTACCGAAAAGAATTGGTACCGGCTGCATGTTGTGCACCTTCTAGTTTGAAGAGCTTGAACTTGAAGATCGCGTGCTGACAAGGGACCCTTTGGACATGGGGCCCAAGTGTGCATAGAGCCCTATTGTCTCTCTACCTATTTGCTATGCATCAGGCATTGGGCAATCTGTCATGCATCTGCTCTGTTCAGGCTTTGCCTAATGATGTGGGAGGATCACAAAGTCTAATCTGACACAATGGCTATGTAAATGTCATATGGGTCCCTTGTACATTTGCCTGAGGGCTCCTTGATGGGGGCACATTTCAAAAACGATAAAGGTTATAGCACCCTGTGAAGGATTTATGCCACACAGTCTACTGGCCAGGATTTAGTTTTGTAGCAGACATTCCACTTTAAATGCAGGAATTCATCATTTAGCGTAGCTAGTTTTATTGGGTACCATAGAATATACAAGAATGAATAAGGGATGAGATTTCTGTACATCATTGATTTTATTAAATGAAAATAATAAATTCTCATATATATTTCTCTCTTTGATGTAATTCTGATAAAAGAGATATTAAATAGACATGAATCAAAACTTTCTTTTGCTTCAGAAGGGCCCAAGAGGCTTATAATCAAATAACATTGCCAGTTAATCATTCATATAATCCAACATTGCAAAATTCCAATTCTGGAAATCAAATATAAAATTCTTAGATTAAATGCTTATGTAACTTATGATATTCTAATTCTGATGAGGACACACACACACACACACACACACACACACACACGCGCGCGCGCACACACACACAGTAACTGTTATCCCCAAGCCAATGTGAAGACATTTCTGGGATGGAAAAGCTATTTTTACCTAGTAAACATGAATAAAGCACCTAAAGAAAACCTTCAAGATGTCATCATCCATTAACATTGTTCTGTTATCCTCTCAGCCTGAAGTTCATATCTTTGGCACATTAGAATTAGGGCTACTTTTCAATGCCAGGACCAGAAGCCCACCTCCTTATTTTTGGGGCAGGCAGTTCTTTCTGTAGTTAAGAAGAAAGCATTATCAGAGTTTATATCTGAAACATGACAAGGTGCAAGCCAATTTAAAGGCAAAATGCCCATAGCAAAGTATGGCTGAAATGATTTTAAGAAGCAGGTTTACCAAAACCTTATGAATGTGATTATTAGATTTAAGTTCTCTCTAGACATCATATAAGCTATTTAAGGGGAATTCATAAATTGTCAGTAGTACTAAAACCTGCTGAAAGAGGCTAGAATTTGTGTATCTAGAAATAGTATGAAGTTATCTTAGGAACAGCAGTTTGATTTCTGTAAACAATACTATGCTGTTCCAGTTCACCTTACAAAAAGTGACTGACCATCTCAGTTTGTCTGGGACTGAGGGATTTCCTGAAAAGTGGGATTTTCCATGCAAAAATTGGAGGACTGGGCAACCCAAGATGAATTGGGCAACTCCAGGAAAACGGAAAAAGATATTGCCAAATCCCACCATAAAGTGCAAATATATTCATATCCTCCAATAAAACAATAACTCAAAGTAAATGATCAGCTTAAGTGGTAGCTTTGATTTACAACCCAGTGAGTTCCTGCTATTTTGAATATCCCCTGCCTACATTCTCCCATCAGCTTTCTCCTGCAAAGGGCCCTTTGATTCTGTCACTGTTTTTTGTTTGTTGTCCACATTTCTAATAACACTGAGTTGTTTCTGTGAACAGACTTTGAACTAGGTTCCTATATATTTTATTGTCTGCCCTCATTTATCTTTGTCTAGTTTTATTCAGGTTGTTCTCTTCCATTTCATACTGTGGCTGTTGTTATTGTTGGGTTGTTGTTTTTTTTTTTTTTACAGGTTGATTCATTTTCCATTTTACTTAAGTTTTCGGTTTAGTTTTTCAATATGGACGTGTCTTTCTTCATTATGAAATATTTCAGACCACCAAAAAAAAGATGTAAAATATAACTTTAAGGGACCCATTTATCCAGCAGCAAGGCTGAGTATAAACATTAAAATGAAGTTGAACCCCCTTAACTCAATTGCTTACTCTCCCTACCCTCCAGAGCAAATGACTATACTAAACTTGATATTCACCTTTCCCAAATAATCTTTACATTTTTTATTTTACTGCAGATGTATATATCCATCAGCAGTAGATTATATTGTTTCAAATATTTTTAACACTTATATATAGTCTTACTATATGCTTTGTAGGGGAGAAAAAATAATTTTCCCTCTAATTCCCAAGCTCTTGGCTGAGACCCCAAGTAATAAAATAGATTAACAGGAGAAAAACTAACAGAACGTATTACATATGTACTTCCTGTATACAAGGGGGATGCCCGGAAAACAAACTCCCCCAAATGGTCCATGCCCTCACCTCAAATACCATCTTCAGCTAAAGACAAAAGAAAAATATTCGAGTGGAAGGGAGGCCAGTGATGGCAAATTACCAGGAAAAGCATAGTAAACAAGGGTAAGATTCTTATGCCAAGTTAAGTCATTACCTTCTTCCTTGCTAAGTGTTTCTAGAGGTTTACATTCATCCTTCTCTTCCTGGTACATAGAGGGAAGGCACCCTTACAAATGGAGATTCCCCTTATAAATGTTAATCTCTCTTACATAGAGGTAACTTCTGCTGAGTTTTCGAAGCTTCTCCTGTGTCTACTATTTCTTAAAAATAATCAGCCCCAAATAATCAATATGCCAAAAAAGCATATTTTGGGGTTGCAAATTCTCCCCTTCAGCAACCTCCTGCAACTTAAATGTGTCAGTATTATGTAGACAAGATTCAGCAGTACTGAATACAGAAACTTCTAGTCTAATCATGTGCCACTCTAAGAGTAGCTCATTTGATAAACACACTATAATTTATCCATTCTATTGATAGACGTGTAGGTTGTTTTCCAACTTTTCACTATTTAAAATAGTGTTTCTATGTACTATGTATCCCACATGCACATGTAAGGATCTTCCTAAAATACATACCAAGGAGTTGCTTGATCATAAGGGATGTGCACCAAACATTCATGAAATATTGTGAAGACTGCTGGAGTAATTTACACAGCCTTCAGCACGATGCACGAGTCCCAGTCACTTCACATATTTGCTGACAGTTTACACTTTCAGCTTTCCAATTTTTGTCATCTATGTGTAAGAAAAGATTTTTTTTTTTTTGCATGGCGTTTCTTTGCATTTCTCCAGTCCTCTAAGAAAAACAGATGCCTTCCTCCAATTTCCCTTTGGCTTCTCTTTGGCTCCCGGTTGATCTCCCACTTACTCTAAGATTTTTTTTCAAGGTCTCTACTTGCATAAAGTATGTGGGAAAAGAAATGTATGTGAGGATGGTCACTTGCTCACCTGAAAATGGCAAAACTGGTAAAGTCATTATGCTGTACTACTTTAAAATGTATATCATATGTTGCATAATATAACATATATATTTTATAATGTACATTATATTTCTACATTAGATAACCACCCCTTCATTGTGTGATCAAGTTTGCATCATATACATTGATAGCAATCACCAGAAATGTACTTGCTTCTTACACAGCATAGGTTTCCAGACAATATGCAACAGTAAAATATGGCCTAAATACATCATTTAAGGTTGCATTAA
The DNA here is from genome assembly GCF_023721935.1 of Panthera uncia. Taxonomy (NCBI): domain Eukaryota; kingdom Metazoa; phylum Chordata; class Mammalia; order Carnivora; family Felidae; genus Panthera; species Panthera uncia. The sequence goes on from NC_064807.1 coordinate 47,869,013, forward strand.
TATCAATTTATTCTACACATTGATTCTTGCCAAACAAAACCTTGGAGTAATTATTCCCCTGTTGGAAGTTCTCAGCTGGACTTCAACTATTTTCTATCCATTTCTAAAACGATTTGCACAAAAGATTCTCCTCTCTTTCTCACTCTCTCTCTCTTCTCTACTCTTTTAATTTTCTCTCAGAATCATGCTGAAGGAGGCAAGAAATAGATATTGAATTTTGTGCAGTGCTTGTAATTTTTGTTAAATGATAAATATTAATTATTATTTAAGAATACAATAAAAAGGAAAGGCTCTTAGTTCCTAACTATTGTGCACAGCCATCTACAGAGTTAATACAAATTTAATTTGTAATAATTACTTCTATATACATAAATTATATGGTACAGTATAATAAGTGATAATAGCACATATTACAAAATAGGCTGACATCTTAACAAAAAAACATTCTAACACATGGCCATTATACTGGAGGAAAACAGTAGTGTGAAAAGCTACAATTGCAATTTGCTTAGAAAATGAATCATAATGCATTAATGCCTCTGAATAATTTGCAAGTCAATGAACCAAAAAAAAAAATTACGTAAATGACTGGCCATAGGTATTTATGTTATTTGGGGTTGGGAAAGTTGGTGGTAAAGGGGAGAGGAATTGGAATAGAGACTTGCATTAATAACTGCTTACATGTACGCTAAGACATCTTAGAACATTTAACCAGCAGAGATCTAAAATGCAATTACTTTGCATTTATTATTTTGCTGATTTGTTTGCTAATAAAATGTTATTGCCCAATGACAATTTTGAATTAACTACATAATGATGCTCTTGAAGATTAGCTAGATGAAATGAAAGAATCCAATGACTGAAGAATTACTTCAGAGATCATCTCATGACTCTTAAGGCTCCCAGTCGCCAAATTCCTTTTAAATCACTGCATAGAGATGCCTCTTCCTTCTGTCTGTGGCAAACCCTCTCAACCCAAGTCCCAAACCCCATCTTCCCCACTAACGGAATCTTGAATTTGATCAGGGTTGCAAAGATGCCTAATGGAATATTCACTGTCTTCAGCCACCTGTGTAGGCCATCTGATTCAGTGTAGTAAAAAATAAGCAAGCAGAAGTCTCCCAGAGGCTTCTGGGAAAACAGTTTCTTACTGACGAAAGAGGCAAAAGGTCTCTTTTTTTTCCCCCATCTTAAATACGCTTTTAATAGAAGAAACTACAGCAGCCATCTTGTTGCCTTGAGGGAAGGTCAAAAGAATTGCACAGACATTGATTCTTACTAAAGAGAACTGCCAGCCTCTACTGTATCACTGAAATCATGAACCTGGGAGTTGTTACTGCAACCCCCTCCTCATAGTGCACATTAATTTGGAAGCTCACAATGTGCTAGGCTCATTTGCTGAGCATATTTTCTGCCCTGGGTCATTTAATCCCCTTAAGCTGATGAGGAAGGATGGAGGCGTTAAATATCTAAGTTGTTAAAAAACAAAATTCAACGAAGTTAATTTTAAAGATCTTACTGGCTTTATTAGATGATTCATGATGTGGGAAGCATCCCATCCAACAGATAGAAAGGATCACCGAGGAGCTGTACACAATGAAAGAATTTACAGGCAGGAGGGAGTGGGACGAGGAAGCTCCATTAGAAAAAGTGGAATCACAAGATCACTTTCCTTCGCTGGATGGCAGGGGTCTATCAGGCAGATTACCTGGCTGGTGTTGCTCAGGTAGTCCTTGACTGACTGGCTTAAGATCCCATTTCTGGGAGAGGCCAAAAAATGTAATGAAGTTAAGTCTTAGTTTGGTGATGTGGGGTTTAGCATAAGCGACTCCATGTTGGGTTTGTTGTCTTATTTCTAAGTATTAGTTTGGTGAGGTGGGGTTTAGCATAAGTGACTCTATGTTGGATTTGTTGTCTTATTTTTAAATAATGTTTATATAGCTATTTGGTGACAGAGCTGGGATTTGAATACAGATAATCTGGTAACAGCATCTGTATCCCATGATCCCTCACTTCTCTCTCACTCACTTCCCACATTCAATAGCTTGCCAGATCATGACTGCACTGTCTTAATACCGGTCAAGTCAGTCTGCTTTGCTCCCTTTCCAGTGGCATCCCTATGTCCTCTCCAACTCCGAAGGGGCCCTAACATACCACTTCTTCCGTACTACCTTCACACTGCAAAGATTATTTTCCTAAAATGTAAATTGAATCCTATCTCTCTCTTCCCACAGCCTTCAATGATTAATTTGTAATTAAATGAAACAAATCCTGCATTAGACCAACCTGCCTGCCAAACACTAGGCCAGAGCTCTAACAACAAACTACTTGAAATATTAACTGGGGATTTTTTTGGTTTTGGTTTTTTTACTAGGTTTTTTTTTTTTTAATTATATGTTTTTAAAAAAGGATGACAGTCATCCCTCTACATAGGACATAACTAATATAAGATGGAGTTGTCTTGCACAGAACCAAGAGATAAAAGCAGAAGGGCAAGAGCCTGGGCACAGGGTGGTTTTTATTTGACCCCTGTGGTGCTTTTAAAAAGAAATTAAGATCTGAAGGTCTAGAAACAGTGGTTCTGTATTCCTTCATGGCAGCAGTTGGCTGGAATTGATTAGCACCTGCCCATTCAACAATTCACCTTAGGCCCTGCAGTGCCCTTCTGTTTCTATATTTGGCCTATTCTGCTCATTAACTATGGGCTGGAGCTGTGGAGATTTGAGTTTGGGACCCTGGATCATTGATAGTCTAACCTTGTTATTGTTGGAGTTGCAATTTTTGGAGCAGCAGAAGCACTGTTATTTTTACTTAGTGGCTATATTTTCACCACCATGGGGACATACAGATGCCCAGCCTGCCTGTATAATTGACACTCTAGATAAGGAGGCCCAATGTATCAAATATGGCAGAAAGAAATGGAGTTCAGAGAGACCATGCACAAGCTATGCAAATTAAAATATTAATAGCATCCATGTCGCATGACTGTTATAAGGATGAAACAAGAGAATAGAAATCTTCCAAAAGTCACCCTGGCATCTGTTAGGTACCTAATTGGATTGATGCCCCTTACTACATGACTGGCAGCCATGGAAAAAAGTTTCAGAACTCTTTTGAGAATCTAACTGAAAGCATGAACCCTCAGGGCACCTGGGCGGCTCAGTCAGTTAAGTCTCCAACTTCAGCTCAGGTCATGATCTTGTAGTTTGTGATGATCTTGGTGGTATTGGTGGTGGTGTTTTTTTGTTTTGTTTTGTTTTGTTTTGTTTTGTTTTGTTTTGTTTTTTTTAAGAATGGAGAGAGGGAGAGAGAGAAACCCAAGCAGGCTTAGCTCTGTCAGAGCAGAGCCCAACACAGGACTTGATTCCATGACCCTGGGATCATGATCTGAGCTGAAAGCAAGAATGAAACTCAACCAACTGAGCCACCCAGGCGCCCTGTAATTGCGGTCTCAAGCAGTGTCCTGGAACAAGTATGTGTGGGTTTAGATACTCAAAAAGATGTCGAAATCCATCAGTCATAATCAGATTCCACTTTACTCAGGGTTCCCTCATTAGTTCAGTCCATTCCAGTGCACATACGTGTCTCTGTATTCAAACAAAGGGACTCATAAGAGCAGAAAAAGCACAATCAAGAAGAAAGTGGACATTTACAAAGGAAGATGAGAAGGAAAGAAAATGAACACTTATTCAGTCTCTATTACATATAGGGCTCTGTATAAGTTCAATTAATCTTCATACTATCCTTGGGAAGTAGTTATTTTTATGCCTATTTTATAGATAAGGAACTAAGGTCATAAGCAGTCAGCAGCAATATACTTAGACACAAACAAACCAAGCTGGATGGGGGGTAGTAATCAGATGTTAGTGATGAAAGTATCATGATAGTTACTGATTGGTTTTAAAAGGCATCAGTTGTCCATATAGAGACAGCATTTTAGGATTCTTGGCAGTCAAGTTATATAATTATGTGGCCACAAATTATAAGCTTGGCTAGAGTCATAAAAGTAAAAGGATAAGATTGAGCACAAAAGTTTAAATATCTGAGCAATTCGCCACAGCATGTTTTTAATATGCCGTAGCGGCAACTTCATAATATTCTCTAGGAGCCAAGCATAAATTGATCCATGTGTATCCAACTCTAATCACAATATTTCAGAGAGGAAAAAATATCCTGGGATGCTTGATTTCTAGAATTTAAAAAACATATTGCACTATAAAACTGTCTTTGAAATCTCAGAAAGAAAAATATTCATTGAGAGCCAAATCAGATAAGTGCTATGGTTTTATGTTCAGTTGACGGATACCAGTTGCTTTGCCAATTTGCTAAATCTTAATATACTTGCTAACTTTAGTCCACATATTTTTTGCCTTTTCCGCTTCTGTTTTCCTCTGCCACTTTGTCCTTCTCTCCTTTGTGTCTGATTATCATAAAATGAACATAGCGCAGAGCTTTGCTATTCCTTAAAAATGTAAATGTCGAAAATAAAGACTTTCTTGGATGTCAGATTCAGGCTGCTTTTTGCTATTTACAAAATACTGGGCTCATTTTCTTACGAAGCCCTGGAAATTGAGGGAGTTAGATCTCACAATGAAATGTCCTAGCAGGCTATTCCTGAGCGGAAGGCTACTGACAAATTTTATGGCCTTGGATCCAGAAATAAACACCATTCGGTGACTGTTTGTATAGTCAGGCCATTAAGTGCAATGATTTGTATTTCCTCAAGAGATCCCTTAAACTACAGTGCCTTGTGTTTGCAGCAGCCTGGCAGGGGTTGTATTTTTTTTTTTTTAATCCTGCAGTTCACTGGCCAATAAAGTGTGTGCAGGGCACAACACCTCCCAGGAGGTAGAAAGAAAAGACATGAGTCTGTAGGGCTTCACAAAGTCCCTAGAGATGTCCTGAGTGTAAAGCACATTGAGCATCTGTCTATTAATAAGTTTGCGGAAGCAACTTTCTTCATGGATGAGACTGTTACCCTGTCTGATCTACTCTGGGCTCTGAATTCTGGCCACAATAGTCTAGATAGTTCTAATAGTTCTTAAGGGTGTTCTTTGGAGTGGAACCTTATAAAGATAACAAAGAAGATATGATGAAGGTGATTAATTACCATTCTGAAATAAAGCTTGCAATGGTTTTATCAAGGATTTCCCATAAGAAGGCAAATATAATTATAAGAAAATACATTTATAAAAATTATAGTCAGTGCGGTAATTCCTACTTAAGCCCATCTCTGGCTTAATGGGCCTCATTTTCTAGCATTTTCTGTTTCCATCCTTTTGTGGGTATCCTATGCTGTTCATATAATTTATTAGTTTATGGATGTTCCCTCATAGGTACAGGCCCTATTTGTATTTGCTTCTATGAGTATTCAACGTTCACTTTCAAATGTTCTCAATAAATTTATATAGAAACATTTTTCCTTCCTATTGTCTCTGAAACCTGCTGGATTCCTGCTTTGCATATTACTTAAGGAATGGCTTTACCTTTCTTTTTCTTTTTTCCCCCCAGTTCTGTGCCTTGCTACCCTTTTTCTAAGTACTCTATATCCTGATGTCTGAATGTCTTCAGTGTCATCTGATGAAGCGTGGGGGAGTCAGGAGAATTGAAAATCTCTCTGACGAAAAATATTTTTCACTGGGGTTCAGGCTGAAGATAAGTCTCCCACACTGAACAGAAATATATACTATAAAACACCATTATCCCTCTTCTTCCCTTCCTCTTTTGTCTTTCAACACTGAAGGGCAGGAGCTCATATTCCTGGAGCCCAAATTCACAGATGCATAGCACCTTGCATACAATAGGAATTGACTTAAGGTACTGATTTTAAACACGAAGATATTTACAAATCTACAATTTTTAAAATGTAGTGAGTCCTTTTATTAATTCCTATTATATATCAGGCACTTTGCCATGTTCTAGAGATAACATAGGTGACTCAAAGAACTCAGTTTCTACTGGAAAGAGAGAGAGAGAGAGAGAGAGAGACTGAGTGGCTTTTTTATTTGAGACCCTAACATTCATTGGCTACTCAACAAAATGTATTTTTTAGAGCAAAAAGAACATGCTTATTAAAAGAGATAAGTGACTAAGAAACAAAAGAAGCCATTTTGTGTATGTGTTGGGGGGATATTTTATCAAAACTGAACATATTGAATAAGTGAGTAAACCTGAATCTCTACCTACTATTAGCTCTTAAGTGAAAATATTAAGAAGAACAAATAAAATCAAAGAGTTGAAAACTCTATGGCCAGTAAAAACTGAAACACACTGAAGATTGTAAGACATCTATAACATTTGTGTTGCACTTTGATAACGGAAATGCAAAATTTTAATTTAGGTAACAAGAAGTAGCAAAAGTAATTGATATGTCCACTTTTACTTGGGTATTCCAATTTTAAGGACCCTTAGTGGGATATACATTTAAAGCTTTTATTGAGCAACTACTATGCATAATACACACATGCATATGCAAATAAAATACTGGACCATTAGAACAAGTGTTCTGTGCTTTTGTTCTTGATAGAATTGTTACCTTTCACAGCTATTTATGGAAATCCTTTCCCGCTGTCCAGTTGTAATTATGTTTTACTTCTCATATGGACTATACACAGTGAAGACTATCTCAGTGTGCTTTGGCCCATATGCATCTCACTTTGTATCATACACTATTTGAATTCCCTCTTATAAGTTCCCTACCTTCCCCTTATCTCGTTCTGTGCCCACTACTAAAATCCCTGCAAACCTTTGTATCTGCCATCCATTTTTTCTTTGTCCCCCTGCCTTCCTCCACACCCTCATTCATTCAGTGACTTCTCTGAGTCTATCATGGCTCCAGCAGGCCACTCTCAGGAAGTGATTTTTAGATTGGCTCTGGAAATCTCAACTGATGCATTTGGGCTTCCTTTAAATGCACTTGCCTGTCATGTGAAGCACTTAAATCGCATCTCATGTGAGGAAATCATACATAGTTTATTTAAAAGCCCCTCAGCTCCCTTGCGGCAATAACCAAGCACAGGCTGCTAAATCCTTGAGTGCCTCTGTTGTTTGCTACAAATCACAACATCAAATACAGAATCACACACACTGAGGAGCACCCCAAAAGCAATTTATGCTGATGAACCCCAGCTATTAACATAAGTAGCACTGGCTCTGTCTGCCTTGCTAAAAGCTAGACTGGGCTAGCAACAGGGGAATCAGAGGACTGAGGGACACCTGGAATAGCTAATGGATGTACTGGGGGATAATTATAGCAGGTACACACGTCTGAATCATGTGTAACATTTTACAGCACAATCACATGTGCCCACTTCAAGAACCTGAAAGAATGAATAGAGATAGTAGCAATCAACACAACCCCAAGAATTACCATTCTCCATAAAGACTAAACAAAACAATGATACTGATGAAAGTGAGTTTCTGTACCGCTTGGGATTATAATATTGTACTGAAAGTGGGATGATTTTACCGAAATGACAACTCAAGAAATAAAGTGCCAGAAAAACTATATAGGTGGCAGTCACTAAGCAAGTGAAAAAATCAGCAGAATTTTAGACTTTTTCCCCATTCCTACTCTTCCAATAAAAGATGAAGACTGAAACTGCACACTGCCTATCTGGGGTATAATAGGAAAGGCTGACCCAAGTATGGCAATACAGTTAAGTCAGAGAACACCATCAGCGGCAATTACTTGGAGTCTATTTAACTAACAATCAGATATCCCGACAGCTGTAGCCAGGAGTGTGTGTTGATGGGATTCAGGACAGGGCATCCCAGAATATGCCATCTTGGCATACTGATTATTTTGAATTAAAGTTACTTGGAAGACAGTTGGTGCAAGAACAACATGTATGACCCTCCTCTTGGTCGCCCTGAAAGCAGGAAACAAATCTCCCATTTAAAGTTACCCTCCCTGCACCAGGAGGTAGAGAGACATCCTCATTGCCAAAGATGGGGAATTCAGGGCCAAGAAGTCTATGTAAACAAATTCTGCTTAGTTTCTTCACTAATGAGTACCCAAGCCTAAGTTTCTTTGTCTCTGCGGGTTTTCACTAATTTGTTTCTGTGTCTGAAAGGTACCAACACTGTCTGCTTTGGTCACCTTAGGTCTTACATTCTTATGGGCCCTGCATGTGTATATAATTAAATTTATTTTTCTACTGTGAATCTGTCTTATGTTAATTTAATTATTAGGCCAGCCAAAATAATCAAGGGGGTAGGAGGGAAATTTCCCCTCCCTGACAGGGTCTAAAAGAGGAGGTATGAACGTATGATCAGTAAGTGAAGTGACATCAGGGTCTGAGGCCATCGTGCCTTGGAATCAATACCGGTCAATTTTGAAACAAATGAGAAGCTGGTCATGTCTTACATAGCAGGTAAGGTGTCATATTTTGTATAATTGAGTTCCTGATGTCACAGCAGAAACCTCCACCTATGTCCTTTGATAAGACATATCAGATTCCAGGTTGTGGAAGAGAACTTTCTACTGTAATGAGGAAGAGGTCTGCCAGCAGGGCCATGGAAACAAGACGATGTATGGAAGAGGGGACAATCACAGGGGATATTATACAGTTTTCAGGAAGCAGGATGGAGTTCTATAGCTGGAGCCCACTTAGAAAATAATTCACCGAAAAACACTATAATATCTATAATCCAGGAGTATTTAATTTCTCACACTAAAAAAAAATCATATTTAGCAATGCTCCACCATACTGAAAATTTGAGCTTTGTAAATTGTGAGAAAGAAAGCAACATAATCCCAAACATGGTCTTTGACTAGCTGAAGAAGAATGACTAAGATTTAAATCACAAGTTTGTTTCCTCACTCTTTAAGTATTAACAGATTTTCAGCCAGGAATTCAGGACGGATCCTAATGTTGACATGCAGGATTATAAAATTCTGAGGCTGTCTGCAGCATGAGCCAAGATTATGGTTTGGTTCATGCTGGTTTTCCTTTATATAATAAAAGAGATATCAAACTGCAGTATCTTCTGTCACTTTCCCTCCCTCCCTCTTTCCTTCCTTCCTTCTTTCCTTCCTTCCTTCCTTCCTCCCTCCGTCCCTGCCTCTAATACAACATCCTGCAAAACATCATTAAGGTATTTTTGAAAATGAAATATCATCATTCAGAAAGATGTCAGATGTTCCTCCTCTTTCAAGTCTGACAGATCTGTTTCAACAGTAACAAACTTCAGGGGCGCCTGGGTGGCTTGGTCGGTTAAGCGTCCAACTTCGGCTCAGGTCATGATCTCACGGTCCGTGAGTTCGAGCCCCGCGTGGGGCTCTGTGCTGACCGCTCAGAGCCTGGAGCCTGTTTCAGATTCTGTGTCTCCCTCTCTCTCTGCCCCTCCCCTGTTCATGCTCTGTCTCTCTCTGTCTCAAAAATAAATAAACGTTTAAAAAAAAAAACAGTAACAAACTTCAGAAGGGAAATAAAAGCAATCACTTGTTTCCCTTTCTGACAAACACTGGAAGAAGAACAATACAGAGCCCATGACAAACTATATTCTCAAGCTTCTTCATGGCATTTCCTTTGGTAGGATGTGAGGTATCCCAAGGAATACATGTAACATTTATCCAAAACATTATTACTGAGCACCCATTTGTATTCAATCATGGGACGTACAGAAAGTAGGGCTACCACCCTGATAAGCCCAGGAGGCCCATGCCCAAGGGAAAGGGCATGGAGCCATAGAAGACTACTTTTTATCCTTCAAATCTAATAGAATTTGCCTTGTTAGGTTTTGGACTTGCTTGGGACCTATGACCATTTTCTTCTTTCTGAAAGAAAGATTTAAAATTTAAAATTCTTTTAAAATCTGAATGTCTACCCTATGCCTGTTCCACCTTTGTAATTGGGAAGCATAATTTGTTTGATTTCATAAGTTCACAGGCAGAGAGGAATTTTGCCTCATGATGAATCATACCTCAGATTTCACCCATATCTGATTTAGATGATAATTAGATGAGACTCTGGACTTTGAATTGATGCTGGAATGAGTTAAGAGTCAGAGCTGTTAAGATGGGAAAAATGGTTTTTTCATGTGAAAAGAACGTGAATTTTGGGTTAGAAGGCAGAGTGTTATGGGTTGAATTTCATCCTCCAAATTCATATTGAGTTCCTAACTCCTCAATGGGACTATAAGTGGAGACAGAAACTTTAAAGAGATAATTAAGATTAAATGAGACCATAAGGTTGGGGCCCTAATCTGATACCAGGAATGCACTGCACACACACAGAGAAAAGGCCAAGTGAAGACACAGCAAGAAGGTGGCCATTTTGTAAGCCAAAGAGAGAGGCCACAAGAGAAACCAAACCTGCCAACACCTTGATCTTAGACTTCCAGACTCCAGAACTGTGAGAAAATGCATTCTTATGTTTAAGCGAGCCTGTGGTATTTTATGGCAGTCCTAGCAGACTAATACATTCTGAAAGGTGGAGAGAACAAGGAAGACTGGCTAGGAAGCTTGGAATCCAAGGAACAGTATGGTGAAATTGGCAACCTGGAAAGGCCAATGGATGAAAATGAAACAAACCCCAACAAAAGCCCATTCTCTCTAGCCAAAGGTCCAGAAAGAGGAAGTCCAGACCTCTTCTAAAGACAAAAAAAATTAAGATAAAAAAAATTTTGACAGTAACTGTTCTTCTCCAGCTAAATGACACAAAAGACACTGTGGCTCTACTCTCACTCCCACAAGCAAAGGCTGAGTGGGAAAAAAGACGTCCACCTTCACCAAGTAGTACCATGGATGAGTAAGGCAGACAAATATTCATTCTCAGAAGTAATAAGGCACCTCCCTTCAACCTCTGCTGCTGGAGTGATGCCAAAGGAGGCCAAGTGGAGAGTTGGAACACTCAACACCACCTAGCGGTAACAAGGACATACCCTGATAGTGTCAGTGAATGGCCACATGGAGAGCAGTAACATGTACCTACAACCCTTCCCAGCCAAGGTAGTTTCAGCAGAGGTCTGATAGGGAACCAGAACTCTTAATCCTGCCCAGCAGACATGAGGAGGCCCTCCCCACATCAGCTGTCAACACCAGTCAAGTATGGAACATGGATTTCTGTAGCTAACTGACAGAAAGTAGAGTTGCCCTTTCCTCTACCAGATCAATGCCAGAGAAAATCCAGTAAAGCTGAAGGGTCAAAGAACGTTCAGAGTCTCATAACATAATACCTAAAAAATAATGATTATAAAGTGTCACTCATAATAATTTCATAAGAATTATTTCATAAACTTCATTGGGATTTCTATAATAAAAAATTACTCATCACTGGAAATGTTAAGAGAAAAGATAGCAAATGAGTGTCAACACCAAGAATACAGAGATTTTACAACTATCTGACAGATCTTTTAAAGCAGCTGTCATAAAAGTACTTCAAAGATCAGTCACAGAAACAGTTGAAAAAAATGGAAAAATAAAATACTTCAGTAAAGAAATAGAAAACATAAAGAAAAACCAAATGAAAAATTTGGAACTGAAAATACAACTGGAAAAACCAAACTCAAAAGAAGGGCCCAACAATGGGATGGAGGGTACAGAGGAAATAATCAGTGAACCTGAAGTGAGAACAACAGAAATTACCCAATCTGAACAACAGAGTGAAAACAGACTAGAAAAAATAAATAAGTAAACAGACCCTCAGGGACCTGCAGGACTACTAACAAAACGATCAGGCATTCATGTTGTCAGGGACTGGAAGAAGAAGATAAAGAACAGGCCTGAAAAGTTACTTGCTAAGGGGCGCCTGGGTGGCTCAGTCAGTTGAACGTCCAACTTAGGCTTAGGTCATGATCTCTCAGTCCGCGAGTTCAAGCCCTACGTCCGGCTCTGTGCTGACAGCTCAGAGCCTGGAGCCTGCTTCAAATTCTGTGTCTCCCTCTCTCTCTGCCCCTCCCCCAATCATGCTCTCTCTCTTTCCCTGTGTCAAAAATAAATAAAAACATTAAAAAAATTAAAAAAATATTACTTGCACAAATAATGGCTAAAACCTTTCCAAATTTGTCAAGGGGCATAAACTTATAGATTCAAGAAGGTGAGTGAACTCCAAATGAGAAAAAAATGAGAGAAATTCATGCAAAGGTATATCATAATCATACTTGGGAAAACTAAAGACAAAAAAAAAATCTTGAAAGTCTCAAAAGACAAATGATACTTTACCACAGGAGAAGACAGTTTGAATAATAATATATTTTAGTTAAAAAAAGCATGGAGGTCACAAGGAAGTGGCATGATATTTTTCAAGTGCTGAAAAAAAAAAAAGAATTGCCAATCCAGAAATCCATATGGGGTGAAAATATATTTCAGAAATAAAGGTAAAATTAAGATATCAAAAAAAAAAAGAGAGAAAAATTTTTCACTAGCTAATCTACTTTAACAGAGTGGCCAAAGCAAGTTTTTAAACAGAAAGAAAATGATAAAAAATGATTTTTAGGGAATTTGCAATAAAGAACAAAAGTAAAAAATATGAATAAATACAAGATAGTTTACTTCCTTCTTTGATTTTTCTAAATGATGAGTGGCCAATGAAGCAAAAATTCTAACACTGATGTGGTTCTAAATGCGTAGAGTGGATATATTTAAAACAATTACAAAGAGAGGGGGAAAAGGAATTTAAAGGGAGGCAAATTTCTTTACTTATTTGACCTGATAAAACATTGACATCCATAATCTGTGATAAGTTATGTCTATAATACATAGGAAAACCAAAATAATAATAATGATAATAAAGTATACAAGGAGATATAATCAAAAACAATGTAATTCTAAAAACAGAATTCTAAAAACTGTCCACATAACCCAGCAAAAGATAAGAAAAAGAAAAAAAGAAATAAAAATCAAAGAGGACAAACAGGAAACAAAAAATACAGTGGAAAACTTAAACTCTAACATATCAATGATTAAATGTAAATATCTAAATGCATTACCTAAAAGATGGACAACAGGAGAGAAGACTAATAACCATGACCCCAATTCAACAATCTCACTTCAAATATAATGGTATAGGTATGTTAAAAGTAAAAATATAAAGGAGCACCTGGCTGACTCAGTCTGTAGAGAATGCAACTCTTGATCTCAGGGTTGTGAGTTCAAGCCCCATGTTGGATGTGAAGTCTACTTAAAAAAAAGTTAAAAAGTAAAAATATAGGAAAAGATGTATCATACAAACATTCATAAAAAGATAAAATAGAAATTAAAAGATAATAAAATTGAAAAAGCTCATTCTTTGAAAAAAGCACTATTATTCACAAACATAAGACTGACAAAGAAAAAAGAGAGAAAGAACAAATGATCAATATCAGGAATAAAACAGTGATTATCTTTATAGATCTTGCAGATGTCAAAAGGGAAAAAGGAAATACTACAAACAACAGGTCACCAAAGCAGATATGCAGACGTCAAATCAGCACGCGTAAATGTTTTCAATATCATTAACCATTAGGGAAATAAAAATTATATACACAATGAAATATCATTACATACATATCAGAACTGCTAAAATAAAATATAGTCACAACAAATGCTGCAAAGGTGCAGAGTACCTTGACTCTCATTCAGAGCGAGTATGGAAATACAAAATTGTAAAGCCACTCTAGGAACCAGTGTAGTTTAAAAATAGTTACTGATTTTAAGAGTCCTTGTAACCACCCTATAATCCGGAAATTGTACTGCTGGGAATTTATCTGACCAGAAATAAAAACTTATGTTCATGCAAAAACCTGTACCTGAATGTTCATACAGCTCTATTTCTAATAGCCAAAAACTTAACCCAGAAATCATTCTACAGATGAATGGTGAAACAAATCGTAGTCCATTAATACTAGGGAATACCACTCAGCAATAATTAACTTTTTTTTTCAGATTATACAGCAGACACTGATAAAATAGTTATTTACCTGGTAACTTGAGTTGTAATGTTGGATTGGAATTTTGGATGGAGGACAGAGCTTACCTTCACATGCTTGTGAGCCCAGCGGGGTGTAGGAAGATGACAAGGGGCTTGAGCTAATATACTATCCTGGAAAGAAGGACTGGTAGAAGACAGTGCTGCAGGTGAGTGTATGGACCTCCCCACACCCCAGTCCCGGGAATGCAGGGACTAGCTGCATGGTCACAAGATCTCTTGTATCATGGAGCTGAAAGTGACATATGTCAAAACCAACACTGGGTGCTCTATGTGTTGTGAGAACGACACGAAGGATAACTGGAGCTACACAGACTAGGACTTAGAAGCAGATAGAAACTAAGAAATAGCCGTACCTCTAACACCCATCCTTGTTCTTCATGCTTGCAAGAAAACCCAAAAGCCAATGGAGAGGAACTTAGAACCAAGTGCATGACCCGGGACTGAGTTAATCAAATCTAAGTTTGACAAAAAAAATCACTCATTTGGACTGAATATGCTTAAAAGCCTACAAAATAAGATTTCTAACAAATGCAGATAGTTTTTGCTTTTCTTTTATGGGTTTTGTTCTTTGTTTGCTTGTTTTTTGGTTTATTGGTTGCCTTTGTTTTTTAGTTTTCAGAAGTTCTACTTTGGCTAGCCCAACTTTTGTGGACCATCATAACAGTGAAATGCTCCTTTGGCCACTCAGATTTGTGACTGGTTATTGGTTTTGTGTTAGATGCCAAAGAATGGGGGACTAATTAGAAGTACTATGCCATCCTGCAGGCTCACTGTGTAGTGACAAGAGTCACAAATGTAGTGGGAGCTAAATGTGAGAACCCATGTCTGTGACTGATTCCCCCAGGCTCTCTGAATAGCTCTGAACATAAGCCCAAGGTCCAAATTATCCGAATATAGACAGCAATGTTTTCAGGCTGGGTTTTGCTTTCAGATACAGCATAGTTCCTTTCTGATTTTAAGCCATGGTATGCATCCTTGCTAGAATAGTAACATATTCTACAACTAGTCTCTTCTCAAAGGCAAATTCCTTTGTGTTCTTATTACAAACAGTCAGTGGGGGCTTCTTTCATAATTGCTTTCACTGGGAGTATAGTGCTTGCTCGTCATATATCATGTATGCTTTTATTATTGCTTGTTTCTGGTAAAATGCATACGGCATCATTGGATTAGTTCAAAATACGGTTGAAATATTGGCTTTTCCATTGTGTCACCCTTTTTCCTGTTATTTATCTTATACAGCATGTCTCATTTTATTAAAGCTTCAATTATATGTCTAAATAAGACTTAGGCATATTTCCTCATGTTTCAGGTAAGCATGGTTTTTCTGTAATCAAAACAGTGCTCTAGCAAATACCTTTGTGGTCAATTTAGAAGTGAACTTAATGATAATTGACAAGTAGTAATGCTTGAGAATTGTATGCATTTTGAAGCATTTATTGTTTATATTCATAAAGGTAAATCTGGACTTTCGACATCACATGCTAAATATATGTCAACTATTTTGCACTTAATATGTGCAGAGAAGTGTTTATAAGAAGCGTTAATCTTTGAGGTTATCAGATTTAAAAGGTATTTTGTCTTTTATTGGATATTTTTATTAAATAATAAATGTACATGGTTTAAAAATTAAACAATACTGAGAAACTTATAAAATGAAGCTTGTTTTCATTCCTACTCTTTAACTCTGATCTCTAAAGATAGTAATTTTTAACTGCTTTCTCCATTTTCTTAGGTATTTAAGTATCTAAGTAAAATATTTATACTCTAACTTACAAATTTTATATACTATGAATTAATTAATGACATACTATTATATTATTAATATCAATATTATTTATATTATATTAATAAATATATAATAAATATATTCAATGTATATTTTTTACTTGCTAGATTTTAATAAATGGCATTTTTCGTAACTACTTTATCAGCAAAACCTTCCAAATGTTGTCTAACAATAATCAATGCTCCTATTTTCAGAGAAACGTTCCAGAGTCCTCTGTATGCCTGATCCAGATCAGTGTGATAGTTCTAGAAATCTGCTCTTCATCTAGCATCTGAATTTTCACTCACCTTGCTCCTACTTTAGATCCATTGTTTATTGAATCACCTGTTTTGACTTAAAGACTCATTTTACAAGAAATCCTTAATTAATTTTCTTAGGAAAAATATATAAATGGTTTATTTTCTGAGGACCTGCAGGTATAAAAAATGTATATTTTTGCCTTCATACTTGATTAATATTTTGGCTGTGTATAGAATTTTAAAGTACATTTTCCCTAAAGACTTTGAGGGCATTTCACCATGGTCTTCTTGCTTTCAGTACTGCTGTAGAGAAGGCTATTTCCATTCTGCTTCTCAAAGCTATTAAGTGGTCTGTGGTGATGGTGGTCATGATTTGTTTAATCCAGAATCTTATGGGAATATGTCTCAATTTATGGTGTTCTGAAATGTCATCATATGTCTTTGCATGAGTCTACTTTCATCTATTGTCCTGAGCATTTGAGAGGCATCTTCAATATAGTATTTCATGTACTTCTATTTTCAAAATTTTCTTATAATGCCTTTCTCCTCTATTTTTTCACTTCCCTATGTATTGTTGGCATGACTCCAGAAGGTAAATGCAAATAATGAAATCACATGATAGCTCTTAATACTCCAGATCAGGGGAAGAACCCATCCCTTCTATTCATATTTCATTAGCCAAAACAAATCACATGAACAAGGTTTATGTCAATGGGATGAAATAAATTATCCTCCAAAGGAATATGGGGGAGAGCCAGTGAATATTTTGGCAATAATAAAATCTACTATGCTTGGTGTCTGTTCAAATATAAGAGTGATTGTTAGCTCTGCAAACATATTCAGGATTGCTGATGGATGAGTTTCACTGTATAGTGATTGGAGCAGGGAGGAGGGAACACCTATTTAACAGGGGTCACCCATAGGTATAGTGTATTTTCATCAGTAGCTATCCTGTTCCTTTAGAAAAGAATCAACAGACTTCTGCTTGGGGGAAATTTAGCCAGGCTACAGCCATTCTAAGAACCAAGGGGACCAGGAGCGTAGATCCTTCAATGAAATCTCCATTTTCAGTTACATACCTTGTCTTTGTTTCCCAACACACTTGAGTCAGTGACTGCTAGTTCTGTCCTATTAAGTTTCTCCAAAGTGTAAACCTTTGGTCTGCCTAAGGGCACTCATCTAGCTAGATGGATTTTGGAATGATCATACATAAAAGTGCAGATATTCACCCTGTTTTTAAAAAGCCTTGTACTCACTCTTCTCCCTATACCAGCAATTGATATCTCCAAGCCCTAAACCTTTTAAAAGTCTCTTGCCATGGAACAACTGGCTTCATTTTCAGTATTCTCCCCTTGATACATCTGAGGGTTTAGCTTCCAGTCAGCTGAATTCATGATCACTCCTGCCTTTGCTTTCCAATGTATCTACTATCTCTTTCCCATAATCTATGTCCTTGTGGGTTTATACAATTTGAATCGTGTCATTTTAGTAACCATTTGGGAGGAAGCACAGATAAGTATGTGTGACTAGAAGTCAAAATGCAAAGGCTTAACAGGTGTAAAAGGGGGATGAGTAATGCTGAAGAATTTTGGACACTCTGAAAGAAAAGGTAATAGAGTGCTACAACTGTGTTGAAACCAACCCCGAGACTTAAATGACATTTGAGAAGGAAGACAATGAACAAAGAACAAGAAGGAAAAGAATGGATATAAATCATGGGGGAAAAGGGCAGGTTCCTTAACATAATGAAACAGAAATAGTAGATGAGACTAACCAACAAGCTATAATTAATATGGAAGATGAGAAATGTGATTCAGTAAGTAAAATAATATCTTAATAATCATCTTAATGAGTTCTTATAAGTTTGTTTTTTACACATGATAAAGCTACTTTAAAAAACTCCTGTAATATGATCTAGACCTGAGGGTAGAAAACATGTTTTGTTCCTTTTTTATTTTTTTATTTCCACTGCCAGCAGAGTGCCTGGAACATAATTCAATTGCTGTTGCTTGAAGGCCTTAATGCCTTCTTGATTTAATATAATTGAGGGTCATAATACCAATTTAGTAATTTTAATTCAGAAAATTTGTGGAATAGGAACCTGGCATCTGCACAGTTATTTAGGCAGTTTATTAAAACACAACACAAACTATACTTGGGAAAGAACCCCATGCCCAGGGAAAGATGATGATATTTACACGAGTCTTTTATTTGCAAAACATTTTCTTTTGCTTCTCAAACTGCTTAAAACTTGTCTTTGTTTGATAATCACAAGTCAGGATTTAAGGTAAAGTGGCTTATCTTGCATAAAGCAAGTATGAAGGTTTTATACCAAGCTCAAGAACTCAGGTTGATTTATGTTATTATGGACACATGCATTAATTCAAAAATGTATATGGCAAGTACCTTTGTTCCAGCACTCTTCTGTGTCTTAGGTTTATAGTGGTAAACAAAATAGGGAGAAACCCCCACCCCCTTTTTTTTTTTTTAAATCTTTCCTAATGGAGATAGTACAGTGGTGATGGTAGATACACAATGAAAAAAAAAATCAATAAAAAATATAGCATATTGGATTGTCATAAAAGTTATGGAGAAAAAATAAATCACAGAAAGTAGTAGTGGAAAGTATCTCTGAAAAGGCATTTTGAGTAAAGCTTGAGTTTGTCGATTGTGGGGAAAGGGTGTTCCCAAAAGAGCCAAGAGCAAGTGCAAAAGCTGTGAGGTGCTACGGTTGACCCTTGAACAATACAGGTTTAAACTACACGGGTCCACTTATGTGGTATTTTTTTCAATAAATGTATTACAGAACTATAATTCCTTATTATTCTCTTAACGTTTTCTTTTCTCTAGCTTATTTAATTTTAAAAATAGAATGTATAATACACATACAAAATGTGTGTCAGTTAATACTGGTAAGGTTTCCAGTCACCAGTAGGCTCTTAGTTAAGATTTTGGAGAGACAAGAGTGACATATGGATTTCTGACTGCATTGGGGGGTTGGTACCCCAAACCTCCCTGTTGTTTAAGAATCAACTGTATGTATTTTGCATTTTTGAGTAATTAAAAGACTAGTTTGACAAAAGTAGCGTGTAGGTAGGGATGAGAAGTAGAAGATCAGATCAATAACAGAGGAATAGTATAAAAACCTTGAAGGCCATTAAAAGAACTTTGGCTTTTACCCTGAATGAGATGAAGAACGGCTGGGGATTTTGAGTAGGGAGTGAAAGCTCAAGAAGAATTCCTTTTGTCTAAGTTTACTTCAAGTTCTAATAGGAACAGATAGGTTTGTAAACTTTAAATGAGTAAATGAAAATCAGTGTCCAGTTTGGCTCTTACTATACATGTTTGAAGTTGAGCTTCTATTGTTATCATTAAATTTGTACACTGTGGAATATTAATTTCATTAGTGATGTCAAATTTTAATAGTGCTCATATCTGAGCCCTTTTTCATTTAAGCTATCAGGGCTTCCCACGTGACTTGGGTATGACCATGTGTTTCCTTTTGACCAATGGGCGTTAGAGAGTGTAATGCATGTAGAGGCTTGATGTGCTAGCATGATTTCAGCTTCTTGCTCTTACCTTCTGCCCTGGTCATAAAAACACACTTGGTCTAGCCTATTAAAAAAACAAAACAAAACAAACAAAAAACACACAGAGCTTAATTGCCCCAGGTGTCCCAACTAAAGCTGTACTAGAATAGCCAACAGCCCACTAATCTCTAGACATGTGTACAAACCCAGCCAAAGTCAGAAAACCTGCCTCAGTGACCCACAGCTAAATACAGGCACATGACGAAGTCCACATAGGATCACGTGGGTCAAACCCAGATCAGCTAAAAGTTGTGGACTCATGGGCTAAACAAATGCTTATTGTTGTGTATGCCTAATATTTTTGGTTTGTTATAGAGCATCATATGGTAATAGGTAACTGATGCAATGGTAAGAAATTTAATTAAAAGAAATAATCACACATAAAATTTAAAAATAAGAGAAGATATAACAAAGGATAAACAAGATATTTAAAACTTGAAGAGGAGACCATGTATGGATATAAAAATAGTACATAATCTGTTCATAAATATGCGAAAAAATGGAAGTTTTCCCAATTACTTTTGCCAATCAAGAGTAAGAGCACAAAATATAAGAAAACCAGAAATTATAGGATTATATTGTATGTGTTCATTCAAATTCCTAAAAACAACTACAACAAAAACATTACCAAATACCATTAAAATAATTACCAAAATAACAGAGCATGGTATAATGATTTTTTTTGTCTTTTGGGTTTTTTTTCTTTTTTCTTAGGTAGGCTCCACACCCAATGTGGGGCTTGAACTCATGACTCTGAGATAGAGAGTCACATGCTCTACCAGCTGAGCCAGTCAGGCACCCCAATAATTAGTTTTTAAATCTATAACACATTAGGAGGTCAAAGAAGGAAAAACTATGCTGTCATCTCAAAAGATGCCAAAATGCATTTAGTAAAATGCAAATATATTTTTACCAAAAGCCTCTGTAAAAAAGATGGATATACCTGTGACTGTTACTCCATATAATGAAGGATAATGGTTTTAAGCCAAGAACTCACATTCTACTTCTTGTGTCTCTTCCATTAAAACCTGAGTCAGCTGAGGATCTGTGAGAAGAGAATTCCAAAATGGCTCCCAAGTTTCCTGACCCCCTAGTATACACAACTTGGAAAATCTCTGCTCACTGAGTGCAGGCAGTGCTTGTGAATACAATCACTATCCATTACTTGATTAGATTAGTAATCAGTGTACCTTAGGTTAATAAGAAGGGGGATTACCCTAGTGGGCCTAATCAGTAGAGTTTCTGACCCACTGAAGCAGTGAGATGATGAACGTCTGCTGTTTCAAGCCACTATTCTGTGCTATTTGTTATGCACAAAGAGAAAACTAAAATAGAGTGCATAATATCATCATTGTGATATAATGCAATAAAAATGAAAATAGTATAATTTTTAAAAAAATTATGTGAAAATTATTTGAACTAATAAGTTTATGTATATCAAAAATAATGTTAGAAAAAAGACCCAGTTCTTGGTAGCAATAATTTTTAAAACCTAATTTAAGCTAAATTAAAAATACCCCAGGTCCGTAATTTTTAAAAATGCATCAAACAGTTCCTCAGTTAGTACCATCTACTCTTCCAACAAACCCTCAATTTCCATTTGATCAGGGAAACCTTCCCTGAAGTTGATTAAACTGAATTCAATCCTTACATGTTCCTGGTGCTCCATATACCTGATACCACCTCCTTTACTAGTTATCATGTTAAAAATTCTTTGTATGGTTTGTTCTTTCCTTGTTGGTCTTTCTAACATATAACATGAGAATCTCTCTTTTTCTTCAGTGTTTTTCTCCAGTATGTCTACAGAGTTTAGCCCTCAAAAAATATAATGGATGTTTATGAAAGATAGAATGAAGTACTATATTATTAATTATCCCTAAATTAGTTTATAAGTTCAAACAAGTATCAGCCAATGAACAGCACAGGCAACCTTCATGCGAGACACTCATTATGCAATGGAAACAGAATTAACAGAAGATAAAGGTAGGTTACTCAAACACATGTGTACACAAATGTTTGTTTCTGTGATTATTGAATTACCAAGTTGATTTCCAAATTATATTATTTAATCGATGAATACATAAAGACAGTGCAGTAAAGAAGAAATTGTGATAGTATTTAATTAATCTCTAAAAGTAAATAAGAAAATATAGAGTTATTAAGTCATTTAAATGTAAAATGGAATACCAAATGTAGGGTAATAATGTTTTTAATTATGCATATAGAAAAAAACATGCCTGGGATACTTTATTAAGGAAAATGTTCTTTGTAAGAACTGAGAGACTAGTTGTATCGTTTCCAATATCTCTGGAGGAGACTATGCAGAGGGTAAAACTAATGAATGGAAAAAATTCTTATGAAACATAGACAAAAACAAGATCTAATATGTAAGTTGAATGTTTCCTCATAAGAGCAGAGAACAAAGAAGTGGAGGACAAAATGGAGAAGAGATAACAGGGGGGAGAAACAAAAATAACTAGCTAAGAAAAATAAAGGAGAAGAATAATCATGGAAAGAAGGAGAAAGGAAATCTTAAACTCTGAGGAAAGGGAAAAACGTCCATGATACAAGGAGCATAAATTTGTCCTAGAAGGGAGAAAAAGATCAGGGGAAAAAAAGATGAAGGAAAGCTAAGGATAAATGTAATGACAATAGAGAAGTGATAATCAAGAGGGAGAGTCACCGAATGGCACAGATGGTAGAATGGATAGAAGAAAATCAGAGTATAGGATGGGAGATAAATACACAGAGAAGACAGCATAAGAGGGAGAAAGACAGAGTGAGCAGGTCCAGAGAGAACTCTTAAACCACTCAAAATGATCATCTCCCTTTTAGAACTACTTTTACATATTAAGTATATATTAGTGCTGATTCCCCTTACATTGAGTCATTTATTCAACATGTAGAGTAGATCAATAAATGAATGTAAGGAATGATTAAATGTGTGTGTGTGTGTGTGTGTGTGTGTG
The DNA here is from genome assembly GCF_023721935.1 of Panthera uncia. Classification (NCBI taxonomy): domain Eukaryota; kingdom Metazoa; phylum Chordata; class Mammalia; order Carnivora; family Felidae; genus Panthera; species Panthera uncia. The sequence continues at coordinate 47,891,510 of NC_064807.1, forward strand.
TGCCTGTGTGTGCGTGTGTGGTGCTGCCTTTCTAACTCTGTTAGGGGAACTCCTTGTACAGCCCACCTCACAGGGTGGGGAAGTGAGGAGTCAGGAGGAAGGGTGTTTTGAAATCTAAGGCTCACGACTGTGAAATAATAACTGCAGGGAACAAGAGCACACCTGTGCCAGTCCTACCTAAAAATGAAAAATGAGAAGATGGTTGTCTTTTCCTCCTTTGTCATCCTGCACAAGAGGAAAAACCTCTCAAAAGCTGGTGGGGTTTCAGCATCTGGTGCTAAGCTCAAGTCTCCTATGTGTGCTTCACAAATCAACATTCTCTCCAGCTGGGTGTCCGGGACCTTTCCTGAATCAATGTTTCATTTTTATCAGTGAGAGGTAAACACCATTTGGAGGGGTGTTTGTATGTGTTCTCAAAATGGTTTTATGCCTCCCTGTCTGCTTTCTACAGGCAGGCCCCACATGCTCTGTGCTGCACAGCAACCTGGACTTCTAAATAAAAATAAAATACTGAGTACTGTTTCCACATGCACAGAAGTCCATGTTCATGTGCTATTATCTTTGTCTTCCTTCTGCAATCTTTCTATTTTCCAATCCATTTTCGCCGACTTTTTAATTTGGTCTTCAGTAATATGCAGCGATCTCATCAGAAGATACATTTAGCACAATGGCTAAATTACTGGGTTGGAATTTCATTTTCTTTGGCATTTTAAGATACTATAAGTAAACTGATAGTAAATGCTTTGGAGACGATAGACCTCCTTTATCAGTGTTGAGCTCACCACTCAGTGTTAAATTATTTCTTGAAATGGTTAGTTGGTGAGAATAATATTGAGAAGAGAAACACTAAATGTGTTTGACTAAGCTAAGAACTCTAGCATATATTTTAAATTAGTATTTTCAGTATTATCACCCTTAATTCAGTCCTATCACAAATATACTGTGTGATGGCACATTTTTCAAATAAATAGGGACCAGAGCAGTGGAATTAGCTGACACTAACTAAATAGCTATTTTATGGATTTTTTTTCTGTTTAAATGAGCTCCTAAGAATAAATGTAGAAGATGCTTTGGAAATGGACTGGCATGATTCAGAAATCTCTATTTACACATCTTGGAGACAAATTCTTGGTTTAAACCCCTCCCCACCGTGTGCAGAATGAGGGTGAAATATCAGAGACAGAAGGGCAGCAGCGCTTGAGGATGGCACCCAGTCAAGGGCAGGTCTTTGAAGCCTCAAGGTCCACACTACGATAGCCCTTGCTTTTTATTCTGCTTCTGCTCCTACATGAAAGTGGGAATAGTCCCTGAAGCCAATTTCAGTCTCACGGTTTAGAGCTTGGTACTTCACATGCTTCTTTGAGATGTGTGATCTTTTTCCATCATCTCTAAGATCTCCCACATGTCTGACCTTTCACTCTTGTGATCTTCCAATATTCTTTTATAGAAGATTGCTGTTGACTTATGACCCACCCTTTCTTCTGGTGAAGCAGAACACCAGTGTTGGTCTTTCCATTGGCAAAGCATACATACAGGTGTGAGTCAATATCAAGAATGAAACATTAATATACATAAGAATATTAGAGAAAATATAAACAAAAAGCTACCATATAAATATGCAGTAGCATTCAAAAAAAGGCAAAATTCCATCCACTCTCTAGCACATAAATATGGTTTACGTTGTCTGCACATATTTAGCCAATTCAAAGTTATACACATCAACACAAATAATATATATACAAATGAATCACTCAGTTGGGCATACTGCCATAGAGATGTGATGTAATGGGTTATAAAGGATAAGAAGTTGTTCCCTTAGGAACTAGCTCAGTTTTCATCCTGCTGCATATCTTTTTAGTGGAGTTAGTGAATCTCTTCATGCAAGAAACATCCACTAAGAAGGATGATGGATGATATTTAGTTCCCATTAGAGTAAGTTGCTTTGGCCTCAAGTAAAAGAACTGAGAAGAACAGGAAACAACCTGGTATGTCATATTCAGAAGCCCAAGCACATTTATTGTGACATTTGATGATAGTAATGCGCCTTGGTACCATATTATTTGGTGTGTCATTCTTAGATCTTATGTTACCATAACAACAGAATGTGAGTGTGTGTGTGTGTAGTAGAAAGACGATCCATTTTCTTCCAGTCAATTTTTTACTTTGATCTAAAGAACTTGCTTCTTTTCTTTGAAGTTGTTCACAATAGAGCATGATAGAAGGAACACAGGTAATAATTACAGAAACTTCAATAGGAAAAAAAAAACATGTTTTAAATGAAAGTTTTAAGCCCCTTGCCTTATGTCCCAGGACTGTTAAAGATGATTGAAGTGATTCCTGCCAGTATCTATCATAATGCCCTTTTCCCCTTATCAGAGACCAGCCAAAGGTACAAAGGTTATGCCTTTCTTGATTAATCTATGTGACAGGGTCAAATTGACTGTTGTTTCTGTTTTTTTCTACAGAGTGCCAGAGGCAGGAAACTACTATGCTTCACTAGTGACTCATAAGAAAACTTAATAGAAGGTCTCTAATGCCCACCGGCCCTACAGTTCCTGATTGATGCAGTCCCAAACTCAGCAGGCTCCCCTCATTGAACCTAGCATGTCAGAGGCATGGGAGAGAAGGTGGGGGAAGGAACACTTGTACTCTGGTAGAAAGAAAGGTGGGTCTGATATATTTTGCTCTTGGTAATTTTATCTATATTTATGAAGACAACATTCTGTTATCATTGTTATGTATCCAGTGAGAACATTTATGTGGGCGTTTTATAATCTTGCTGGTTTAAACATATAGTTAATAGAGTTGGACGTCCCTGTGGGATCCTCAGTTTCCGAGGCTGTAAAGTAGATTTAATAACATATATCTCATAGTTCTTTGGGGAATATGACATTAAATAATTTTGCAAATATTTGAAAGGCTACCTAGAAAAACTTTAAGAGCGTAATCAAGGGTGATTACTATAATTATATGTATATATGTGAAACACTCTTGAAAGGTGCTGTTAGGACTATTGCTGACTTGATGACACATGCTATTCACCCCTGGAAGTCATTGCTCCCCATTTCAATACAGTGTAGAAACGTTCATCATGTTTGCACTTGGAAACTCATGCTGTCACCCAGGACCAAAACCAATACAACTAGCTGAGAGGCACTATGCTAGGTATATAACAGTGGGCAGCATTTAACTGTCATGTTGATGTTGGGGAGTACTTACTGTAAAATCATTCTTTTATATACTTTGCAACGTAAAAGAAACTTTACACATATTCACAAATATTTTCAGGGTCGAATATGTACTCACACTTAATATTTGGTTTGTGTATTTTATCACAGTGTTTCCCAAATCTAGCTGTGCATGAGAATCACCATAGAGAATATTGAAAATATAGATTCATGGGCAAACCAACACTGGTGTTCTGATTCTGTAGGAAAAGATGGGGAGCCCAAAGTTGCATTCAGACTATTTCTAAGACTGTTCTGATACCCAATCAGATTTGGGAATTAGAGTTCCATAGGAGTTGCAATATGGAAACTTAATATAACTTTGTAGTAAAAAACACAGGACCCCTTTGTACTTTATTTTTCTATCTTCTCATATAGTATGTACATGTCTCTAAGAGAAAGATAATATGGCACCCATATGACAAAATACAATTGTAAGATATGCCAGAAAAATTGCTGATGTGAGAGAAAAAGACTGTGTCATGCTTTACAAAGTTATCATTACCTCATCCATGTAGGAAGCACTAAATTTGATTTTTGCAAAATTTTCTTTTCCTTGGACCTTAATTATTGAAGTATCTTCAGTACATGCTGTCTTCAGATTTATCTCAGCAAAAAGCAAGGGTTCTAGTCCATCAGTGTAGCCTGTTTTTGTGTTTCCATTTATGGATTGGTCATCATTATAATGTTAAGGAATTAATGAGATATGAAGAATGAAAGTATTATGGAGTTTTAAATCATTTAAAGTCTTTCAGTATTATTACATCAGAGAAAATTACATTACAGAGAAAAGTAAAATCCATGATGAAAATGAGAATTATAACCTCAGCTAAACTAATTTAACTATGGTTTTTAAATATCTGTTGGATCAACTCATTAGTTCTCCCTGTTCACTGTAGTCTTAAGAGGTGACTGACCCAACTTTATAGTGCTCTGAGTAACCCCTCAGATACAGCTGACATGACCGCAGAATATATGGAATTATTTCTCATGCATATAATGTGGTCCTGTGTATTAAATCTGGGTAGGTGATGACATCCTCTCTTAAAGTATCCCTCTTTTAAATATGAGCTCCCATGGATTTTTTTATTTTTTCCCCTCAGTTATGATTTACTGTCTAAATCCTACCTAAACTGGTAGAGGCACCAACTAACAGCAGTGCTATGAGGGCTCAAACAGCATCTATGGTTCTTGGAGTCACGGGAGCCTACTTTGTTCAGCCCGCATATAGCAAATGGCCCATGAAGCTGCTTGAAAACATTGTTTCCCTGCTTCCAAGAGTGAAACCTATGTGGTAATCTTTTTAGTTATCCTCCCAAGACACCTGTATCTTTTCATGCATTCTAGCATTTTTCAGGGCATGCCCTTTATTCTTCTTTGAATTGTTCCAGTTAAAACTCTGTTTATTTTTTCAAATTTTATCATTTACAGCTTTAAAAGAAAAGATCATAAGCTCCCTGTAAAAATAAATATACCATTGTTATCCTCCATTTTATCACAGTAACTATGAGACAGGGAAATAGAGAATGTACAAAAATAATACAACACGGAATTAGGATTAGATTTCACTCTGTCAATCAGGGGTGACTTTGGGCCAGTTTCTTTATCAATCTAAGCCATTTCCCTATATGAAAAGGGGCATAAAGATGCGTACCCTCTACTTGATAACATTACTGTTACTTTAACATAAGGTTACTAATTTGAAGAGGTTTGGAATCATGAATTATTATATAAGAAAAATAATAGTATTAAAATAAGTCACTTATGGACCAACATCTCAGGTTTTATAGAGTAGAAGAGTAAACAGGCTTGTACAGACAGCAGACTGTGGCCAGAAATCAGTGCTAAGATTTATATATGTCTTTTGTGAAATATGGTTAATAATGCCTGTTAGGAGTGTTGTAAAGATGAAGGAGATAAAGTTTATCTCTGGACCGCATTTGCCTCCCAACTTCCACTTTCTTAAACTCATTCTGCCTTCCAAATCCATCCAGCTCAAGAATTGGAAACTGTACATATAAAAGTTTCACAAAAACAAACAACAATCAAAACTTCTTTCCTCTGGTTTCCCATAGGTGCTAGATAGTTCCATCATGAAATGTATCTTACAATGATCGTTATCTGTTCATTGTCTCCTATGTTATACCATAAACTCCTTGAAATGTAGGACAATTGATTTCATTAACTATATTCCCCACATTTGACAAATGTCAGCTACCACTCAATAAACATTTGTGGAATTAAAGTAAGTAGATCAGTAATGGGCATTCAATTGATACTAGATATATAAATATTCTATTCTAATTCTCATGTTAAAATTCAACACTTCCTTTATCATTCAGAAATAGTTTTAAAAATACCATAACAGTGGTATTATTATATCGAATGTTATTATGTGAGATAGTTTACTCAGTGGAAGTGCTTTTCTGTAATAAACTGAATATTACAATCAAATTTAATTTTAAAAAAAATCCTGCCACGTCTTGAAAATTATAATGCTATCTCTTCTTAAGATGCTTGTCCTCATGAAGCATCCATATCCTCATGAAGATGTTGTTGGTGCTATGTAAGTTCCAAACCACCTAAAAGTCCCACCCAAGTGATTAATACATCTTTCTATACAGTAGTCATAGAATCCAGTGAGTGTGTTTACATACAATGGAATTGTAGCTTGAATGGATTAAAGGAAATGAACTTTAATGCTTCCCAGAAATTCATAGCTTCACAATAGCAAGAAAGGTTAAAATGGGTAAGTTTCTCCCACTGCTTTCACTTTTTTTGTTCTCTTAACAAAAAACAAAAACAAAAACAAAAACAAAACAAAACAAAACAAAACAAAACACAACTCAGTCTACAGGGAGAAGCAGTATTTGGAGCTCCCACGGAGTACCGTGCCTAGCAGTCTTTCAGTCTTACTGAATTTCTGAACGTATACACAATGCACTGCGAAAGCACCATCGTCTTCCTTTACCATTTTCTTGGTTCTTCCTTTTCACTCCCCTCAAAAGCATATAGAAGCAGATATCAGGGATAGAAGGAGGTAATGATCAGAATTGGTAACTGGGTTGGGAAGTTCTGCCTCTGATCCTAAGAACTGCTATTTTCCCCCAGATAAACATTACCCACGTAAGACACGGTGAGAGCCACAGATCCAGGGATGGACGATCCTTTTGAGGACAATAGAGAGAGAATTTGTATAAGTTTCCTGAGTGGGAAACCTTCCAGATGGCAGCCCTGAAAGTTAGTTTTTCCTGCTCAAAACACAGAGCTTCCTCAAGAGGAAGATAACACTTCCTTTCATTGGAGAAAGTAAGAGTTTTCAACAGACTTATTCTAGAATTGGGAAACAAAACAAGTGCAAGAAATTTTTTTTACATGACACAGTCAATAGAAGTCCCATTGCTTTTAGGTTTGGGCAAAAGTCTCTTGCACTGGAATATAACACATATAGTACATTCAAGGACTCCACCAATTACAGTCAATAGCACAGGACTCAAAGAAAAGCCAATGCAGGCCAGTATAGGAAACAAAGTAGAAGCAATCAAAGAGAACAAAGAAGTGACCCAATTCAGCCCCCAGTCTTCTCATTGGAGTTGATACTCATCTCTAATCACGAAAATTACTGATCAATATTCATATTTGAATATAGTAAATACTTGATTGCGTACATATTGAAGTTAATCAGTGACTGCATTTGTTTACCCATTTTTAAACTGAGTTTTTTTTCAGTCCACTTATCTGATTGAAAAGTTGAGATTAAAAACAAACAAAAGCCTCACAGGCTCAAGTGTAACATCGACAGGAGATCTTCCCTACAACTCCGTATAACTGAATACTAATCAGTAATAAAACAGAACAAACTACAGTTACATAGAACAAAAAGGAGAAGGTTGAGTAAAAAGAATCCAAACACAGGTATATAGTATAATATTTCATTTATATTAAGTTCCAAACCAACTAATCTCTAGTGATACAACGATACACTAAGGATAATGATCATCACTGGGGGTATGACTGAAGGAGGTTAGGGAGCAGGACACCTCTAGATGCTGGTAATATCATTTACCAGACTGGGTGCTGGTTACAAGGAAGAATAACTGGGAAATTTCACACAGCTATATGGCTTGTTCATGTTTTTGGTTATATATGTCATTCTTCCTTTGAAAAAGTTTAAAATAAACACACCAGTCACAAATATGGGTACCTAGAAGAAATACATGACACAATAATTTTCTGGTCAACCACTCTTACATATTACATCCCAACCAGCATCTCTAAGTATCTTCATACTTTGGCTCATTTGTTCTCCCAACCTGGATCACCAACCTTGACCTTCCTGGGGGGAACCCAATTCAATCCATCAAACCCATTGTGAGTGACCAACTGGTCTCTCTCTAAACTTTGGAGTTCCTCTTCTAAACATCTTTGAACAACTCTAAAGGAGCTTTTTGTTTGTTTGTTTGTTTTTGTATTTTGCTGCCTATTACAGTTTGTGTGCTTGTTCTCATCTTTCTTTTAAACCTTAAGCTTCCTTGAATTAGGAGCTAAGTTTTAGCCATCTTTGTGTTTCCCCCTGAAGTACCTGACATAGTTCTTGGCCTATAATAGATGCTATGTTCTGTAAATATTTGTAGAATTGAATTGTTAGTCATAGTCCGTTTTTAACTATAATATCTTTATATTCCACACAGCCTTCTAGGTCATCTTTGCAGTTCTTCAGAAGGTAATGATCTTTTCATCTATGGTCAAGGACAAGATTACTTTTGGCACTTCATCACAATATAACTGATAGGAGCAAACTTTGATTGTTTAATATTTCAATCTGTCAGGATCTATCTAAAAGAAGGAAAAGTGTCCCTTTCTTATGGGAGCAGATGTTTCAGGGAGACTAAATTGATGTTTTATGCTTTTCTCTCATTTTTTTTTCCCTTCTGATTGCTATTTTTCTTTCTTGGAGCTGGAAATAAAAGGATTAGGAGCTAGTTCTAAGACTAGAAGGTGAAATCAAGGTGTATTCTCTGTGTTATTACACAAAATTGAGAAGGTGTAACCCATTTTCAAGTTAGAAGGAGCTCTATCTACACTGGCTGATGAGCTAACATACAATACTATTCACTTCCGGTCTGCATAGATAGAAACCAGCTTTGCCTCTTGGTCAAAGTGATTACCAACATTTCATTTCTTTTCTTTTCTTTTCTGTTCTTTTCTTTTCCTTCCTTCCTTCCTTCCTTCCTTCCTTCCTTCCTTCCTTCCTTCCTTCCTTCCTTTTTAATCTCAGGGGAGTTCATTCCCTCTGCATTTGCCTCTTGTACATTTACAGTCACTCAAGTCATGCAGAGCTTTTTACATAACCTTCCCACCTGCCACTTGTTTGGCACCTTAAGCTGCTTAAAACAGTGAACCAGCTGTGAACAGGTCCTGAGGAGAAGCTTCCAGATTGCTGCAGTTTAAGTTCTGATTGCTTTCTTCCTGGCTATGACGGTATTTTTCCCCAACACTGAAATATCATTATTCTCTTGATACAAGTTTTGCTTACTGCTTGTGACCCTGTTGCCTAGGGCTTTAAGAAATTAGTCTTCTTTAAATAATCCAAGGAAAAGAAAAGATCATCCAAGAGAAGGCACAGTTGCCAACTCAGTCCCTCTCATAGCTTGAAGCTGCGCCAATTAGACAGGCTTTTCGGTGGTTACAGATCTTCATCTACCATGTTGGATGAAGGAAAAAAAATGCCATTTCTCCATTTTACTCTCACAGATTTCCATACACTTGCTCTCGTTCTTCAAATATGCATTATAGAAAGCTCCACAAAAAATAACATTTATTTAAGATTAAGCCTGAGTAATTGCAAAAACTGATGTACCAATCATCTTGCGAAAGAATGTTTTAGTGTAACATAACAGTACATTATAACTAGAAGATAAAAGAGGGTCAGGGAAACAGGATTTCATTATAACAGCGGATAAATATTTTTCATTAAACATTAAAAACAACATCTGTTACTCCCTTTAACAGTGTGAAGATTTCACTTTATTAAGTTTGGGGTGGTTAATAGCTTTAAAAGTAATCTGCAATTTAAACCTGTCTCTTTCTAGTGGCTAGTTCATGACTAAGTCTTCAGTGTCAGCTCTCAATTATGTTCAATTATATTAATTTCATTAACGGTCTGTTTCAAGAAAAAGTGACAAAATTGTACATCATTCTTTTGAATTGTGATGCTAAGAAATGTGTTTTCTTGAAATATTTATGGCTTTTCTCGGTGTTTCCCTTTTCTAGATTTTCTGCCTTTTTTTCCCGAGAAAAGGATAACTGAAGACTCAAGAATAACTGATTGGGAGAAGAATCTCTCCTTTTCTCCTCTATTTTTATTCTTCAATTTGCCAGCCAATGGTAGTCATTACACTTCTTGTCATGATGACTTCATTCAGAGGCCAAGCTTAGGCGAAATTGTTTTAGTAAATGCAGATGAAGACAGAAGATTTCAGCCTCGAAGTCAGTAAACTTGAGAATGACTTTTGCTGCAATAGACCCTCTGGATGGGTGAGATGATGAGAATTCAGGGGCCTCTAGAGCCACAATGTTTGCCTGTATTAGCTCGGTCTTCTTGGTGGGTTTCAGCTTCAGTTTATTGCTGCTCAATGAAACTATGTTCTCAACTCCAACATGATTGACTGACACTCATGATATTTCCAACTCCCCAAAGGATGAAAACTGTCTTTCATTTCTTCAACCAATATATACCTGAAGTCAATAGAAGGCTGATGCCAGTCCAATTCAGGCCCAGAGTACCACATGGTACCATTGATAACCCCACCTTAGTAGTCAACCTCTTGTCTCTTCTGGCTTCACCAAGTCTTGGTGTCCTCTTTTTACCCACTGATATATATCAGTGAAGTCCCAGCAGGTTGGAAGTCTGCTAAAAGTATATTGGTAATTTAAAATTCTTATATACATATATTGAAATTACATCCTCTCTTTGTCCCTTACTCCATTTGTAAGAGACACCAAATTTTCTTTAGAATTTTGGGAACATGATTACACATTTAAAGGAAAGAAAAAGGGAGGAGGAAGAAGAGGAGGAAGAGGCAGAGAAGGAAGAGGAGGAAGAAAAGAACATTTTAAGTGTGATATTGTTTAATTTTCTCCTTGGGGACTATTATAAAAAAAAAATAGCTGAACTGAACAGATGTTTTCAAACACAACTCCGTGAGCACATTTTTAACAAAAGTATATTTGTACTTCCCTTCAATACCTCTGTAAGATATTAATATGAATTCTTCTATTAAACTCTCCTCTAGGGGCGCCCAGGTGGCTCAGTCAGTTAAGCTTTCTGACTTCAGCTCAGGTTACGATCTCATGGTTCCTGAGTCTGTGCTGACAGCTCAAGAGCCTGGAGCCTGCTTCAGATTCTGTGTCTCCCTCTCTCTCTTCCCCTCCCCCGCTTGCACGCACTCTCTCTCTCTCAAAAATAAATACACATTAAAAAAATTTAAAAAAAAAATTTAAAAAGAATTCTCCTCTAAAGACAGAGGGGGAATTGGTGAAGTCCCATAAATAGAAGAGACAATCTAAAATAATCTCAGTATTTCTTTGATATCTCATATTTTTTGGATAAAATCATGGGCATTTTGTACTTTATAACATAGGTGTTTATTACCTTATAATATAAAAAATGTCCTCAAATTTTGAAGACATTTTATGTCCCAGGGGGAAAAAAAATTAAAACCTCATGGTCATCCCCCTATTCTGAGTACTCCAAGCACACCTTTACACAGGCCTAGTTTACGATTACAGGTTCTGAGGAGTAATGTTGAATTGTTGAATCATTATATTATACACATGAAACTAACATAATACCCTATGTTAATTATACTTTAGTGAAAAACCACTTTTTTGGGGTATAACTGAAGACAACAAGCCGCACATAAAGTTCAAAATTTTATATATTTTAATATTATGTCAACACCCATTAACCTATCATCACAATCTAGATAATAAATATATCCATCATTTCCAAGTTTTCATATGCACATTTGTAAACTACTTCCTTCCACTAGTACCTGTTCTACCCCCATTCCTATGTAGTCATTGATCAGCTTTCTGTCATTATAGATGAGAATTTAATTTTCTTGAGTTTTACATAAACGGAATTATATACACTTTTATATGTATCAGGCTTCTTTCATATAGCATAATTGTTTTGAGAGTGACCCTTGCTGTAGCATATATCAACAATTCCTTATTTTTTATTGTGAGTAGTCCTGCACTCTATAGATAGAAGGGTATTTGTATTTATTTATCTACTCACTAATTGATGGGATTTTGCACTGTTTATAGTTTATGACTATTACTATAGTTCTCCTTTATACATGGTTTTGCTTTGCACAGTTTCAGTTACCCTCAGTCAACTGTAGTCTGGAAATAGGTGATCCTCCTTCTGACATAGGGTCGAAAGGTCAATAGTAGCCTAATGCTGCATCACAATACCTACATCATTTACCTCACTTCATCTCATCGCTTAGACATTTTATCATCTCATACCATCTCAAGAAGAAGAGTAAATATAATAAGATATTGAGAGGGAGAGAGAGTACATTCACATAACTTTTATTATGGTATACTGTTATGAAATACTCTATTTTATAATTGTTGTTCATCTCTAAATGTGCCTAATTTATAAGATAAACTTTATCATAAGTATGCTTGAATAAGAGTATGTTTTTTAACATAATATATATAGAGTTTAGTATGATCCATGGTTTCAGGTATTCACTGGGGGTCTTCAAACGCATGCCCTGTGGATGGGGGCTACTGTATAAATAAACCTTCCAGAACATACCAAATCTTGTTATAACATACACTTTCAGTTATGTTGGGTAAACAATTAAATAATTAGGAATAGAATGACTGGGTCATATGATAGGTGACCACTTTTTAATAAGTTGGAATACTGTGTTCAAAGTGCTCATATCATTTCACATTCCCACGAGAAGCGTATGAGAGTTCCAATTCCTCCACATCCTTGAAGTTAAATTATTGGCCTGAGTTCCCCTCTGGGGGCTCTGGGTACAAAATCTTCTTCCAAAATCATTCTTTTTGTTGGCAGAATTTAGTTCCTTGTGGTTTTAGGACTGAGTTCTCATTTATTTGCTGGACGTCAGCCAGGGAACGCTTTCAGCTCCTAGAGGCTCCCTGTATTCCATGCACATGGCGGCTCCATCTTTAAGCCAGCAGTGATTGGTTAGATCTTGTGCTTCAAATCTCTAACTTTCTCTTCTGCAGCTTGAAAAAGCTCTCTTTCAAAAAACTCATGTGATTAGTTCAAGGACCACCTGAGTAATCACCTCATTTTTAAGGTTAATTATGTCTTATAACCTAATCAAAAGAATAAAATCCACCATATCCATTTCCCCAAGGCTTATTTAGAGTGGGCTCAGCAGGTGTTGGGAAATCTTGGAACTATGCTAGAATTCTGTCTATGGCATTATTCAAGTATGTTCTGCTCTCTTTCATTTACGTGGGGGATCCTATGCTATACATATTAGGCCTGTGACATTGTCCTACAGCCACTCATGTCTGTTCATTTTTTTCTATTTTCTGTGTTTTTCAATTATCTTTAGTGCTTCAGCTTCAAATTTACTATTCTTCCCTTCTACCATGTAGAGTCTTCTGTTAATTCCACCCCATGTATATCTCACACATTGTAATTTCATTTCTACAAGTTTGGGTTTTTAAGGATCTTCTATATCTCTAACTTTTGGAATACATGAGATACAATTATAGTACTGTTTTAAAGCCTTGTCTACCAATTCTAACACCTGTCAAAGTTCTGAGTTGGTTTTGACTGATTATTTCCATCATTATGTTTTCTATTTTCCTGCTACTTGTAACCCTGGTCATTTTTATTGGATGCCAGGCATTACAAACTTTACTTTATTGGAACTGGATATTTTATACTTTCAGGCATACTCTTCAGCTTTTTCTTTTTTGTCTGGGATGTATTTAAGTTACTTTAAAAAATGGAAGACCCTATTGGGGCTTGCTTTTAAGATATGTTAGGCAAGATCAGAGTAACACTCACTCTAGAACCAGAGGGGTGAGTTCAATTTTGGATGTGTTAAGTTTAAGGTGCTTATTAGGCATTCTAATGGAGATAGAATGGAGATAGAATGGCTGCCAGGTATCAAGGAATGTGCAGAAGTTTCTAGAAGAAGAATAGAGAAAGGATGTATCACCTGAGGGGAGAAGGCTTTGAAAAAGCACTGGAATATAAAAGGCATTCAAACTGGTCCTTTACTATTTAACCTGTTTTGAGAGTTTTATATTATCTTGACCACTTGAAAGAGCCACTCTGAGTGCTACCAAGTACTACCTCCTGATTAGGAAATTCAGGTGAAAATCCTTTTCTTCTGGGGCACCTGGGTGGCTCAGTTGGTTGGATGTCCTACTTCAGCTGAGGTCATGATCTCATATTTTGAGGTTTTGAGCCCTGTGTAGGGCTCTGTGCTGATGGCTCAGAGCCTGGAGCTTGCTTCGGATTCTGTGTCTCCCTCTCTCTTGACCTCTACCCTACTCGCACTTTGTCTCTGTCTGTCTCTCAAAAATAAATAAAACATTAACAAAAATAAAAGGAGAAAAAAATCCTTTTACTCCTACAAATGTTATCCAAGGTAGATAGAAAAAGTCAAACCACCACATGATGAAACCTCAACTTTTAGAAATGTTTTATAATGTTGAGGTGTGTCAATTAATCATTATTCAATTCCCAATCCTATATTCATCATTTTGAGACTAGGGACCAATCAGAAATGCAATGTTCCAGATATCTTTACTGTTTTAACACTTGCTACAAGATGTCCAGACAGTGCCTGACACATGACAAGTGTTCAAGGGATATTAGCAAATATAATTTGTATTATTTCTAAAGCACTTTCCACTCTCTTTCTTGGTGCATTCTGGAGTACCACAGGGGCGCTATGATTCATAGCTAGTACTCTAAGTAATCTTACTATTAGGCATATGCACATAAAAAGTAGAGCATGATTAAATGTATTGTTTATTACTCTAATAAAGTGTTATTTTCGAATAAGTATGTCCTGCTCATAAAGGTATTATTAAACACTATACTTTCTTCTTCCTAAAAGGTAAGAGATATTACCTGTCCAAATCCCCCTTGGATGGACTGGATCAGACACTCATAAGAAGAATGTCATGTTGAGACAAGGTTTGGAAAGACATAAATGTGAAATTGGCTGTCAGGTACAGGGATACAAATTCAGGAATGGAAATGGAGTATAAAGCCAGAAGGATGATGGTGAATAAAGACAGGAAATGAGTGGGAGATAAAGAGTAAAGCAGGACCAAACTGAGACAATCAGGATTAGGTGAAATGACTGTGTATTTCCCCAGGCTCCACAGAACTCTGTCTTGATGATGACTTTTCATTAAATGTTTTGCTTAAGAGCTGGTACACACATTATTCCACTTCTATTTAATTCAGGTTTCAAACAATTCCTGATCAAGAATTCCATATTGCATTGTGGATTAGCACTCATGAAATGGATTACACTTTGCTTTCTTTCCTTTTTTCTGTGAAAAGCATAGTTGTTGTTCTATCTGGGTTCAAAATTTCAGAATTATAGCTAGCAATTTTCTTTCCATTAACCACAACATTCTCTCCAACTCCATTTAAAATAATTTTTGGTGAAATATATTTAGAGTATAATACAATACACTGAGAAGTGTATAAAACTTATATACGTACAGTTATGCTATTGAGGCACCACAGTTGGGCTCTCACATGGTCAAAGCAGTTGAGTAGTGACCACCTACTACTACAGTTGTTCATGCCAAATGGTCTTCTCCATAAAATGTTGTATATAAATCTGGGGTTATGATTTATTTTCCAAATGCTTTAGCAAATTCAAAACGCCGTTCAAATTAATTTTTGTGGAAAAACTCTTGGCCTGATTGCAAATATCCTTGTGGGCTCTGCGAAGAAGGGGGAAATGCCATCTGTCTGAACTAGAATGACAGTCGGTCTCCTCAACAGTGACAATAAAATGCAACTTCCTGTTCCTCTTGTTTCTGAAGCACATGAATCCCTTTATAACCGATGATACAGCAGTTAGGCACTATCAGTAAAGAACTATGAATGAGCTGTGATCCAGCATTTTCTAAAGGCTGCCTGGAGCATCTAATACTTAGGAAGAGTAGTGTAATAGATATGTTAACCTTTTATTTCTCTAGTTCAAGAAACTCTTTCTTGACACTGAAAGAATCAGAAATAATGTACCAGTTTAATATTGTTTTAACTCTTCTCAGGAATGTCTCTGTCCAGGATAATGTCAGTTATTCACTGAATGACCCAATGTAGCAGATACCATGCTGGATACTTTGGAATATCAGATAAAAAAGAGGCATAAACCATTTAAGATGGAATGTTGTGACTGTAACATTTAGGGTTAATAGCAAAACTTTCTCTATGCGGAATGTTAATGTAACTTTTAGAATCACTGCTGGGGAAAAAGCACAATATTCCTTATTCTTGTTTTGATCTCACCTACCTATTTATTCAATAAATATTTATTGACTGCCTTCCACGTACAAAAATATATATAGCAGGGAACGAGGGAACCTAGTCCCTACTTCAAGGAAAAAAATTCACTCATGAAATCTCAGAAACATGGCAATTAAAGATGTAGCCATTTTAAAATCTTAAGGCCATTAAAATAAATGTAAAATGATCAGGTCCAGATAATGAAGCCTGAGGGAAAGAATGGGAAATTAATATACCTGAAAACTTAGTCTATAGGAAGCCACTCTTATTAAGGTCATAACTTATCTTAGCTTCCTGCTATTAATATTTCTCAGATAAAGTCTAAAAAGTTCCTATTAATCCTTCATGTTTTCCATGACAGAAAGTTTTTTTTTTTTTAAAATAAAACTGTTTACTTAAAAAAAGTCAAATAATGAGAAATCTCTTACTAACTCTATTTTCAGCTAAGTTGCCATGAAAGGCTGAATGCATACCACATCATTATCTCATCAGATCACATCTATTTCTCTTCTTTTTTCTATTTTCTTTAACGATTCTGCTCTCAATTTTTATATTAAAATTTGCATTGCATGTGATCAAAGACAATTTGTGGAAGAAGCAAAGAATGGCCAAGTTAATTTAAAATATGCAAATGGAAAATATATCCCATACATTAGACAGAAATTCTCAAGTGCATATTAAATGTAGTCATTTCTTATGGGCACATACAATATTCCCACATCTATCATATATATTCTTTAAGAACAAGAACCATATTTTCATATATGTGTGTGTGGGTGGAGGGGTGTCTGTGAAAAATTGTTTTAGGAATATTATCAGTTTTCTACTTTCTTCCTGATAACAGGATCATAATTTCTTCCCAGCTTTATTGAGATATAATTGACACAGAACATTGTCTAAGGTGTCTATGTTCATCTGATGCACATATATATTACAAAATGATTATCACCATAGAATTAACAAACACCTCCGTCACATCACACAACTACCATTTTTTCTTTTGTGGTGAAAACATTAAAGATTTACCCTCTAAGCAATTGTCAAGTATGTAATACAATATTATTAGCTATAATCACCATGGTATACACTCGATTCCCAGAACTTGTTTATTTTATAGCCAAAGTTTGTACCTTTTGACCAACATCTCCCTATTACCCTCAACCTCCAGCCCCTGGTAACTACCACACTATTCTGTTTCTATGAGTTTGGCTCTTTAACATTCCACATACAAGTGACATCAAGCAGTACTTGTATTTCTCTGATTTACTTCACTTAGCATAATAATCTCCACGCTCATCCATATTGTAGCAAATGGCAGGATTTCCTTCTTTCTCATGGCTGAATAATATTCCATTGTGCACACACATACACACACACACCACATTTTCTTTATCCACTCATCCATTGACAGATACTTTGGTTGTCCATATCTTCGCTAATGAACAATGCTGCAGTGACTATCAGAGTATAGATATATCTTCAAGATCCTGTTATCATTTCCTTTGGATACGTTTCCAGAAGTGGGATTGCTTATCCAATGGTAATTCTATTTTTAATTTTTTGAGGAACTTCCACACTGTTTTCAATAGTAGCTGTACCAGTTGAAATTCCCACCAACAGTGTTCTCTATATCGTCACCCACCAACATGTTACCTTTTGTCTTTTTGATAATAGCCCTTCTAATAGGTGTGAGGTGATAACCCATTGTGGTTTTTATTTGCATTTCCTTGATGATCAGTGATGCTGAGCACCTTTTCATGTCCCAGTTACCCATTTGTATGTCTTTTATGGAAAAATGTCTATTCATATCTTTGCCCATTTTTAAATTGGATTCTGTGGGGGCTTTTTTTGCTTTTGTTTTTTTGTTTTTGTTTTGCTGTTGTTTGCTATTGATATGTATTAGTTCCTTATATATTTTGGAGATTAACTACTTTGTAGTTTGCAGATATTCTCTCTCATTCTATAGGTTGCCTTTCATTTTGTTGATAGTTTCCTTTGCTGAGCAAAAGCTTTTTAGTCCCGCTTGTTTATTTTTGCTTTTGTTGTGAAATCCAGAAAATCATTGCCAAGACCAATGTCAATTATTCCATTTTCTTCTAGTTTTACAGTTCCCATTCTTAAATCTAGTCTTTAATCCATTTTGACTTGATTTGCATGTGTGGCATAAGAAATAGGTACAGTTTCATTCTTTTGAATGTGATAATCCAGTTTTTCCAATACCATTTATTGAAGAGACTATCTTTTCCTCATTTCATACTCCTGACTCCATTCTTATCAATTAATTGACCATATATTCATGGGTTTATTTCTGGGCTCCCTATGGCTCCCTGGGCTCTCTACATACCTCTTTTTATGCCAATAACATACTATTTTTACCACTACAGCTTTATAACATAATCTGAAATTTATCTTGGTTTTGATTTTTCTCTCATGATTAAGTGAGGTTGAGCACCTTTTCATGTACCTGTTAACCATTTTATGCATTTTTGGAAAAAAAAATGTCTATTGAGTTCCTCAGTCCATTTGTTTAATGCAATTGTTAGCTCTTTTGCATTTAAGTTGTGGCAGTTCTTTATATATTTTGGATATTCCCTCTTTATCATGTATATGATTCGCAAATATTTTCTCTTATTGTATAGGTATCCTTGTCTTTTTGTTGAATGTGTCTTTGCAGAAGCTTTTCAGTTTGATGTAGTCTCACTTATTAATTTTTGCTTTTGTTGCTTGTGAGATCATAATTTGGTGGTGTGGATTTTCATATGAAAGTGTGTCCGGCCCTGTGTATCATGTATATCCTGTTCTCATTCTCCACTTTCAAAGTCTCCATTTCAGCTGGGGTTACACATGTGGTCCAGTCACAGCCATTGAAAACTTAGAGGGAGATTTCCTGAGAAAGCTTTTACCTTCTTGTAAAAATCTCATGGAATTGCCTGGCACTGCCCTTTCCTCTACCTTCCTTGATCGGGGATCTGGGTTGAAAACGTCACAGATAGTTTGTGATCATGAAGTATCATAGTAAAGGGTAGAAGCCAACAGCCTAAAAATGTTGCAGGAGAGTTAAAAATCCTGGGTGTGACAATTTTTTTCAGAAGCTGAGCCAACATTGGTAATATCTACCTATGGTCTTTGTATTATGTGAGAAAAAATAAACTCCTATGTGTTTAGGCTACTATTAGTTGCAGTTTCTGTTTATGGCAGCTGAATACATTCTTAATTCATATGCTGCCATAAATTTTTATTAGTAGTACTCAACAAAGAATTTTTCAAATTGTTCCTTAATAGAAATGTCATGTATGTCACTTGTCACCCTCCCCCTTGAATGGTCTAATATAGGTGTTCACTAATTTTTGCCTGAGCCAGTCAGTGGACCTTTAATAACTGTTTGATAAATGAAAGTGAATTAGATTTTCATAATATCCATTTATGTTTTCTTGCTACATCAATTCTCTTCTTCTTCCAATAATATCGAGGTCAAAGGATTTATGTTTATGGAGCATAATTTTGATCACGACTTTCTTCTGTTCATAAATGTTAATGGCCCCTTAGCATCTACTGAGATCCAAAATTCCTTACTTTGTTATTTGAAGTCATTCAGAATATAGCCCTAACATCTTTCCAACCTCATTTCATGTTATTGATTATAATCCAAATAAATAAAACTGCTGTCAGTTTTTCTTACATATCTAACCAGTTTTGAGAAGGAGATGCTATTTCTCTGGCTAGAATGACCTTCTTCTCTTCATTTCTGACTATTAATCACCTGCTCTTCTTTTCAGGTTCATCTCAAATCTCATCTCCTCCTGAAAGCCTCCAATTCCAACCACCTTTCACCAAGATGGAACTAATCTTCTTCTATTCAGAACTATAACATAGTCATTTATTTGTAGTTTTCTAATAGCTGACATATTCCACTCAATATTGTAGGTCTCAATGTACAAGTCTTCTCTGACATATTTGGAGTAATATCTGTGCTTGCATAGACTTCACTGAAGTATGGCATACACAGAAAAATTATACAGAATGTATAAAAAACATAAGTATAGATGTTAGCAGACTTTTAGAACCACAGGCACTTTTACATAACTACCACTTAAATAAAAGTATAGAACATAACCAGAATCCATATTCCTTTCTCGTAGTTCTTCCCAGTGGCCGCCCAATGCCCAAAGTAACCACTATTCTGACTTCCATTGTCATATATTAGTTTTTCCTCTAACTATCTATAAATGTTATTCATTATGTATTATTCTGCGACTGGCTCCTTTTGTTTAGCATATATTTATGAGCTATATTCATATTGTCCCTACATTACCAGTTCAATGTCCTTCGTGAGTTTAATATTTCCTTTGTGTGAATTTACTACAATTTTTATATATTCTATCACTGATAATCATTATATCTGCTTCTGGTTTTCCTGATATCATGAATAATCTTACTGTAAACACTTTTGTACATGGGTTTGGAGGGCACTTTAGATGCATTTCTGTTGAGTATATGCTTAAGGGTATAATTTCTGAGTAGTAATATATTTGTATATTCAGGTACTCAGAATTATTCAGTGGAAACAACTATTTTTTATCTACCTGCATTGTAGGAAATTATACACATGTGGGTCTGTTTTTCAACTTTCCATTTATGGTTTCTTTACCTGTCCTTCTGCCAAATGCTACACTATCTCTATCACTATAGCTTTATAAGAAATCTGTATGTCTGGTGAGTTAAATCTTCTTTTTGTCCCTTCACCTGGGTTTTCTATCACAAGAATATAATAGTTAGAATTATGTTTAACTTATCACAGATTAATTTAGGAAAAAGTGAGATCTTTAAAATCCTAAGTCTTCTAATTTACAAAAATAGTATATCCTTCCATTAACTAAGGTCTTTTGAACATTTTTGTCAGAATTATTTTGTAGCTTTGTATATGGAGGTCTTATGTCTCTTTCCTTAGAATTATTCCTAGGAGTTTGATTTGACTTGTTTTTCTTGCATTATTGGACTGACAAGTTTCCCCAAATGATGTTGAATTGAAGCAACTGTACACTGTAAAAGGAATCTTTGCTCTTCTCTCTTTCCTAATTTCTGTCATTCAACGTTTTACCTTCAAGGTGTTTGTTTTTTAACTGAGGTATTAATGACATATAACATATTAGTTTTAGTATACAATGTTATGATTCAATATTTATATTTATTACAGATTGATCACTGCAATAAGTCCAGTAGTTTTTGGAGGAATTTTGTTGATCTGTTTTATGATAGACAGATAGATAGATAGATAGATAGATAGATAGATATTTTAATTACTGTTTCTGGTTTGATAAAATCTTTAACATGAATAGGAGGTATTCATATTCTGACCATGAAGGAACATGGAAATTGCACCTTCACAGTAAACAACTTAAAAACTGGTCAAATATATGAAACAAGTGTTTTCAGACATTGAGACAAGTGAGGCTGTGATTCCTAAGAAAAGGAAAACAACTGACATGGTATCTAGGAGTCTCCAGCTTTCTTCTTGAAGGCATTTCCAGACTGTAACACAAGGAAAATACTGCAGTCTCACTGAAGTGAAAAGCCTCATAACAGAGTTTGGCTAGGTTAATGCTGCTAGAATTTGTGAGATGTTACACCAGAGAGCGAGCTCTGGAGGTCTGAGCAGGGGTACCCCGTAGTCTGTGGATACTAAAATGCGAATCAAAAATGTAGCTGGATTTTTTGTGGGCAAGTTTCTGTATTAGTCCACTCAAGCTACTCTAACAAAATGCCACAGACTGGGTGGCTTAAACAAACAAAGAAACAAACAAAAATGTATTCCTTGAGGTTCTGGAGGCTGGGAAGCCTAACATTAAGGTGCCCACTGATTGGATTCCTAGTGGGAGCTCTCTTCATGGCTTGTAGATGGCTGAGAGAGTGTAAGCTCTTTAGCACCTCCTCCTAGAATGACACTAATTCTATGGGGTCAAGTCTCCATTCTTATGATCTCAATTAACCACAGGTATTTCCTTATAAACTCTGTCTCCAAATAAAGTCAACACTGAGGGTTGGTCCTTCAACATATGAATTTGGGGGAAACACACTTTTGTACATTGCAGTTTCTATTGTCTGTTTCCTCCCTCTTCCATGCGCCCCAACGTGTCTGAAATTAAACAGACACATCAGAAATTAAACAGAAAAAAACTGTAATCCCTGGGCCACAGTCTCTTCCTTCATAGATATTTATGTGTCTTCTGGGAGGTAGCCTGAGTTGAAGGCAGCTCACTTTAATCTATTCAAGTATAATCTGATTCAAATTTGCTTTATAGTGTTCCTCAAATTCAGATGCCTTCAGTGTTCCTCCATTCCTAACCCCGCAGGGGTTCCTATTGAGAGCCTGGAGCGTTTACCAGGGCCCTCCTTCTTGGCAGAATCTAAACTCAAACAACAGTTTCCTCACCACCTGAGCATGTTGAAAAATCTACTTTCTTTTGTATCATCTGGCTGTGTACACTTCTTAGCCTCTTCCCAGGATTCCGGATAGGCCTCAAAGTGAAAATGTCAAGTTTAGTGTTCACTTCCCCCACATGTGAACTGAGATTTTTGTGCCCAGGTCTTATTTGGCTGTCCCAAACAAAAATTATTCACCAGCTCCATGCAATTGCCAAAAGCTTGTCAGCTTATCTGCCTTGGTTCTGGTTCTCTGCCTTGTTTGCAGACTGTCACCATCCCAGCACCAAAACTGGTAGACACCCAGAGAGGAAAAGTGTCTTCTTGCTCCTTTCCCTGAGCTCTCTTCTTTCCCATTTGCCTCTGCGGCAATCTGACCTTACCAATCAGATTTTTTTAAAGTTGTATCCAGTTTTTCTAATTGTTTTGACAGAGTCAAATTGGTCTCCCATGAGCTGCTCCATCAAAAGAATTTACAGTAGGAAGTATTCTAACATAAATTCCCCAAGAAAAGGGAAGTCAGGGGCCAAGAGCGAGGAAGAGGCCTATCCAGAGTTTAGTCCACCTGAGGAAAACTTAAGGCTGACTTGGTCATAAGCTGACCCAAAACCTGTGTGACATCATACCTAAACTCTTTGAGCCTCTCTTTTTTCTCCCCTCAGGCAATTTTTGAAGTAACAACATAACACATCTCTAAGGTAGTTCTTTTTTTTTTCAATATATGAAATTTATTGTCAAATTGGTTTCCATACAACAATCTAAGGTAGTTCTATTTCCACATGTGCTTTATGGAAGAAGAAATCCTTACTTAGAAAAGACAAATAACTTGACCCAGGCCACAAAGCTAGGAAGTGACAGATGTCTATCTTGGGATTCAGGAACCTATTTTCCTAACCACTGTGTTATAGAGATGAGGTAGATCTCATCATGACATCATTTGTCCCCCCCCCCCCCCCCCCGACCCTGACCTTTATACTCTTTTTGTTTATCATTGTGTGGCCTTCATCAAAGCCACTGTGTTGGGGAGGCCTAACAAATCTAGCCTATATTTCACTACTTTTGTACCCTTTAATAGTAACCCTTAACTCCACACATTATCACAGTTCAATGACGTAAGAACTTAAAAATTTAAATCCTTTGTATGTGCTATAGAGCTCCAAAGAAATGAGGCAGATTGACATTTTACTATTAGTGGTGCTATCAGAGCCATATTATAGGCAGCTCCTTTCCATCATGCCAACAAAAACAGTAACTACCCTTTATGATGGATACTAATATGTTGGCCTTTGTGCCGAGATATATACCTTTTCTCGCTTAGCTTAATTATAGTCTTGTGAGGCAATTCTTTTCTCCATTTCAAGTACTAGGAAACTGAGTTTTAAAAGGGCCAAGTGACTTGCACAAAGAGATTCACTCTAACAATATTCATAAATCATTACAACTTGAATCTAAGATTTCATTTCATGCTAGATGATTTCAATGTTTGAGCTTGGTGGCTTTCCTTTACTGCTCTGGACCATATGCCAGCTTCTACCTTTCCTCTCTTCTCTCTCTCTCTGTCTCTCTCTCCGCTCTTTCCTTCCCTTCTTCACCCTCCCTTCCTTCCTTCCTTTCCCACCTTCCAGACCTTCTTGACACACTCTCTCTCTCTCTTTCTTTCTTTCTTTCTTTCACTACTCATAGGCTTAAATAAATCAGTATTTTGGGTAAAACACTTTCATATTGGAGCAACTTAAATGTTATATATTTATTAATGTAATATATAATTTAAGTGGCTCCCTAAATGGAACGCTTTCCCTCAGGCACTAACAGTAATTAAAAAGGGGGGTGAAAGTAAGATCTTTTAATTGGGAAAAAATACATGTTTCTCTCATCACAGGCATAAGTTGATGTTCAATTATAATTAAAATACAACTGCCTTTATACTGTGTTTCATTGATGTGGTGGAGGATATCTATGATTAAAAGCATTCTTTAAATTACGTTCTAGGGGCACCTTGGTGGCTCAGTCAGTTAAGCATCTAACTTCAGCTCAGGTCATGATCTCACAGTCTGGGAGTTCGAGTCCCGCATTGGGCTCTGTGTTGAGAGCTCAGAGCCTGGAGACTTCTTTGGATTCTGTGTCTGCACTGCACCGCCCCACCCCTGCTCCTCCCCCACTCATGCTCTGTCTCTCTCAAAAATAAATAAATGTTTAAAAAACCTTTTTAATTATGTTCTACACCTTCAAAAAGATGCTTAGGAACCCATTTCAGTTTTTTCATTTAAGGCTAGAGAATTACCTTGAACAGTCTATTAAAAGAAAAATTACAAATACCCAAGCCCCACCACACACCCACCACAGAATGATCAGATATTTTAGTTTAAAAAATCCCCATTACTGATTCTGATATACAGCCAAGTGCTGAGAATCCCTGCCAAATTTTTTTGATTAACATTTTAATACAATGACCAGTTGAGCTTAAAAACCATGAAAGAAAGTATTTACTTTGCTTCTGTGCTATATAAATAATAACCATGTTAATGGCTCTAGATATTTACCAAATATTTCAGTTCTCTCTTCCTGGTGTCTGAGGGGATCGCACTTTCAGTTCCCTCGTGGCTGGGAGGCACCATGTGCCTAATGA
The DNA here is from genome assembly GCF_023721935.1 of Panthera uncia. Lineage (NCBI taxonomy): Eukaryota > Metazoa > Chordata > Mammalia > Carnivora > Felidae > Panthera > Panthera uncia. The sequence goes on from NC_064807.1 coordinate 47,916,339, forward strand.
AATTGTACTTGTGGGCCAGAACATTTACTCGCCTGTTTAGTTAGACTTCTACTCAAAAAAAAAAAAAAAAAAAAAGTGACTCCCAGACTACCATCGTCATCTGACCTCTTTTAAAAGTAGTCTCAGATGCTGACCAGGTGTGCTGAATCAGAACTGGCATTTCCACAAGATCCCCAGGTGAACTCATGCAAATTAAAGCTTGCAAAGCACTGCTCTAGTTGTAGTTTTTTTCTGGCACGGAGACCACCAACATTTGAGATGCTGGTTAGAGTAGCAATTTTTGAAATGGTGGCCCATTTGTCACCCTGGAACTCTGAGTGACTCTAAGAGGCAAAGCTCCCTGCCAACTGGTGACAGCCATGCGGCATGGGCTAAATCTTTGTTTTCAGATGTTTTTGTGGCTAGATTCTGCAGCACAACATTTCCCATACTGACTGCATATCCTGAATGTATTTCCTTTCCCTTCTCTTTGAATTCAGCTATAAAATATATAGTGTCAAACTGAAATCAAAACTGTGAATATTTTCAATTTAATTTTTTTATGTTTGTTTATTTTTGAGAGAGACAGAGTGTGAGTGGGGAGGGGCAGAGAGAGAGGAAGACACAGAATCAACACAGGCTCCAGGCTCTGAACTGTCATCACAGAGCCAGACGCAGGGCTCAAACTCAGGAACCATGAATGAGATCACGACCTGAGCTGAATAAAGTTGGACGCTTAACTAACTGAACCACCCAGGCGCCCTAATATTTTCAATTTAAACAAGATTTTTAAACACCAAATCAGAGACGTGTACTCATAGGAAGCAAACTCAAGACTAGCCAGAGACAGGACAGAAGAAGAACAGGACACAAGACACTGGACAAGCACTAGACTGATTCTGGATTCATTCAGATCTACGAAGAAACAGCGCTGAGTTGAGCCTGTAGTAAGCAGAGAAGAATGCCTGCCTCGGTTCCAATATTTGAAACTCCCTGGTATTAAAATGAAAGCCAAATTCAAGAGTGGGGACGGGGGGAGAGAAAGATTATTACAACTTGCCATATGGGCAGCTCTGTTTACTAAGCAAGGAAAAAACGGTGGGTGAAAAAGAGAGCAGGAAACGGAGAGAGAGGAGAGGAATAGAAATAGTAACAAAGGTTTCGGGCTTACCACAGCTTGCTTTTTTATTTCAAACCTAGCAAACAGCTCTGGGCATGCTTGCCTTGATGAACTGGAAAGGTTCCACACATTAAGGCCAGCAACCCTGACATAAGGCCATACCGAGAATGAATACATCTTTTCGATGAAGGGCTAATCTTGCACGAACACATTGCAGGGCGTTTTCAGGTCCTCTAATGACCCCCAGACTCTCTCTTGTACCATATTGTTAATGGAGATGATATTTGTGTTAAACACTGTACAGATTAAACTGGTGGATTATTTTCCCTGTGTGTGTGTGTGTGTGTATGTATATATATATATATATATATATATATATATATATATATATA